>NC_066264.1:3680617-4019154 GCF_000011425.1 Aspergillus nidulans FGSC A4
CAGTGTGCAGATATTCTTCATGCGCGCGTACTCGAGTCGCCACCTTTCATTTGATTATCCGTGAAGCCTTGCCAACCATTATCACGCTTGTTTACTCCCAGCAACCCCTCAGGCCTCTCTGACATTTCCTTTCCAATAACACGCACAAGCCCCTGCAATACGTGCTCTCACCACTTAGAGATTTTAAATCCATACCTTGATAGGAACCGCACAGTTAACCTAGGATGTAGTCTGCAGGAAACATTCTGCTGCTCATGCATGTTGAAAGAGCATACGTAATGATCGACTCCTATGCGTATTATAACGAGCCATTGCGGGGAAGCACAGACGATAGCCGGTGCATTCGTGGATCACCCTGCTTCTACCGCCCGGTACCATAACTTGGTCCCTTCAGAACCCAGACGGAGCTTCGCTCCGTCTTAGGATTACCAATCAACCAGATTCCCTGGATATGCCGAGTCCGTATGCTCGCCGGGCGGAGACTGCAAGAGAACCTTCACTCTGTACGACTACCAAACAACGACATGTTCAAGGACACGAGAGCCTCGCAGTTATCAAGTTTAAAGAGTGCCATATGGCTTATTGCCCCTGAATAAACTAAGCTAAACTAAGCAATCATCCCCCTCATTTTCATGTCAAAGGTATATTACAGCGTCATTGGCCGGTAAGTCCAGTTTTCTGGTCGTGGTGTTTGGTGGCGTTCTTCAGGTCTGTAGCTGTTTGTAAGCTGTTGTAATCAGTAATATCAGCGAGGAAGAGCTGCGCCATATCAT
The DNA here is from genome assembly GCF_000011425.1 of Aspergillus nidulans FGSC A4. Lineage (NCBI taxonomy): Eukaryota > Fungi > Ascomycota > Eurotiomycetes > Eurotiales > Aspergillaceae > Aspergillus > Aspergillus nidulans. Next base: position 3,681,391 of record NC_066264.1, read on the forward strand.
TCGACCCGGTATCTGGCAGTCGTTGTAGTAAACATAGTGAAGATGTCGAAGAGATGCAACTGGAGGGATGGCAGTGAACAGTATAAGCATGAAAACAAAAGGATGAAGATAAGACCCGGCAAACACGCTCCAATGAGACCAGTGCAATGTCGAGCTTGGCGGTGTCTTTTCGTGGGTTTCAGCATTGTTAGACTACCTATCTACAGGATCTACTACCAATCAATGACTCGAGAGATACGGGCGGTATTACTCCATATAATCCATATATACCACACAGACAAAACATGGCAGGTCTGCAGAGGTGAGTATATGACAGTATGACAATCGTGGGACTCATAAAGGGCGTTCTGGTAAGAAATGCTTTAGGACTACATATGTGTTTCGTTTTGGTTAGTTACAAATCAAGCTTATCTAATAGATTATTATTAGCTCTGGCGGAAGATCCAGCCATGCTTTCCCATATTTCCACACACAACCTGGGTTTCTGAACTCGATTCCACTCCAGTGACGAAAACCCAGGGTTCGGCTAGTTATACGAAAGTAACTGGTTACGATTAGAGCATCGAATGGCGATCGCGTCCTATACTTTCCACTAGAGATGCTGTTATGGGTCCTTTGCCTATACAAGGACCTTAGACCTTAGTGACTCGGCCAAGGCCTGCGCTGTCCTGAAGGCGGTGAGCCACCTACAAGACTTCCTCACAACAACAATCCTTCTTTCTCCTTTCTTCTTTAGCGATTCCTTCCTGTACGTACGGCACGTCTAGATAGGAAGATCCATCTAAATACGTCCCTTAACATTAGGAATCGCTCACTAATCTCAATAATAGTATGAGGAGACCTTTTACTATGACAATGGAAGAAGAAAGTGTCACATTGTTGCTACAGCAGCTCCAGGAGCTCCGTACGGAGATGCGGACTCAGAAACAACAGCTCCAAGAAGAGAATAACAGCTTACGGGCGGAACTACAGGCCGTACGGAACTCGCAGCTGAGAAACCATCCACCAGTTACTACTACAGTTACATCTGCAACGCCCACCCCCTACGAACGAAGCTATCCCCGTCCTCGTCACCCGGATGTCGAACCCTTTACTGGAGAAGACCCTAAGGACTACCCTCCTTTCCAGATGAACCTTCGTACGAAGTTTGCAATCGACGCCGCCTGCTACCCTACAGAGGACGGAACAAGTTTACTATGCCTACAGCCGCATGAGAGGAAAAGCCAGCCAGCGTGTGCTACCATGGCTCTTGGCTCGCCAGAAATCTGAGACTCCTGTGCTATGGGCAGAATTCTCCGCGGTACTAGACAAGGCCTTCGGTGACCCTGACCGACAGAGAAAGGCTCTTGTACGAGTGAATACAATAAAGCAAGGGAGACGTGACTTTGAAGAGTTCTTGAATGAATTTGACGAAGAACTTCTTAATGCTGGAGGGATTAATTGGGATGATAACCAGAAGAAGGCCTTGTTGGACACGGCAATTAATGTTGAGTTGCTAAAAGCCATGGGTTGGTATTAGGCAGGAGGATTCGTACGACAACTACTGCAATCAACTGCGCGAAATCAACCACAACCTCCAGAGAGTGGCCAGGCTTACACGAAAAGGATCTCACGCCGCTGTCCCCATGCATGTCGCTCGTACAAGACCAGCAGGAGGCTCTGACCGGACCGGAACCCCTGATCAAATGGACTGGGAAGCCACCCATGCTCAAATTGCAGCCCTACAAAAGGAAGTTGCGGCCCTCCGTATGAAAGGGACCAGGACCCCAAGAAAAGCTAGTCAGGCGCCTGCAGAGGAGAAGCAAAAGAGGTTGTCCGAGGGCAAATGCCTACGCTGCGGCGATCCTGACCACTTCGTACGAGAGTGCCCTATAAAACCTACCAGACGCCCTAGGCAGGTGGCCACAGTCCAGGAAGAACAAGACCAAATCGATGACTACAGCAAGAGCGAGTCGGAAAACGAATAACCTCTGTGCAAAGTCGCGTACAGAGGGGTTATACAGCTAGAGAAATACTACTTGATTGGCAAGATTTCAACAGCTCGCGCATGAATACCCCCCCATTCTTGGTGGAAGCACTAGTCAACCATACCTATAATGCTCGTACAATGATAGATACAGGCTGCCTGACCTATGGGGTAATCAGTGACAAGTTTGTCAAGATACATCAAATACCTACCATACCTATCCACCCGAAACCTTGTCAAGGGAGTGACCGGGAATATAGAGGAGATTAATAAGATTGTACAGGTTCAGCTAGACATCGGGGCGCATACAGAAAAAGGAGCCTACTTCTATGTGATACCCGATAACCTGGGCTATGACCTGATCTTGGGACTCCCCTGGCTGGAGCAACATGATGGAAGGTTAGAGGCTAAGAGGGGCAGGCTGTACCTCCGTACTACTGGAGTCCGTCTATGGAGTACTACAAAGAGGCCCTTACCGAAGCTGGACATAGCACAGATATCAGCTGCAACCATGGGAGGATTTATACAAAGGAAAAGGTGCCATGGCCAAGATATCGAGATATTTGCGGTCTCATTGGCAGATATACAGAAGGCACTGGCCCCAAAGAGACATATTGACCCCCGTACGAAGCTACCAAGGCAATACTGGAAATACCTAAGGCTCTTCGAACAAGACAAAGCTGAAGAACTACCACCGCACCGGGGAGATGGGATTGATCACAAAATCGAGCTCGTACGGGAGGAGAGTGGGAAGGATCCTGAAGTCCCCTGGGGCCCCCTTTACAACATGACCCAGGAAGAACTAATAGTCCTCCGGAAAACACTCTCTGAACTACTACAGAAAGGCTTTATCCGCGTGAGCCATTCCCCAGCTGCAGCCCCAGTACTCTTTGTACGAAAACCAGGAGGAGGACTGCGGTTCTGCGTCGACTACCGTGCTCTAAATGCCATTACCAAGAAGGACCGCTATCCATTGCCCCTGATCCATGAGACACTGAACCAAATTGGACAAGCCAGATGGTTTACTAAGCTGGATGTGTCTGCTGCCTTCCACAAGATCCGCATAGCCAAAGGCCAGGAATGGATGACTGCCTTCCGTACGAGATACGGGCTCTTTGAATGGCTAGTCACCCCTTTTGGGTTGGCTAACGCACCGAGTACCTTCCAAAAATACATCAACTGGACCCTCCGGGAATATCTAGATGAATTCTGCTCAGCCTATATTGACGATGTGCTTGTCTATACCAATGGGGACCTCCGCCAGCACCGGAAGCACGTACGAATGGTCTTGAAGAAACTGGAAGAAGCAGGCCTATATTTGGATATTAAGAAGTGCGAATTTGAGTGCAAGGAGACAAAGTACTTGGGCTTTATAATACAGGCAGGGAAGGGAATCAAAATGGACCCGGAGAAGGTGAAAGCAATAAAGGAATGGGAAACCCCTACTACTATAAAGGGCGTCCGAGGATTCCTGGGCTTTGCCAACTTCTACCGAAGGTTCATCCCTAACTTCTCAGGGATCGTACGCCCACTAAACTTAACTTGACAAAGAAAGGAACACCCTTCTTGTGGACTAAGGAGTGCCAGGATAGCTTTGATCTGCTTAAGGAAAAGTTCATTACTGGACCTGTCCTAGCAACCTTCAACCCTTCCTACCGTACGGTAGTAGAGACCGACTCCTCAGGTTATAATACAGGAGGAGTTCTCTCTCAATATAATGAAAAAGGGGAATTGCACCCATGTGCCTACTTCTCTAAAAGGAATTCCCCAGCTGAATGCAACTACGAGATCTATGACAAGGAGCTACTTGCAATTGTACGATGTCTTGAAGCCTGGGATGCTGAACTGCGCTCATGTGGAGAATTCCAAGTTATTACCGACCACAAGAACCTGGAGTACTTCTTCTCCCCAAGGAAACTGACAGAGCGGCACGTACGATGGTCCTTATTTCTCAGCCGGTTCAACTTCAAGTTAGTATATAGGAAAGGGTCAGCCAATCAGAGAGCTGATGCACTTTCACGGAGAGACCAAGACATGCCTGATGATAAAGATGACAGGGTCAAGTCTCGTACGATGCAACTCTTTAGTAAAAAACACTTGGGAAAAATGGTAGTTGCCACCCTTCAACCAACCGGAGAGCCACCACGCGAGCCGTGTGAGAAAGGTGACATGTGGAAAGAGGCACTCAAGCAGGATAAAGGGTACAATGGGGCAATACAGTGCCTGAAGGATGGAGCAAGGAAATTTCCCCCACATCTACAGTTGAAAGTGGGAACCTCGGAATGCCAATTAGACGCCCAAGGCTATATCCTCTTCCGCGGAAGGAGGTGGGTACCTGGGAGTGAACAGCTCCGTACAAATATAATTCAAGCTGCGCACGACTCTATGTTGACAGGACATCCTGGCCGGGAGCAAACATATATGCTGGTTAGCCGTGAGTATTTCTGGCCTAACATGTCCCAAGACATCAGGAGATTCGTCCGAAACTGTGATGTATGTGGAAGGACGAAATCTTGGAGGGACCAGAGAAAGGGACTATTAAAGCCCCTCCCTGTGCCTGATCGTCCCTGGCAGGAGGTTTCAATGGATTTCATCACAGACCTACCAGAGAGTGAAGGTTGTACAAACATCATGGTTATCACAGACCGGTTAACCAAAGGTGTGATACTAGAAGGAATGTCAGAGATTGACTCTGAGAGCGTGGCCTGGGCCCTCGTACGAGTACTTATAAGCAAACATGGGATCCCGAAGGCTATCACCTCGGACAGAGGAAGCCAGTTTACAAGTAATACATGGGCTCGCATATGTACCCTGACAGGGATTAACCGCCGACTATCTACAGCCCATCACCCCCAGACTGATGGATCAACAGAGAGGATGAACAGTACAGTGGAGACCTACCTCCGCATCTATACCTGCTATGACCAGAGGGACTGGAACAGGTTACTCCCACTTGCAGAGCTAGCAATTAATGGCCGTACATCAACAGCAACAGGGGTCAGCCCCTTCTACCTAAGCCATGGGTATAACCTCAGCCCATTTAGCCCTACCCGAGGAGGTAGAGCAACTAGCCGAAGAACCAGCCAAGAGTCCTATCCAGAAAGGGGAAGCTATTGTACGGAAAGTTAAGGAAGCCCTAGACTGGGCTCAAGCCTCCATGGCCTATTCCCAACAGAATGCAGAGAATCAGGCTAATAAACACAGGAGCCCGGCCACAAACTACCAAGTGGGAGATAAGGTCTGGCTAAGTCTGAAGAACATCTGTACGGACCGACCCAGCAAGAAACTGGACTGGAAGAACGCCAAGTACGAGGTTATAGGCCTGGTGGGCAGCCATGCTGTACGGCTGAATACACCCCCAGGGATCCATCCAGTCTTCCATGTGGACCTGCTTCGGCTGGCTTCATCAGATCCACTTCCTTCCCAGAAGAATGATGATACCCAGCCCCCTGGCATCATTGTGAACGGCGAGAAAGAATACATGGTAGAGAAAATCCTGGACGAACGTCCCAGGAGATACGGGAGAGGTCACCGGCTGGAATACCTAGTGAAATGGTCAGGCTATGCTCGGCCAACCTGGGAAGCTGCCACAGCTTTGGAGGAAGCACAAGCTCTGGATGAGTGGCTGGATCGTACAAAACAGTATAGACTTCAGGACGGCTCACTAAACAGAGATGCATACATAAAGGCTAAAGCGACATGACCTACCCCTATGACCTGTACTTCCTACATGAAGAAAGGGGGGGGGGTACTGTTATGGGTCCTTTGCCTATACAAGGACCTTAGACCTTAGTGACTCGGCCAAGGCCTGCGCTGTCCTGAAGGCGGTGAGCCACCTACAAGACTTCCTCACAACAACAATCCTTCTTTCTCCTTTCTTCTTTAGCGATTCCTTCCTGTACGTACGGCACGTCTAGATAGGAAGATCCATCTAAATACGTCCCTTAACAGATGCGGCGTGATTTGGGACACTTTTCCGTTATATCTGTGCATCCATTACTGTCGATTGTCGACGTGGCTGCATCGATACGTTCATAAGATCTAATTGCTTGAATTTGCTGAGTTTCGTTGCTCTGAGAATCAGGATTTTGTTCTAATATCACTCAAAGTATGGCGCTCGGCAGCATGTGTTATGCTCTAAAGCACTCGTATACTCAGTGAGATGGTCTAAGCGGCCCGCCCCGCTCTTGCACCAGCCAATCTCGCTCTACGCTCTCCCCTCACACTCCACAAGCCTCAACCTCAAGCTTCAAGCCTGCACCGTTTCCTGAGTCCCTTCCTCATTTCCAGGTGATGGTTTAATCACAAGCGCCCAAACCCTTCCAAGATGACAGCACCACTACCATCAACAGAAACGATGCCAGCCCGCCACCTCTTACAAACGATGTTTTCCTCGCTCACTCGCGCGCCTTTAATCTCAGCCCCATCGTCTGCATCAGCGCCAAGTCCCACTCCCTCATCTTGGACGCTCCTCCGTACCTTGAAGAGTGAAAATCCAAACGACATCCAGGGCGATCTTCACGGAACCGCAACATTCACCCCGCTACGTACCCCTCAGACAGAAACTAACGATACGGACACAAGCGGAGAAGGCCATACCGACCTTCTCTACAGCGAATCCGGCTCCCTTCCGACCTCATTCGGCCCGGGCCTACGCTGGACGAAGAAATACGTCTGGCGGCTTAGCGCCAACGGCCGGATAAGCGTTTGGTTCGTTAAGCCTGACAAGAAACCCGCACCTGGTGGAGAAGAAGAAGAAGAAGAGGCCGATTACCTATTCCACGAATTCGATTTTGCGTCCACCCCGTCGTCTGACTCCAATTCAGCGGAGTTCGTGGCCCCACCTACGCCGCCCGAAGTGCAGGGCTTGGCGAGGGGGTCTACGACCAAGGTCATTGCGGCGCGCGGGAATCATTTATGCATTAATGATATGTATCGCACGGCGTATGCGTTTCGCGTTGATGAGAGCGGGGAAGTGCTTAGTTGGGCAAGTCGGCATGTTGTTAGGGGACCGCGGAAGGGGCAGGATATTGTTAACTTATACTCGAGGGCCATATAAACTTGGTATTCTGAGGATATGAGGTTGCGTTCGGATGCACGCGTTCATGGCTTGAGCGGGCGTTTATATTTAGCTACCTACTCGATCCCCGGGGAATCTTGTGCACGGAGCCCTTGCGTCTCACCATATGCTAGCGATCACAGCTCACAACTCGACCTAGGCTCTGAGAGGATGCCCCAATCAAAGCGTGTATATAAAATCCGGCCGCTTATCACCCAGCGCCCGAATCTCGCCCTCGTCCATCCCCTCCACCCAATGGTCCCTCTCACCTCGTCTCCGCTTTGCATTCTCTCGTCTCAAAAAAATATACTGCAACAGCGATCCGCCAAACTGAAACAGAACAAGATAGGCCAGGACAGTCCCATGACCGGGATAGAAGTCTGGACGGTCCTTGCCGCGATAGATATTCGACGACACGATTCCGTTCAGATTTCCCCACCCGATTACGAAGCCTAGGGTTACGCCGCGTTTGTACACACCTGCACACACCACTGTTAGCACTGTCTCACCTTGGAAGGATAAAGGTAAGGATAGATTGAAAGGGGCTGAGTACCCTCAACATTATTACTCGTCCACGAAATCGTATTCGCGATGGCGGGGTAGATGCCCATGGCGCCGAGGAATGTTCCTGCGTACCGGGCGCCCGGGGATTTTGCGCCCAGCAGCATGGCGAAGCCTGCTATGCCGACGAAAGAAACTAGTATATTGCAAATGCCGCGCTGGCGGGTGCGGTCTGCGATGAAGCCGACGGCGACTGTGACGAGCGCAGCGGCGGCGTATGGCGGGACGCTAAGGAGTTGCGACTCTATGCCGGAGTAGCCTGGTCCCAAAGTTAGAGCATTGATTTGCTTGCAGGGCAATTTGGTAATAAGAGATAGACGTACCCTAAAAAGTCATGTTAGCTAGTCACCATCAATTGGGTCCACATCAAAGGGTCCATATATGCTAGGGTCTTACCAGCTGGTTGATGATGGTTGGCACGAACAGCGAAAACGCATAGAGACTTCCATCAGCACCCATATAGATCACCATCCCGGCATATGTCTTCCAATCCTTGAGACTGCTCCAGAAGTACGTCATCTTGAACTCCTCATGCTCAGCACTCGCCTGTTGGTCCTCCGCCAGCCGTCTCAGCACTCTCTTTCGATCATCTTCTGACAGAAACGTCGCCTCGTCAGGGAAATCGTAGACCATCCAGAACGAGGCAACGCCAATGAGAACCGTCGCGAGACCCTCCAGTATGAAAATCCAGGCCCACCCGGCTTTCCCGCCTACGTCATCCATCTGTACGATTGCAGTTGCGAGAAGGCCACCGAAGGAGCCGGCTAGGGCGGCGGCCGAGAAGAAGATCGCCATTCGGATACCAAATTCCGAGCGCTTGTACCAACATGATAGAAAGTAGCCAACACCGGGAAAGAGGCCGGCTTCAGTGAGGCCGAGAAACCAGCGGGCCTGGCAATATCAGTATTTGGGTTCTAAGAAATAATGGATTGCGGAAACGGACAGTCATGAGACCGGCCCAGTTATGGACAAAGCCCATGCTCAACATGCAAATACCCTAAAGAACAACGCGTGAGTACATATCTCAATTGCAAAGCGAGGAAGGGCAGGCCTACCCATAAGACCATGATGATGGGGATGAAGACGCTCGGCCGCAGCCGTTTGAGGAGGACATTGGTCAACGGCTCAAAGACTGCATACGAAACGAAGAAAATAGTGAGCGATGAATTATATTGGTTGTCAGACATGCTAAGGTCCTCTTGGAGGTTGTCGAGCTTTGCATTTCCGATGTTGGTACTGTACGGGTTAGATGGATCCAATCAATCTACGCGACCGAAACGCACCGGTCTAAGAAGGACACTAGATAAAGCAAACTTAGCCAGGGGACTAATTTCATATCCAACTTCCAGAGAAGGGCGCGGTCCTAGGTACGTTCGAAAGAACCATGTCAGCAATCCATTGCTATACCTAAGCGAGCCGAGCGCTATCTCACAATCTTAGCCCTCTCCTCCTCACTCAATCCCTCATCTGGATCCGGGAACTGGTCTAGCCGTGACTTCTGAGGGTCGTGCAACGAAGTGACCTTTTCGATATCAGAAGTCCTGGAGGAATTTTCTTGGATCGATTTCTCTGCCATGATGACTGGAACGGGCTCCAAACGTGCACAGGCTCGAAAAGGCTGCGGTCGAATGCGGAACAAAGGAACCCGACGACAGGGGGGTTGGCCAGGCTTTAAGAGTATGAGACGGTAGGGGTGCATACCATGGTCTTTCCCGAGGTCGATAGTGGCTGATCGCGGAGATTTTGGAGCCAGACGCAGCGTAGGGTCAGGGCTCACAGTGTTCGGCCGAGTCAGTGAGGTCGAATACGTCTCACATAGTCACAAGCGTCCATCCGGGCTGATAACGGACGCTGGGGAAGCGGGGATGGTCGCATTCAAAGGAAGATAAGAATCGTGGAGACGGAACATTCGAGACTACTATTGGAGGCCTGGGGCACCTGGGGGATGGAGGGTCCAGCTCTGAGTGCGTCGATCTCACCCCGCCGCGCGGCAAAGGAGGAGAAGGACAAACAACGTGGGTATGATTGGCCAATGGGCCGTTGACATGACGGCATTCACCACGAGTGAGCGGAGAAAGACCGAGAATGGATTGGTAAACATGATGACAGCATCCGGGAAGGTTGCATCCTATCTATCGAGCGGGCTCTTATAAGTGCCAAAGGAAAATCAAATAACTCCATCGCCAATATGCGACTCCCCATCACTAACGATTAATATTCCCTTTCAACAGTGTTCTCCTCATACACGCGCAGACTATACTGTGCAAACTTGCTTCTTTGGCGAAGACTGGCGCCATAATACCGAAAAATGAATGGCACGGGGCAGAATATCATAGCACCAGCGGCCAGAACCGACAAGGCAATGTTTGCTCCCAGCGCACCAAACATCTTAGGCGCCACAAGTGGAAAGATTGACGACAGCAATGAACGTGCAAGGGACATTGCAGCAAACGCACTTGCTGCATAGCTATGATAGCTGTCTGCGAGATATCCTGCGAGCACGGTCCCAAACTCATTGAGCGCAAAGCCGACGAAGAATAGCGGAATCAATGTCACAAGCCAATGTACCCCGCGTATAGTAGGAGGCACCATCCATGCGAACCACCAGAGCCCAACTGCCAGGAACGGTGCCCCAAGACAGATCCCAGCCAGCTTGTTTTCTGGTAGCAAAGGGAGTCCGTCCCGGTGCCGCTGCGCTGCGATGCGCCCATCTATGAGCCGAATCAGTATACTGGGCAAGAAGCCAATGCCCATCGCAATGAAAGGTAGGTTGGACTCTGGCTGTGCGAAGCCCATCGACTCGTAGATCGTAGGTAGCGATTCGGTGAACAGGTACAAGAGGGCGACGCTGCAGCCGCTCATCAGAGAGCAGGCAAAGACAATGGGCTCCGTGAAGAATAGGCGTAGCGGTCGAATGAGCCCATCGCGCACAAAAATGCGGAGTTTGGGGACCTCGTCCGGGTTGAGTGCTTGAAGATTCATGACCCCCGTCACATGACGCAGCTTCTCGACCTCCCACGTCAGCAGCAGCGACGGACGTGACTCTCGAATCCCCAGCAGCAATACGGAGACAAGCCCTGTCACGATTCCTGAAATGTAGTACACCCATCTCCTGCGCAGGTCAGTTCCGTGGCATACGGTGGGTTTGCCTTTAACTTACCACCCCAGATAGGCAGTGATATATCCACTGATCACAGGGCCCATGGCCACCGCGAAGTTGGCAACCACCATATAAGCAAACACCAGCCAGATACGGTCCCGCGTATTGAACATGTCCTCTATACTGCCCGTGATGATGACCGTCGGTACGGCCGAAACCAAGCCGGTCAAGGTTCGTCCTGCAACCATTGCTCCCAGTGAGGGTACCGCTGCAATCATAACGCTGAAGCCGCTGAATAGTACAGTGCTGATGATGTATAGTTTTTTCCGACCGAACGCCTCAGAGTACGGAGGGAAGACGACATTGCCAAAAGCTTGCGCCAGCGCGTACCTGAACACCAATAAGCATTTATGTCACTACTCCATTAGGTGATATGTTGAGCGTGGTGGAAATACGCACGTTGAGACAAAAAGAAATACCGCTAGAGTCAAGTCAATCTCAAGTTCGTGCCGAGCATCTTTTGCCGTTGTTGCCTGCGATGCAAGTCAATAATTAAACACATTATAGAGGTAAACCAAGGATGCAAATGGGCTCAGACATACTCCGGATGCGTTGATTGATGTGCTGAAGACAACTAGCGTTATTGATGCTTCTTGTTGCGGTAAAGACAGGCGGTACTCACGTATAGAATTCGAGGAATATTATCAGGCCTATGTTGTATGCCTTCTGAATGGTGGGCCAATTTCTTGGATGCTTCGGATTAGTATTGGCCCAGCGTACGTATTGCCCGTCTGGGGTGAACTCTAAGCCCAGCTCCTTAAGGGCAGTCTGAAGCTCTTGCACGTTTTCCTCTTTCTCACAATCGGACATCTTGAGGTACCTGAGCTGGACGCAGAACGGGGGCCAATGCCCAAGTACAAGTACATCCTTGTCGGAGTCAAGGGATAGGATTAGGTTCCACTACAACATATCATGATAGTAAAGTCAAGAAGATCAACATGCTTGGCCATTCACCCCTCCACCTTTAGGGTTTGGACACCCTCTAGTACTGACGTCGTTGCTTACTTATGCGATAGGCATCCCTTTGATTAGCACCATGAGGGTAGCGACAGGAGGCAATGGAACCGTCGATAGCTGGGAGACGATAAGAAGAGAGAGGGCATGCCCAGAGCTCCATTGGAATGTTCAAAGGCTTGAGCGAAAAATCTCCGAAGATCATATTCGAGCGAACTGGGCCAGAACCGCGCGTGCGCACCTATAGCCAACCTGTTTCCCACATTCCAACTTGGACAAGCTCAGGAAGGACTCCCACCCTGTAGGGTTACCGTATCGCTGAATTTATCATGGGGTACTTTCCACTGGAATGCGCATATGACGATATCGTGAGCAAAAGCTGGCGTAGAGCGGCTATAGTCGGTCAACTGCGGACTGCAAACGAGCCACCTGAGCGACTCGATAGTAGGTTTACGGCTGTCACTTCGTGAGTCCGCAGATTCCTGTGCTGAGGACGAGCATGATAAAAGGCAAGAATCGCCGGCCCGGTAAGGGAGACTTTGCGCCTCATTCAGCAGCCAAGTCTTTCCAGGGTCCCGTTCACCGTTCAGCCCGCAGAAGTTCCTTCGTCAACCGAGTAGGCTAGTGTACTCTTGGAATGGAACGACATCGGAGCGCATTCCACAGGGTGGCTAGCAGGTACTCTACACACTCTTGAGAGCGCGCCTTTCCAGCTCCAGCCAAGGTTTTATAACTGGGAGTACTCGTCATGATGTCCTGCGATATGCATTCTGTTCCCATTACGAATCTCAACGATGTACTCAGCAGTGCGTGTCCAAAGTCCCAACAGGGGTTGGGTTGGGAGAAGGATCAAAGTCTTTCCAAGCAACGCCTTGGAAGCTTGACTAGTGCATATTGGCGAATCCTTCGTTTAAGTCGCTAATTCGCCGAGTCAGGCAGTGTACTCGCAGTGGGTCCCTTGACTTGCGCACATGCCGATGTGTAGATTTCCCCTATCCTTCCATGGAATACCTACAAACTGGAGGGCTTATACCTTGGACGCGGCAATGTACTTCGTATCGGCTCGACATCCATAGTGGAAGGCGGGCGAGTTGGCGAGAGTATCGGGAGCACGATGTCCAGTTTACCTGCAGACTCTGGAGAACAGGGTCTGCTGATCTGATTTGATTATCAGATAATCAATCAGATAAGACGGCTCAATGGAGCCTGGAAGGTGCAACCGACCACTCAACACTGGCAGCTTCGGTTTTGGCCCCCAGCCCATCCCAGCCGACGGGCCACACACCTACTTTGGCAGTGGGAGTGCCGCTAGGAAGGCTGCACCTCACTGTGTCCGTCAAGGGTCCAATTGCAGGCCTTTCTGCTGCTTCTCTGAAAAACTCTTCAGTAGCGGTGCAGCCACTAGTACGCGAGTATCAAACATCACATTCTATGGAGTAGGGCTAGCCTCTTTGGATGGAAGCTTTGACTTCTAGAACCGTACCGGCAGCCTGAGACTAGATGGGCCCACAGCTTCATTCGATGCACTTTCAGTCGCTTGGTAGCGGATTCAAGCCGGCTCTCCTGTCCAGCTTTTCATCGCTGAAGTCTAGCGCCACTTTGCGCGCCGTTTTTCGGCCTGGGAGTCTAACTGAGCGTTGCGGATTGCCCCATTTTCAGTGCTTTTATAATCACTGGCCTCTCCGGCTGTTCTCGCACTCATTTGTTTATCACCGTTCTCTACAGCTCATCGATTTCAACGTATCCCAGCTACTTTCTTGAAACCTCCTCACAATGAGGTTTAGACTCCCGTACAAGCACGATGAGTTGCCGGTTGACGAGAACAATCAGCGACCGGCAGACAATGAGGGTTTCGTAGAGAAACGGACCGAATCCCAGCCGGCAGAGGTTGGCATCAAAGAACAGAAGCAAGACGACATAGTTAGTCCGGACTTTCAACATGGTGTTCAGGCCGCCCAGGCCATGACCCAAGTTTGGTCGTTCAGCCATATTGTCGCGGCTTACACCTTGTAAGTTCTACACCACCTGCGACCATATCCTAACTGCGGGTTCGGACGGACCAAGCTGACCACTATAGGATCTGGGTCATCCACTTTATCATGGCTTTCGCTTCGGGCATGATCGGGAACCTGACTCCATTCGTCACCAGCTCTTTTGCGGAGCATTCGTTGACTGCGACAACATCGATCATCTCTTCTTTGGCTTCTGGTCTGATTAAGCTTCCATATGCTAAACTGATAGATATCTGGGGTCGCCCTCAAGGTTTTGCTCTGATGGTTGGTAGCATGACCATTGGCTTGATCATGATGGCGGGCTGCAACAACGTGGAGACGTACTGCGCCGCTCAGGTCTTCTACCAGGTTGGGTACACAGGCCTTGACTTCACAATGACCATTTTCATCGCGGATACTTCAAAGCTAAAGAACCGAGCGTTCTGGATTGCATTCGTTGCTTCTCCCTACATTGCTACCGTCTGGGCCTATGGTCCGGCGGCACAGAGCGCCCTCGGCACGATAGGTTTTCGCTGGGGATTTGGTATTTGGGCCATTGTCATCCCGGTGGTTTCGGCACCACTGTTCTTCCTCTTCTATTACAACCAACGCAAAGCTGAGAAGATGGGCCTCCTCCCCATGATTGAATCCAACCGCACAACCCTTCAGTCTATCGTCCACTACGTGAGAGAGTTCGACCTCATCGGCATCTTCATCTTCGCGCTTGGAATGGCGCTCTTCCTCCTCGCCTTCAACCTATACACTAAGCAAGCAGACGAATGGCGCTCTCCACTCATAATCTGCTTCCTAGTCTTTGGTGGACTTCTCATCATCAGCTTTATTCTCTACGAAAGGTATCTTGCCCCCATAACCTTTATTCCATGGGAGTTGCTTAAGAACCGCACCGTCATCTTCACCTACACCATGGCTGCAAGCATCTACATCGCTTGGTACATCTGGGACAACTATTTCTATTCCATGCTCCTGGTTGTCTATAATCAAGACGTCACCAAGGCCTCCTACATCAGCAACATCTACACCGTCGGCTCCTCCTTCTGGTCTATCGTCATGGGGGTAGTTATTCGCTATAACGGCCGCCTGAAATGGCAAGCCCTATACTTCGGCGTCCCCATCACCATCCTCGGTGTCGCACTCATGATCCATTTCCGCCACGCCGGCGCCAATATTGGCTACATCGTCATGTGCCATATCTTTATTGCCTTCGGTGGCGGCACCTTGGTCATTTGCGAGCAAATGACTGTCATGGCCGTCTCACGACAGCAGGATATCCCCGCAATTCTCGCAGCTGAGAGCATGTTCATCTACATTGGTTCCGCTGTGGGTTCTTCAATTGCTGCAGCTATGTGGACTGGAATCTTCCCCGCTAAGTTAAAGGAGAATCTTCCTGCCGATGCCCTACCCAATCTTGCAACGATCTATGGTGATATCACGGCGCAGTATGGGTACGCTGTTGGGACTCCCGAGCGCGATGCTATCAACTTGTCGTATAGCCAGACACAGCGGCTGATGCTAATTACCGCGACTTGTTTGTATTCTGTCACTCTAGTGTCAGTGCTGCTGTGGAAAGATGTAAATGTCAAGAACATCCACCAGGTGAAGGGTCGCATTTTCTGAACAAAAAGTATAGCTGAACAACGAATTATTTATCAGCTGCCTTATGACTTTCTTGTGGAATGATGATGGAGTCTGGTTATCTCTGAGATGTCATCCCATTTGCCAATTATCTACTTCACTGGATATCAAGGTGCAGTAACATGTTTTTGTCGTAGAGTAGTTATTTGTGAACCAACTTCAAGGGTAGCATTAATCGTTAAGTTCTTCAAACGTGGCAACTGGATCCACGTATCGACACCCAAACTTGTTATTAGCAGGTCATTACCTGAGGATAGAATTGCAATATATGCATTTGAGTAAGATACCCGCTGCAGAGAAGAAAGAATGACAATGTAAGCGGGGGAGAATGAATGAAAACGATCGAAGTCTCCCAGAGTCATCAATCTACCACGGCGCAGTCTGATATCCATCATCCGATACGATTGCAGTACCCTCGGAAGGCGTGCCATCTTGTTTCAAGAATCGGAACTGGCATTTGCTGAGGGTTGGGTGGTTCCTCAGGCAGTCAAACACTACTGCTGCTGCCTTGACCGAAAGCATCTTCACCGAGACTTCGCCAATCCCTGGGCCATCAACAATATTTTCCAGCTGTAGAATGTAATTCTGGAAGGGGCTGGTCATGGCACGGGTGATCTCCCTCTTGAGTGTCGGTCTGCAATGGAAAATGCCTAGGATGCGGGTACAACCCTGTTCAATGATCAATTTCTCTGTATCGGCGGGGATGGGGTAGGTCGGTGTGTGAACAGGAATAACCCTGCCAAAGGGTAGGGCGTAGGTTCTGTTGGCAAATCCAGCTAGGAAGTTGGCAGCGTCTTCTTCGGTGACGAAGGTAATCATTGCGGTGTTGTAGCCGGTGATGCGGTATGTATCCGCCAGGCGAGCGCTGTAGACCTCACCTACAATGAAAGGGAGAATCTGACTGGGAGTTTTATCCAAAGGTATTTCATCTATACGAATGGTGCGGTACACATTTTTGTCGGAAACGGAGGGGATGTAGCGAAGACCATACTGGAAAACCCAAAGTTCGTTGTAGGGCTTGCGGTAGTCAAGCATGTTGATGCGATTCATAAAAGCGTCCAGCTCTTGTTCTGCGTCGTCAAAGACACTGGTTCCTTTCAGAGACCAGGATATTTCCCCATACCACTCGACAGGTTTGATGGGTTCAGTTTTCGCCTTTTTCCTTGAGGGTGGTGCGGGTGGAGGGTGGCACTGTGGAAAGATAGGCGAGGTACGCTGAAATGAGAGCATCACATTATCAGTGTATATTGAACAGTGTTATAAGTTTTGTTGTGCAAGAGAACGCACCTTGGGATCCAAGGCAGAAATCTTCAGGTTATCCGCAAGCCCGTCCATCGGGGCCTCCAGAGAACTAACCAGCATAGGGTGGTTCTCATTCTGCACGACATTCTGATAGAGGTGCGATAGAGATTTAATCTGAATGTCTTCTAGTCCACCATCGAGGAGGTCTGCAGAGTAAGCCAGAGGGTTGTGTGTCATTTCGTCCTTGTCTGACTTTCCTTTAGCGCGACGAAGACAGTCACGATGTTGTTGTCTAGAAGGTGAAGGGGAATTGAGGGATAGAATATGAGTGTGGATAAATATTGAAAAAGCGCAGAGCCACAGAAGAAATGGAGTGAGGAGGGAGAAGAGGAAGACAGCGTAGACGTTGTAATCTCCGTGAAGGACTGAGACATTACAGACTTCCCCATTGGGAAAGTGCTGGAGGGAGCCCTCGGCCATGATGGAGTCGACCAGGTGCCGCAGCCTGCAGCAGCAAAAGATAAGGTATTTAGAGAGAGATAGAAAGAGATAGGGAGAAGAGAAAGCGAAAAAGAGAGCGAAGTAGTTTAAGGGTCTGAAAATATGTTGATTGGTGAATATAAGTGTGAATTGCTGCATGACCATCGCAGAGCTAAGTTTGGAAGATCAAAGAAGAGGCAACACAAAGGCCAGGTTAACTAAAGGTGACCAATCAAATGTAAGAGACATATACGGTGGATAAGTCTAAGGATATTATGTACTCTGGAAAGATGTTTTTTAATCACTGCAAATGCATACCAGCTTTATTGATCTTGTCATACACTGGCAAAAAATAATTTGACACTACCAGTAGGTAAATTCAATCTCCCATTGTCTCCAGATATCCCGTTTGAGCCATAACTACACGGCAATTTGACAAACTACCCAAGGAACTCTCCCTGAGCGAAAGCGATCCAAGGCAACTTGGTATCCCAGCACCTCTGCATCAGTGTACGGGCATTGTGTATCTTAGAACCAAATTAGCAAGAGGTAGCAGTGTAAGAGCTCTGTGACTTACCTGCTTCATTCCAGTTCCCTCTAAAACCTCTAAGCGTTCTTTGATCTCAGTTCTGCGCTCAGAGTCCTGGGTCTCACATCCCGCCGTAAAGATGGGAAACAGTACGCCTGCTTCGACAGCCGAGCCCGACCGAATCGCGGCCACTGATTGCATTAGGCCATCCAAAGCCTCTGACACCGCATCAGAGCCGGAAGAATTGCCTAGAACCCGACGATGAAGATGCAGCAAGCCCGCATATCGGAATGCTCTATCGACCGCGACCATATCGAAGGATTCTGCGTCTTGGTAGTGTTTTTCGAATGCGTGAGCGTGTGTATCGAGAGTCTCCCAGTCAGATATCAAGGCTTCCGCTTCGTGGACTATCTCTGGTGAAGGTTGCCATTCAGGCAAGAAGGCCCCCGTCTCATCAAATCGCTCATTGTCACAATGATGCACTAGACCTCCAAGCTGCATTAGAAACAAACCAGTCCGAGGAGTAAATCCCGTAAAACAGTCTACTGCAAACTCGTCCCAATCTTCAATAGCCGTGCAAGTATTTAAGACAGAATAGTACGCCAACAGGGGCGGCTGGTGATGACGGCATGAAAGCGAACCCATGATGTCTAGGTAGCCAAGCCAACGGGTCAGAAAAGCCCCGACGCGGTTCCCAGGGTACGCAATTTGGGCCTGACGAGCTAAAAACAGATCGCGTGCTAGTTTTAAATGGCTTTGCCATGGTATCGGTACCTCAAAGGTGCTAGGAGAGACGATTTTCAGTGAGAGCAGCATGATCGCAGTTGCAAGATGACTGTCAGTAATCTTCTCCTGCTCATCTAAGGCTACGCGCAAAGATGGAAAGACATTGCTGACCCAGTGCGCAATTCGATTTGCTGGCTCGGGATGGCCCAGAAACCTGGCGCGATGACTTGCGGAGTAGGCGAGCATCAGGTTGAGAAGGTTCGAGTCGTTGATCGCCACTGGCCAGTCAGAATGAGATCAGAAAAGGAAAGATGATTATATCTTACTAGCGGGCAAGACAGAGCTGAAAGGATTGTCACTACAGTCATGAGGGACCAGAACTTTTGCAGTGTGGTTGAGAAAATGATGAAAGTACATCAAGTTGATAGGCACGTTCAGCAAAGACGCCGGAAGTGGCGACAGGTATCGAGGTATATTTATAGGCACGGGTGACCCATAGTAGTTGTACTTGCGATCACACAGTTCACGGTCTATCCTCGTAGAAATTATGCCTGGACTAGATGCATTGCTTCCAGTCTGCGACTGGACCGTGTCCAAAGCATCACTGACATCGATGGCCGAGTGGTCATCGTTCTTTCCTAAATCCATATCAGGACGACCACAGTCGACGCCATAGTGGTCGGTCACAGTAGTAAGATAGGCCTGCCACTTCTCGGAATTTGTTAGGCTACGGTGGTCGCCAAGTGCATGTCGACCGCTGCGCGCATAGATAGAACTGGACCTGGTGGCTTTCAATCTGTTGAGGCTGACACCAGGAGATCCATCCATTACTCTTGCTAAGGAGCTATCCGAGGTTTCCTCGAAATCCTGAGGAGTGCCGGATGCAAACAGGCTTGTGTCAAGTGAGTAAGGCGAAAGGGCTCCGTGGGAATCTGAAGGGCTGGCGGTCGTGCAATCGGCGACACCGGTGCCTCCCATGTCAACTGGGGCTGGTCCAGAGCAGTTCTCGTAACTGGGCAGACTAGCTTGCTTAAATGCATATTCTGAAGCTTCTATCGCCGGCCGAACATAGGATATTGGTTGGGAAATGGGACCAGAAAGGAAGTTGAATTCCAACAGTGACGGAATGTTCGTATTGTTTTCTGAATCCGGTAGATATTGAGGGACAAAGGGGGTTGCGACCAGGCCGTCGGGATTGCGCTCTCTCGGTAGAGGCCCTGTATCCCCTGTGGAAGAACTTGGCCAGGTAGTCATGTCCTGTCCTCGCGCCAAGTCCATCTCTACTGCAGCTCTATCGGTTGTACGGTTGGGTGACTTAAGAGACTGGTCAGGGACAGTCGGAGAGTCTTGGATATCATGTAACCTGCTAGGGTACGTTCTTCCTAAAGTCATCTCCCCTGCGAGCCTAATATCCCAGAACAGCATTTCCGCAGGTTCGTCATGCGCAGCGTTCACCTCCATACCACCGGTCTCGAACTGACGAGTAGTGTTTGCTGGTTGTGGTTGGGACATGTCCGGGGGTGATAAAGGGAAGGTAAACGAGACGCTACTGCACTGAGAGCTTGGGGAACTGACGGACGGTCTTCTTCTTGTCCTCCCGCCCCAGTTCAAACGGAAGCTGTAATCGCATGGTTCGTTTTGCCGGCAACAGTTTAAGCACGCTGGCTTTTCCTCCCCACTATATCTAGAAAATCAGCTGAGCGACATCGAAGACGCAGGACATACAAACCATTTGATCTTTCGTGCCTTGCATGGCCTACTTGCTGTTAGCGAGTGTCCAGAAGATAGGAGGAGTGGGCAAGTCGATAAGCTCTACTCACCAGCAACCTTTGCGAGATCTCCGTTTAGGCTCGGGAGCACCGGGCCTCCGAGGACGCGGCATTTGATGCTCAAATCAAAGGCGCCGGAGAAAAGAGATGATTATTCGACGAACTAATGGTCCGGGGTGAGAGATAGTGCCAACTTAGTCTGCGGAGTAAGATCGCCATGCAGCGCGGATATCTAGATCTGATCTTTACAGGGCTGAAAGAAGGTGTTCGTTTTCGTCTGCGAGTTGGGCGCTTGACCCACGAGGACAGAAAGCGATAGTCGATAACGATGTAATCGCGTCTGTTATTCGTACTCATCGAGGTGCGAAATCTGGCAATGCCAGCCAAGCGGTCGATTGGAATATGGAGCTTTCAATGGCCGATGAATGATAAGTGGAAAGAATGACGGATGTTTAATGAAGACTGCTTCGCCGTCCTTTTGAGAAGAGCGGAGAGAGCGAGTCACGAGAATTAAGGTGTTATCCGCTATAGTGATCAATCCAGGCACGAGACCTCTGCCACTACCGTACTACTTCGTAGCTACAGCAGAAGCTACAGTAGAAGCCCTTGTCCGTCAAGATCCTGAGGGTAGAGGTCGTATGGAGCAGAGACCGATGCAAGGCAGCAAAGCCAGTGTAAAGCAAGGAAGACGCCGAAGAAAAGGGAAGAAAGAAGCAAAGTTGGAGGAAGCAGTTGGATGCACTTGCATTGTTATCGTATCGGCTGCCTAGATCAATCACAGCCCGCCATCTTAGGTGGGGACGGTTCGACCTGCCTCTTCGAGGCCGCTGACACCTCAGGCTGCTCTGATAAGCCTGGGGCCCGACGGCCGGCGTTATTCAGGTTCCGGATTCCGGACCAGCTGACATCAGCTGGGACAGCCGGACAGGGTTCCTTGCTTTTGGCTTCCCTAAGATTCTACTCCGTAGTGTGCAGAGTCGGTTGCTGGTTGATGACATCTTTATGAAGATTTGCTGGGCTGTTCAATTATCTCTACTTGCCTTCTTGCCAACAGTGTTCGAGCGTATCTAGCCTGTAGCTGCTACTATTTTATTCTTATACCTTGTCCTACACCGTGCTGTTACACCGTTATCGCTATCTTATCCTAAACTACTACTTCAAAAGCTCCGATAACATCATGTCGTCAATCAGCAAATTCCACCCTTTGCAAAGGCTACCGAGTCCGTCGAGGGGCTTCTCTGCTTTGATTCACGTATGGCTTCCACCTCAACGCCATATTGTGCTTCAATTTAACCGTTTCCGCAGGCATCCGGACTGGCCAGCTTCATATGGTCCTTCAAGTAGTGAGTGTACATATTCCCTGGTAGCACAGCTTCAGGATTGCCCGACTAATGTAATTCTTCTAGTATGAACGACAACCCTAATCATGCGTAAGCTTCATCAAGTCCAGTTAGAACCAAGGTTCTTCAGCAATTGACTTTCGGTTAGCAATGAAGCATACGGATGGCATTTCCAGTACCTGACCGTCATCGGTTTATCTCTCGCTACCGTCACCTTCGCTGTCGGACTTCTGGCGGACATCACCCTATCGGCGCGGCTGTTCTTGTTAAAGAACTTGCTATCCGTCTGCAGCGCTCCTATGGAAGTTCTCATCAGCATTCTTTACTGGGGTCTTCGGCTGGTCAGCCCCGTCTCCCCTTGTTACTTGAATATGAGCTGATCAGTATATAAAGATCGATGAGCGTCTCGTTATTCCAGATTGGGCTTTCATTCCCATGCACGCCGGTACGTTGCTTCTCTTCTTACCCCCTCGATCTCGTTGCTAAACCCGTCTCAAGACATCAGCTTCCACGCGATTCCCTCCATTGTCTTCCTGATCGACCTTCTCTTTCTCTCTCCGCCATGGACCATCACCATTGGACCCGCCCTTGGTCTATCCAGTGCAATCGCTGTCGGCTACTGGTTCTGGATTGAACGCTGTTTTCAGCATAACGGATGGTTCGCTTTTGTCCCTGGCCTCACTTGATTGATCTAACGATTTTCCAGGTATCCGTACCCTATCTTCGAGCAACTCCCTTTTGAGGGTCGCATTGGGCTCTTTGCTCTCAGCGCCGTTGTCATGGCTCTCAGTACCGCAACCCTTAAATGGCTTCATGGTCGCGTGAACGGTTTTGGAACGTCTATGAAAGCTCAGGCCCGACCGGGTTCTGTGAAGGCGAACGGTAACCTTTAAAGGGAGTTTCCGGCTGTGCAATGGATTAGATACACTAGAAGTACAGTAGCATAGATTGCTTACGATATTAGCACTGCTGCATCATTTAGGCTGAGACATGGCCTGGTTTGATGGTATTTCAGTGCATGAATTTACCATAAACGAAGGCTCAGTCATGGTCAAGCGGTATAGACTAGATCAAAATTAGATTATATAATGCGCCGACCGGTAGTTACCTAAAACCATCCACATATCACTAGAGCACTGAACTAGGTCTCGAGACTGCTGTAGGTTTTTATTTTTTATATTATTTTTTTTTTACCAGAGAGGTCAGAGTGTACACTGACTGTGCGGTAACAGCAGGTTGTGAGCTTTATACCCTGGCCCTACCTAAGTCGGCTTTGAAATCCATAGAACCCTATGATTTTATTGACAGCAAGGTGATGGGTTATATGAATAAGTTCATGGTGAACGCTCAAAAATCCTTGTTAACAGTACATAGGGGTAAGAACAACCCCGGGAAAAGTTCAAGCGAGGGATAATAGTATATGATGCCGAGAAAGTGCCGGCACTAGTTGATATAGAACAGAAATCATTTGATGAAGCTGCGCCTTTTGCGGTTATATGCCCGCTGGTCCTTAAGCCATTGTCGGTAACCCTGGACACTACCAATCTTCTCACCGTAGTAATCGGGGACAGGGTTCGTCATCGAGTTGGAAGAAGGATCAACACGGTATCGCTTGATTCTGTCAAAGAACTCTTTCTCTTTCTGCAAATTTGTCAGCCTTCATATTCCAATACTGCTGGGACGAAACGCCAATCAATAACATACCACCAAGAACGCCTTCTTGTAACTACGATTGACGAGTCCCCAAACAGCGTTCCCCAAGAATGGCCCAACGAGCCAGCCAACAGCACCGCAGGCCGCCGTGGCCATTCCCAGAACAACAAACGGATCCAAGCCCATAACCTGGGCGCCCAGATTCTCTAGGTTCTGGCTTGAAAGGACCTGAACGCCAACCACGGTGCTCACTGCCGAGCTCACGATGGAAGAAGCGAGTGTGTACCGTCGACGGGAAGCACGGAGCTTGAAGTATGAGTTCCAGTCGAGTTTGGCGGCCTCCTCACGGGCGGAGGTGGAGGTGGTCGAGTTGGAGCGGACAGAGATTGTGTTCTTTGCGTTGATGCATGACGTAGCAATCTGTGCTTGCGGACGCGCGGATGAGGTTCGGAGCGTAGGAGATGCTTTGAGGAATCGGACTGTGGATGTGCTGGATGGGCGTGTTTGGTTCTTGAGCGAGATGGTCTGATAGATAGCGGAGGTCTGGAGTGTGACGGGGTTCAACGTGGTCGACGACACGCGAGTGCACAGAGCAGCGCCGCGCATTGAGTTACTGAGAAGAGTGGTATGCATTTTGGGGAATCGGAGGGAAGAACTCTGTGTAGAGCGTTGATTCGAAAGTTGCGGATCAAGCTGTTCTAAGCCTTTCGTCAGTTCCAGAGCCGGGCTTGGCGGATTATGTAACACTGTATATAGCGACAACACAAGCCTGGCATCACGACTTGAACTCTCTGTAACCATGCTTTCTTCAACCATTTGCCGACGAGTTTAAAGCCCCATCACCTCAGTACTGCTCTCTGAAATGAAAATGCTTGTTTATGGCGATCTACTTCTAGGTCTGGCCCCACAACTATAACTTGGCCTCTCTTCCCGCCGAGCTTCTTGCTTGGTCCCGCAGTATCCTTCTTAGGATCTTTCCTGATGCACTTTTGGGTATCTCGTCTATGAATACAACTCCACCCCGGAGCTGCTTGTGGCCTGCCAGATTGGACTTGACGTACTCTTTTAACTCTGCCTCAGAGACACTGCTTCCAGCCTTGATCACAACATATGCCCGAGGTAGCTCGTTACCTGGAGCCTCTGGATCGCGTGCGCCGACCACGGCAACATCTGCAACGCCGGGATGTGTGAGAAGGAATCCTTCTATCTCTACCGGAGAGACCTGCAATCCTTTGTACTTGATGAGCTCCTGGGCGAGGGTTAGCAGTTCACTTCGATGGTGATGCTTATGTGCTTACCTTTTTCCGGTCAACCATGATTATTTTTCCATCTTTATAGACTCCGATATCTCCAGTCTTGTACCAGCCATCTGTTGTGAAGGCTTCTGCAGTTGCTTCCGGGTTTTCGAAATAACCTTTCGTGATCATCGGCCCTTTGAGCAGGATCTCGCCCTCGTCTCCACTTCTAACGTCTCTCATCCGTTCATCAACGAGCCGTAACCTCATATTGGGTAGTAACGGACTGATACCCCCGGTATTGTCGGATTGTCCCCAGGGCATGGTAGTCACGCTTCCAGTGGATTCGGTCATTCCCCAACGCTGACTGATGGTGCATCCCAGCATCTTTTCCGCTTGCTCTTGAAGCTCTAAGCTCAGGGGCGCTGCACCTGACTCGGCCCGGACAAGGGTCTTGAACTGATCTGTCACGCGGTCACTCCGCACAATTCCATGGTAAACCGGCGGGGCCGTTGACAAGAAGGTCACTGCATACTTCTTACAATAGTCAATGAACTCATCGATATTAAACCTGGGCATCCAGTACACTGTCCCTCCGGCAACCGCGGGTGTGATGAAACATCCCAGACACCCTGCAATATGGGCTGTGGGGAGGTGTCCGACTGTTCGATAGGGAACGTTCAGATGTGGCTTCCCTTCTTTAGAGTCCCGCAACACCAACTGAGTGAATAGGGCTTCGGAAACAAGATTCATGTGAGACAACATAACCCCTTTGGGCGGACCAGTTGTCCCAGATGAATAGAGCAGGCAGATGGTGGTATTTTCCAGCGCATCAATATCCGCAATCCGCTCCCAATCCAGCTCTGCCGTTGCTTGCAGGTAATTCCTCCCGAAATTACCTTGGCATAAAAGCCGCCGGTGCCCCATACTCTCTAGTACCAACACCCTATCCGGTGGTATACCACATTCCCGCGCAGCGTCCCGCGCCTTGGCCCTATTCTCCGGACACGCAACAATCACTTTACTCCTGGACTGCCTTAGCTGCTTTGAGACTTCTGAAGCCGTAAGCGCCGTCGATGCCGCTGTGTAGACACCCCCTGCTCCGATGATACCGCAGAACACGGCAGGCAAAAGAACTTGATTCGCCGAAATACACATAACAGCATCTTTACCGGGGCCGTCTGCACCAATACCAAATTCAGACCGGAATACGTGGGCGAGGCGCTTGGTTATCGTGCGTGCCTGGGCTTTTGTGATGTGGTTTGTTGGGTCCGCCGCTTCGGCATGGAGGATTGTTGACTCGGTGGTAAGGGATAGCTGGGACTCTACAGCAGTCAGATGTTTGCCGTCTAGGCACTCTCAGAATCAACGTACCAAATAACAAAGTGAGCAGATCAAGCCTAGGAAGCTCGTAGTCTTTCTCAGGTAAGTATTGCATCGTTGAATTGTAGGCTAGGTAATCTTTTCTGTTCGATTGATTTGAACAAGGGAATAATCTAATTCATTCAAGCTGTTGAAATTAGACTTTGAACCATTATCAATCGCAAGTTCGTGGAGGCTTTCATATAGGCTCAAATCTCGGCTACCCCAACTTGCGGGGATCCCGAGGTTCTTCCCTTTCGCGGGGTGGCGTACTCAAGAGCATGCTATGTATGGAGAGCCCGTAGTTAGAGTAGTAGTATAATCAAAAAGCCTCTGCTTGAGGGGCGATTATATGAAGTATATCGGCTATATGATGCTCATAGTAGCCTGAATTTTGAGCAAATCTGTGCTTCAATAAATTCCATGACTTCTTAAGAATATGGACTAAATACCCTAGACTCAACGCCACTAGATCCAGAACATCCCCAATCCTGCCCAACAAATTCTACAGCTTCGACTTAACACTGCTCGGAGGATCAATATTAACGTCTGACCACCACGGATAAGTCGCCGGCAAGCTCTTATTCACATCCCCAACAAAGTTCGGCTTTCTCTTCTCAAAGAACGCCGTAACACCTTCTTTCTGGTCCCTACATAAAGAAATGAATTGTCAGCCATATTCAAACATACACAAAAGCAGTTAATGACGAAAGGCAAACATACGGCGACGTAAACCGATGATAGATAACCTCGGACTCCAACAAATGAGCCTCCTCCGCACTCTCAGGTCCCCTCCACATAAGCTCCCGATTTAGCGCTGCTGCCTGAGGACTCACATTTTCTGCGATCTCAGTAGCGAGGGCCAAAGCGCGCGGAAGGACCTGACTCTGCTCCGGCATCGTCTCTGCAAAGAGGCCCCCGAAATGAGGAGATGTGGACGGGTAAACGGCGCCCGTTGAGACGAGGTAGTTGGCACGCGAGTGGCCGATTAGCCGGGGGAGAAAATACGAGGAGCAAGACTCCATAGTAATGCCACGGCGAGCAAAGACGAAGCCGTACTTGCTTGATTCGTGTGCGATCCTGTTCAACGTTAGGTTCCTTTTAGCCGTAGGGAGTTGCGACTGTAGGGTAAAGTAAGTGACAGGGTGTGTACCTGATTGCAGCTGGGAGAACCATGGTCATACCAACTCCAACAGCTGAGCCTTGCATAGCAGCGATAGTGGGCTTACGACATCTGTGGATTGCGATTGCTACGCGACCACCACTGTATAATTACCAAGTCAGTCCGAGGCAGTTACCTTACTACAATCCTTTCATGGGCGAGGACCAACCTGTCCCTATGCTCCCTCGACCTCTCCTCCAATGCCTTAAACCCAATCTCCAGATCCGCGCCAGCGCAGAACGTATTGCCAGCGCCCGTTAAAACGACAACCCTCACGCGCTCGTCGCGGTCGAACAGGCCGAAGACCCTCTCTAGGTCCTCGGCCATGGCCATCGTAAAGGCATTGCGCTTTTCGGGTCTGTTGAGCGTAACGATAACGACAGGTGTTGCATTCGCTGAGCCCACAGGATAATGTGAGAGTTTGATGTGTTGTGTTGGAAAGGACTCATAGGATAAGGGAATCTCGATAGGAGGTGGAGTGAAATACATTGTTTTGGCGGTGACGGTGGTAGATGTTCGACAAGTTGTTGGCTCGGTCGTGACGGCAGAGGTTATTTAAAGGGCGGAAGACTGGTGAGACAACCCCTCTGTCTCGGCTTCAAGGCTGACGGTTGTCGGCTGCCCCGTGCAACTGGTGGTATGCTCATCTAGATTATAATAGCTGATTACAATAGACCGGTTCAGGGACCTCGGTATACCCGGCTAGGCGTTGCGGAGCTCTAACCCCGCAAATGCGGAGAGCTCATGTACAGTACAGTACTACTTTCGATGCATGGCACCACACCGCTTAAATAAGTAATTGAGATAGTATTCGAGCTGAGTTCGATAGATTGAAGGAACGAATATAGTAGGTAGCAAGCTTCAGTAATCACGCACAGATGAAAGAGTAGTGTTGTACTACGTTGGCAGAGACCTGGGTTAGCCTTAGGCCTCGCCTAGTTTCCGGTTAGAAAGCTCAGTAATCGTCTCCGCGACTTATGACTTCCTTATTTGACTCTCGCAACAAGACGGTCTAGTATGATTAGTTCATGTTTGAATTACGGTCGAGGGCCCTAAGAACATACATGCTCGAATTGGGCAGAGTACGACCCCTTGATGTCAACAAGAGGTGCATAAACGTCGACAACTCCGTGCTGCACGAGAGTATTCATCTGCAGTTTCTTTAGTGACTGTAGTCATTGCGGTGAAGGCCGACGTACACCCGCCAGATACCGCTGCAACCCCAGACGGTCCAGGTAGCGGCGACAGAAAACGATGGTTCCAAAGTTCTCGTTGATCGTCTTGTATAAGGACCTTGCTGAAGCCAGAGGCAAAGACACCTGGCGCGGTGCGTCATACGACTTTCCGTAGCCGTAAACACCGACCTAGAAACAAATCAGTGGCAGTTTATAACCATCGCCTTCTCTGTACGCACATCATCATATATATAGCCCCGGCCAGTGCTCCCAAAAGTTTCTATGGCAAAAATCTCTCCTTCCTCCATTTTTGTCTGGTCGGAGTTCTTGACAAAAGGAACAGATTTCCCGCCATGGATCTGGTAATGCTTGATATTATGGCCAGTAATGTTCCGTACTGCCTTTACGGGGAATGTCTTCCCTCCAATTTCGACCTCGTAGCTTTCCATAGCCTCTTGGATGGCAGCGCTAACATCACTAATACGGACATCGATTCCCGCGGTCTACATCATTAGTGATTTTATGTGTCTATTTACTAAGAAGCATACCTTTAGGCCGGCATTAGTGGCATCTTTGACTGCGGCCAGAAGATTGTCGTAGACTGGATCAAAAGTCATCGTAAAGGCACTGTCCACAATCCATCCGTTGATGTGAACGCCGAAATCGACCTTCATCACATCACTTGACTGGAGAATGATATCCTTTTGTCCAGGATTAGGCGTGTAGTGCGCTACAACATTATTCAGAGACAGTCCTGTCGGAAAACCCAGCCCAGCCTTAAGGCTATCGCCAGGTTCAAGACCAGCGTGGCCTAGGAGTGCACGCACGCCATCGTCGATATCCTCGGCGATTTCCATTAGACCCTGGCCTGGTTTGACACGCTCCTGCGTCCACTTTCGGACCTGGCGGTGGACCTCCGCAGCCTTTCGATAGTCGTTTAAAAACGAATCATCCTCGAGATGACTGCGAGACTTGTAGCGTACTTCCTCGGCCGTGGTGCGTGAGGTGTTTTCCACATTGGGCTGGTACTCCTGGACCTCGCCGATAGGGTACTTGCCCTGCAGGAAGAGCTGAGACAGCGGGACTCTAGGAGGAGAAGATTGCTTTGCAGCCTTCTTCTTGCCCTTCTTCTTTGACTTTCTCTTCTTTTTCTGATTACCATTCGCATTGGCATTGATTAGCGCGGTCGAGTGCGCTTCGCCGTCATCATCGTCGCCGCTGTCTCCGATAGTACCGTCTCCGTCCGTTGCGAGATGCATGCCCCGCGGCATTCCACCAAGGGGGCACTCGACAGGACCGGTTGTGTTTTCTGGCCGTGTTTAGGTTTGAGAGCACGAGTAGATTTGGATTGAATTACCTTGACCCTTATGGCCATCTCTTTCAGGAGTCTTCGAACCCATTGTGCCATGCGTATATTACACTGCTGTATAATATTGAAACCTGCAGATCGAACGATAGAAAAGAACGAAGTTCGCTAGGCACCAGCGTTTCGTTTCGTTTCGTTTCGTTTCGTTTCGTTTCGTTTCGTTTCGTTTCGTTTTATTATTTAACGTCACTCGGCGGATCACGTGGCCCACGTGATCTGCGGCCTCCCAGGGGGCATCTGGACGTGCTACCTAAACAGAACTGCCTAGGAACTAGCTAGATACAGGTTTGAAGCAGCAACTATGGACAATATATGTTGGAAATGAGCGGAAGAAGCATCCGGCGCTACCCTGGCCAGGTCTTCGAGGGCAGATGCCCGTTTTGACTACCTATAGATTGGGGGGAGGGGCCGTACCCTTTGTCCAGGTAGATGTGTGGACTGTCGCACTTTCAAGCGCTCCGGCGGGCCCAGTTCGGGCATATGTCCTTGAAAAAGGATGATTCTTGCACGATGCGGCTGAATTCCTCAGCCCCGGCAGCTGTACTTAAGAGCCAGTCTATTGTTTTTGACGGGCCATCCTTTATACATCTCCATCTATCCTTCCAGCGTTTTCTGGTATATGGGCAAAAGAAGAAGTGTACTGGGGTCTTTGCCTTGCCGCAGGTGCAGCTCTCCAGGTAGTCTGTGTGGTCAAAACGCTGGTGGTATGCCGTAAAGTCTCCGTGGCCTGTACGAGCGGCGACGAGTCGGCCAAGTACCCACCGGGGCAGCTTGTGCTCGCGGGAGCGGCTTTCTTTTGTATGGGGTCTGATATTCAGGGCTTTGTAGGTTTCAGGCGCCTTATTAGCATATGCTGTATATGTCTCTGTACGGAGCCACTGTTTTGCCTCCTGTCGTAGGTATGCTGGGGAGGGGGGGATGTCGGGGCTGTATATAGAAGACCCTAGCTTAGCGAGCTTGTCTGCCAGCTCATTCCCAGCAATTCCAGAGTGGCCTGGAATCCAGCGGACCTGAAGGGGCTTCCATTGCATGGTTAGGATTGAAGGGCTTTCCATCCACTGGGCGGCTAGTTGGCTAAAGGTCTCTGACAGACCATGTCTGTGAGGGGTTGGCCTATAGCTTGCTAGCAGGGAGGCTGCAGCTAGGTTATCTAGGAGGATAACTAGCTGGGTAGAGTAGCCAACACATGGTTGTCCCAGGGCTGTGCGTAGGCCTTCCACAGCACCCATGATTTCTGCATCATAGACTTCTGTCCTGGGGCCCGCGGGACCATGTCCCTTGGACACCTAGGATAGGGCCAAAGTAGATTGCATAGCCATACCCTGCCCCCTGGCTGGTCCGTGAGCCATCTGAGTACACTGAAATCTGTAAAGGGGCAGGGCTATAGCCTTTGTTGTCTGTTGGGAGCATGCATAATGGAGGGAGAGGCAGCTCTATTATAGCGCGCTCTGGCAGGGGGCTGAGGAGGAGCTGTAGGATCCTTTTAAGCCTGGTTTTGGGCCTGCCCGCGGTAGTCTCTGCGGCTATTTGGGCAATTGGGTGTTTAGTATCAAGGCTCATGTATCTCACTGCTGCCCTCCGGAGGATGCTGTTGAGTAGAGCTTCTGGGTCTGGTAGGTCTGCTTCGCGGAGGAGTGCTGCAGTAGGGGTGGTCTTGTAGGCTGGGATAATAGCCAGGGCTGCTGTGCGGAAGAGAGAAAGCAGGGAGTTAACTACCCCTTTTTGTTGTTTGCCTGTATAGAAGACTTCTGCCCCGTACAGAGCTGTTGGAAGAACATACTGTATAACTGCTGCCCGCATGAAGGCCACTGGGCAGCCGCGCTGGGTATTGCTAAGTCTCTTTAGGTGCTGGGCGAGTCGTTTCCCGTGGCTAAAGACCAAATTAATGTGGGCTTTAAAAGTAAGCTTTGTATCCAGAAGAACTCCTAACCAACGTGTATATAGGGATGGTGTAATCCCCCCTATACCAGGTAGAGTGACTGTGGGGAGATGCTGCTGCTGCTTTCTAGAGAAGTGTTGTATCTCTGTTTTCTCTATTGAGAAAGGAAGGCCTGTCTCTGTCCCTAGGGCAGTAATTTGCTTGTAGGCCTCTACCAGTTGTTGTGAGCTCTCTTCCAGGGTATTCCCAGTTAATAATATGCCCATATCATCTGCATAGCAGAAGGAGCCCTCTAAGGTAGAGACTATTCTTGCTGCATATAGCAGGAAGAGTATTGGGGATAGGGGGGATCCCTGGGGGAGTCCGCCTTTAATTGGTGCTGTGGCAGTGCCTT
Organism: Aspergillus nidulans FGSC A4; assembly: GCF_000011425.1. NCBI lineage: Eukaryota > Fungi > Ascomycota > Eurotiomycetes > Eurotiales > Aspergillaceae > Aspergillus > Aspergillus nidulans. The sequence goes on from NC_066264.1 coordinate 3,713,047, forward strand.
CTTTGATATGAACAGATACAGAGCGGCCAGTAAGCCAGTCCTTAAGTAGCTGGAGTAAGCCTTTATGCCATCCTTGCAGGCGTAAGTGAGAAAGGAGCTGTTGGTGTATTACAGCGTCAAATGCCCCTTTCACATCTAGTAGGAGTAGTGAAGCATCTTTTCCCTGTTGAAAGGCCTCCTCTACCCTGTGAACAAGAACCTGGACCAGGTCAATGGCAGAGCGTCCTGGCAGGGCCCCGAAGTGGCAGGGGGCTAGCACATCTGCCTGAATTGCTCTTACAGCTATCTGCTGTGCTAGGAGGCGCTCTAGGCCTTTACCTAGGGTAGAGAGGAGGCTAATTGGCCGCCAGGCATTGAGTTGGGTATAGTCCCTCTTTCCTGGTTTCGGTAACATTATTACCTTTGCTGACTTCAGGCTCAGTGGAAAGCAGCCTTCCTCCATACACCTGTAGTACAGTTGTGTGATTGTATCCCCTAGTACGGGCCAGAGCTCCCTCCAAGCAGTGGTGGCAAGTCCGTCCTCCCCGGGGGCCGACGGGGGTGGGGCACAGAGAGCAGCCCAGCAGTGCTCTTTTGTTGGCAGGTGTAGTGAGCCGAGGGGCTTGTTTGGGGGTCCCTCTTCTGTCTGATTTGGAAGCAGGGCCCCCTTCTCTAAGAGGTGATTAAGGAAGGCGTCTGCCTTGCCCTGTGGGGTAGTAACCTGTGCCCCTTGTATATTCAGGGGAGGAGCAGCGAGCTGGTCTGGATGTTGTATCCATTTAGCAAGTTTGAATACATCTATAGGTGCTGTGGCTTGTTCAATTCGCTGCTTCCAGTATTCAGCCTTTGCCCGTACAATGGCCTTCCGGAGCTGTTTATAGTCGGGGTTTTGTTGCTGTCTTGTTTGGTGTAGTATGTCTGTTAGTTCTGGAGTCCACCATAGGGTCCTGGGGAGTCTGCGAGTATTGTATCTTGATACGCCTTGTATTGCAAGCTGGGATGTCTGGACCAGTTGTTTGGCTAGTAGGTCAATTGGTAGGGTTGGGTCAGGCGGGCTTGCCAGGGCTCTGGCTTTCTCCCAGTTGGTGGATCCAAGCTTGTATATAGGCGGGGGCTCTTCTTGTTCCAGTATTATTCCAATTGTTGCATGGTCACTTGGAGTCTTTAGATGGTCTTCTACTAGGGCCCTTAGTGGTAGGTTAGAGAAGACAAGGTCTAGGGTGTTTGGTCCACGGGTGGGGGTGCCTGGCTCGAGGCGAAGTTCCAGCTCATGGGCATCAAGCCAGTCTAATAATCCTGTTGCGCCAGGTGTGACAGCATGAGACTCAGTATCTGGCTGCTAGAATGGGTGCCGGGTATTGAAGTCTCCTGCTAGGATGGTGTTCTCTGGGGGTGCATATCCTAGGAGTGTGGAAAGTGTAGAGGGTGTTGAGCCAGCACCAGCAGGGGCAACTGGGTCATTAGGGGGGCGGTAGACATTGATGATAGTAAGGCCTGCCGTGTAGATTGTGGTGATGTCTGGTGAGATTGGTTCCGGGAGGGAATGGGCTGGGAGATCCCTTCGTACATATGTTAGAGTCCTGGGTCTGGCAGTCCATCGGGTCGGGGGACTGAACAGCTGATATCGTGGGTGGGTCTTGGTTAGGTGCTTTGCTGTATTTGTCCAAGGTTCTTGGACAAGAATGATATCTGCTTCAAAGGAGAGTAGCAGGTCATGTACAGCGCCCCCCCTTCCTACATTAGCTTGTAGTATTTTCATAGTTCAGGGGAGGTCAGGGTTTGGTTTAAGAGCTCCTGGGTGAGCTGTCTTGTAGGCTGGTTTGTAGTGTGGGTATTATCTATTTGTTGTTTAGAGCTTTCTTCTGCTTTCTTCTGCTCCTGTTGGAAGGCAAGCCGGCCTGCCTTGCGGATAGCAGCTAGAGCATCTTTTGAGAGGCGGGTGACAGTGTTCCTCTGGACGTGGGGTCTGGCTGGGCATTTTTGGAAGTCCGCTGCATGCGGGCCGCAGCAGTTGATACACTGCACACGGCAGTTGTGTTCCTGTTTTGAGGATCCGCAGGAGATACAGCGTTCGCTGGAGCGGCAGGCTCGTGTATCATAGAAGCAGTAGCATCGGGTGCATTGCAAAGGCCTTTGCTTGGGGCGGGTGGGCCTTGATAGGCCGGACAGGCCAAAGAGTTGCAAGGGGTGTTGTAGCCTTTTTGGAAAGGCTATGACTGCTGTGATAGAGTCCCTCTCTACTGGGTGCTTTGAGAGTTTGGCCATGAGTGGTTTAATACCAGTAATGCGCTCTGCTTCATTGCTGATATCTGTAATTGTAGTATCTATCCATCCATCCAGGGACCAGAGTTGTTTCGGGATCCAGGGGACAATAACCTGGTAATACTCTGTTGATATTTCAAAGTATCCATCCCCAGCTAGGCTTGCAGCCTTCTCTGACAGTAAGAAGACCTTGCCTTGTTCAGTTGTAGTGATTGCGTATCCTGTTGATATCACTTGCACCTGTGCAATCCCGTCCGGAACTTTCCCTGCAAGGGTGACCCAGATGCCATGTGGTCCAATAGCCCGGAGGCTAGAGGAGGCCGGGAGGCGGAGGAAGATGCGGTGGTCAGTCTTGTTTGGCTGCTTCAGCTTTCGTTGTGCTGGTTGCTTGGCTTGCGTACGGTGTTCTGGGGCAATAGTTTGCCAGTTCCCCTGACCAGCTCTTGGGGCTGTCAGGGATGCCCAGGTTGTAGGCTGCGAGGTTCGCCTCTTCAGGGGGCCTTCGCAAGCTTCAGGAGTGGGAGGTTGGTTTGGCTGTTCCATCTGCCTGGATGGCTGTGGGGGTGCAGCTGCTGTCATCAGAGGAATCTGCTGAGGGGAGTCCTGTTTTGCTAGGGAAACAAATCTGGCTGCAAGCCCCCGGGCCAGGTCTCTTGGGCGGCCCTGTAGAGAGGAGACAGTTAGATCTAGAGCTTTAGCAAGAGAGGTCATTGCTAGTTTCCAATCATTAAGAAGGACTAGCTGGTCGTCTGCTACCATGCTGACCTGCTCGCAGATCGATGGGGCTTGCGGCAAATGGGATACAGGGACCGGAGCTGCAGTGGGAGTCTTCTGTGGGGAGAATAAGGCCCTTCTCTTCAGGGAGTTCCGGGGTAGGGGGGTCGGGGTGGTAGGTCCTGAGGGGGGTTCAGAGTTTTCACCCAGGAGCGGAGTCCCCGGACGGGCTCCGCCTGGGGGGGAGTCATCCACCTCCATGGGGTGGAGGGAATGATCGATGAGCAAAGCGTAAGAGATCAGTTATTGGAGCAGTAGGGGGCCCTGTTCTCCCCTCGTCGTGGTCTGATTTGTATGTGCTAGGCACCAGCGCCAATAGCTTGGCTTGGCTCGGCTCACTCTGTGACACGTGACTTGTATACGAGCACACTGGACCGATTTCCAACGAATCATTGATGCGGTTACAGCAGCAGGCTCGTGATAATGAGTTTAGTCGAAACTCCACGAAATTGTGACTGACATGTCTGGATTTATGACCAACCCTACAAAACTCAACCCAGGTAAGAATCGTGCTCTCAGTGTTTGTGCATGGGCATTAACATACTGGAATCCAGTCACCTATACATACTGGGCCTACTCCGTATTTGGGTGTTGGCCCTTGACCTGTGGACCCATAATACCCGAACTGCCAAGTCCTGACGGCATGAATAATGAAGGCTTGGCTCTGAAACATTAGGGCCGAGCCTCAAATAGGTTTGTTTCAGTGGGGCAGGGTAGATTTACGATGGCACCCAAGAACTTGGCGATAGTCCTGGAAGCCCACAGTTATTGATTAAGGGTCTCTTCAAGGTTCAAAGAGAGTTAGCTTTTCGCAATCCTTCAGCAAGTTGCAGGCTCAAAGTGCTCGCATCAGAAAGATGCGTCTGATGAATAAAAGACAAGCATTAACTAACTGTTATTGGGGACCGCGACGACCCCACAGCAGTGGACAACAAGACTGATAATGGGGTACGGTCCCTGATAGAAAAACAACCCGTCAGCGGCCAATCACGGGTGGCGCATGCCCGATCGCACTGTCCACCGACTTCGCTCTGCCACCCACGTTTGGGGGCCATCTGAGGGCCAAAGGAATCACGACCACTGAGAACCACTGAGAACTGGGCGCCCTTGGCAATAGGTCTTATAAGCTCGTCTTATAACGTCTCTGACCCCTATCATGCTCATCAAGATGCTCACGGCCAAATGATGATTTTCTTCACCAGGAAGCAGAAGCTCTTCCTCGTCGGCTTTGCCGTCTTCTACCTATTCCTTCTGATCGTCTACAAATTTCGTTCAGCTCGCGATCCAGGCTCGTTTTTCTTCGATCCAGAGGAAGGCTACCGACCGGAGTATAGTCTAAAACGACTGGATGAGTCGCTAGAGTATCTCCAACCGTACAACCAGTCGTTCAATGACCCTACCCATCCCGCAAGAAACTTCACTACTTCCGCCGACGATGCCACGATCTGCGTCGGAGTCGTCACAGTGAAGCGACCGCTTGAGCAGAAAATCTCTACGACCGTTGCTTCCATCCTCGATAATCTGTCCGAGAAAGAGCGCGACACCATCACCGTCCACGTCCTCTTCGCATTAACTTCCCCGACCGAACACCCGGACTACAACCAGCCATGGCTGCCCAATGTCGTTGACCGCGTCCTGACCTACGACCAATTCGACGTCAAATTTTCTACGCTTCGTCGGCTCGAGGAGAAGAAGGACGTCAAGCACAAGTCTCTCATCGACTACCACCTCTCGCTGAAATCCTGCTACGAAGATACCCAGGCGCCATGGATAATGATGCTGGAGGACGACGTGGTCGCACAGCGTAACTGGTACAACCACACCATGCAGAGTGTCAAAACTATCCAGTCGTGGCGTGAAAGAGGCCTAATCAAGAACTGGCTATACGTGCGGCTCTTCTACACGGAGAAGTTTCTGGGGTGGAACAGCGAGAACTGGCTCCTTTATACGGCTTGTAGCGTCGGGATTATCGCCACAGTCGCTGTCATATGCATCCAGACTCGTCGCTCGATACGACCATTGCAAGGAATACTGAACAATTCCTTTATCGGTGTGGTCTGTTTCGGTTGCATTCCCTTGCTTATTATTCTGTACTTCCTTGCGGGCCGCGTTACAATGCTACCCTTGAAACCGGGTATACATCTTATGAATTCTCATGGATGTTGCTCCCAGGCACTTATGTTTCCCCGTGAGAACGTCCCCGCGCTTATTGATTACTTAGGGCAAGCGCGGTATGCACGGCCTCTTGCGGTGGATAGTGCGATCGAGCGCATGGCGGATGCAAATGGTCTAGACCGGCTGGCAATTGTACCCTCTCAGATGCAGCACGTAGGTGCTGCGTCGTACAAGGAGAATAGGAAGCAATATCAGCTGAAAGGGCCGCATCCGGTGCAAGGGGCTCACGGAGTATGGAGTATGGGGTTTGAGAAGGCTTATGAACTATAATGCCCGTTATTATGCTCTCTGTCTATTATTCATTTCTGTACAACGTACATATAAAGGTATAGATATTTTATGGGTATATATGTGCTCGCCAGCATATTCCGCTAGTTCTTGGGTTTCCGTTCATTGAGTGTAGATCCAGCACAATGATGGACAAGGGTTTATGGATGTCCCTTGCCTTAGCCCAGCCTTCCTCTCAGTACAAAGCATTTGACGGCTGCGAGTCAGGGCTAGTCCAGAGCTGAAACAGCTGAAACATGGGTTTGCCGTTTGTTCTATCTTTCAGCTCTCTTACAACATCTATCCAGCCACGACTGCCAGATCGACTTCATGCTCGTTGGAATCAGTCTTCTCCAACAGACTCCCTTCAAATTTACCAGGAATGCCCGGTATGTCAATCAGGCACACTACAAAGCGACTCTACACTTCTCCTGAGAATTCAGAATCAGCAGACGCAGTTACATACGACAGGTTAGCTGGAGGCTGTTTGTCATCTACCCCCATTGCCAGAAGTCGAAATTCGACCTGGATTAAACCTGATGATCTGCGAGCACCTCATCTGAGAGCACCTCATCTAAGCTTAAATCATGCAATTCAGACCACACGAAATCCAACCAAATCCAAGCATAACGCCGGCTTTGGCTGAAGTTTTTGTGTTCTGCAGGCAATGGAATGATTGTCTCTCCTCCGGTCCAGAATGCCTATGTCTACGAGCCATCTCATGAATCACAGTCCAAAACCACGCCTCTAAATTTTTGATCTAATGGCTGATCTCTAGTCTTTTTTGATGATGATCTTCAGTCGTCAGATTGCAACCAAAGCACCTCATATATTGATAAATCGATCCGGTCTATATAATATCAATTGCTACGGTCGTAGTAGACGGCACTTGTCAGCTGCACAAATTTCTCTAAACCATTCATATCTACACTCATAATAGTTACTTGAGAAAGGTAAACTACCTAGTACTCTATCAAAATGTCGACGCCGAGTGCCGACTCTGGCAGCCCTAAGGCCGCTGAGACACTTGACATTGAGCGCCAGGGGGCTCCAGTGCCAGCGCACTACGTAAAACCAAAGACACTTGGTGCCGGTGTAAGTCACTTCTAGCGAACAACCCGTCACTGGCAGGTTTCAAATACTGACTGTCGGCGATTTCAGTCAGCTCTGGCCCTCGGCGCCTTCGGTACAACCTTGACGACCCTTTCACTAGCCCTGATGGAATGGCGCAGCGTCAAAACGACGAACGCCTTTGTCGCGAACTTTTTCTTCATCGCCGCCTTCGGACTGGTGGTTACTGCGCAGTGGGAGCTGAGTATCGGAAATGGGTTCGCGTACACGGTGTTCAGCGCATTTGGTGCGTATTTGCCCATCAGTCCCTCCCCCATACTGAAAGGGAGGGCTTGAGCTAATGGCTGTCCGCTTAGGTCTCTTCTACGCCGGCTACGGCGCCCTCCTAACACCCGCGTTTGGGGTGGCGCAAGCCTACGGGGGCATAGATACAGTGGAGTACAATAACGCCGTTGGCTTCTTCATGATCTTGTGGACCGTGTTCGTGTTTACTTTCCTAATTGCTTCGCTGCCGAGCAACATTGCATACATTCTGGTGTTCCTCTTTGTCGATCTGGGGTTCTTGACAGTCGCTGCAAGTTACTTTGCTCTGGCTGACGGGCATGCTGAGTCGGCGATTGCCTTGCAAAAGGCCGGGGGTGCGTTCTGCTTCGTGGCGGGTCTAATCGGGTGGTACATTGTCTTTCATTTGCTGCTGCAGGACTCGCTGCTGGATTTGCCGTTGGGAGATACGAGTAGGTTCTTTGGGAAAAGGAAGGAGAAGGGCGTGTAGTGGGCACGGTAGGGATATATTACCTGTCCAGTGGTTTAGCTCTTATATGCTTTCACCCAAGGCATAAACGGAGATTGAGAGACCATGTCGAATAAGCTTCTTGATTTAATGTATTTCAGACAAACATTCAGAGTCGCTCAGAACTGCCGCCGTTAAGCCTAGACATCCTTCACGGAAATATGCCCATCCATCAAAGCGCCCAGGTTCTCTATCAACATGCTGGCCAGCACGGCTGCGACCCCAAATCCAATCGATATATATACACCCTCTCGAACGCAAGCCTGAACGCCTCAACGAGCAAACAACCACCGATTGATTTCCACTACACGCAATGGGCAATGAACACACACAGCAACTCTCAACAACTGCCAATAATAGAATCACGCTAAGTTCCTAGCTTGAAGACAACACCCAACTACACAACTCCATCAACTGCTTAGCTCAAATCACTCATACTAAAACGATTGAGGTACCGACAAGTTCCTGAAGATCCCGTACACTTCAGCGGCCATTAAGCCACCGTATACGAGCCCTAGGGTCTACCAAAGCACCAGGGCACACTTTTTAACGCCCGCGCAGGACATGGGACGAGTTCATTGTATATTTCCACTTGTTCTACAATAAATGAAGGTCTGGATGCTGATGTTGAGGCGCTTGTAACAATTGGTCAACCCTCTGTTAGAGAGATCCTGGTAACGGCTCTCACAAGATACTCTCTTCTAGAGACGGGATAACCCCAGTGCCTTACATACCGTTGCTGCCGCGGCTCCTGTGGTGAAGTCCAAGAGTACGGAAATGCTGCCTATACATTAGCAGCTGGTATATCTCACGATACTCAGTCTTGGGCTACATTCAAGGCCAGAGTGTGCAAGCTGGAGAGATAGTAACCTGGCCATGCGACACAGTCGGCTCCACGATACAAACCGCATGTTCTTCGCATTTGACCGTGTCAATTTCGACACAGAACACTGCGTTGAGTGTAGGTATTGACATCGGCGTACCCATTCTGGCGGCCTCAGTTACTCTCATTTGGCTTAACTGGCGTCGGAGTAGAGCAGATAAGAACGAACTAGACACCCAAATATCCTGCCTCTTCATGCTGAACAATATGACGCCTCAGGGTCCCCCATGCCACTGCCACCAAGTGGGATTTCTGCGAATGCCTTCTATCGCGAGGTGTTCAGTTAAGCAAGAGCTGCCATCCTTGACCTCGTAACGACTCGAATGACTTCACGGAGAGGTCATCGCCGGAAAGAAATTCATGGTAAAACTCAAGTAAACAGGTGACTAGCTGTTCCTCTCCAATAGGTGGTGAGAATGGGATGATCGCACGCCGCCTCTTGGTCATTTGTTCTGTGTCTGATCATGTTCTCATTGAGCTATCACGCAATTGAAATTGTTCTACTCAGCTTCAAGCTGAGGATCATGCACTCTGTGCATCGACTGATGAAAAAGATACCTGAGTGATTCGCTTGATGATCCTCAACCCATCTTCGATGTTGCGTAGTGTCACGTAAATGACGCCGCAATGCTCAAGAGTAGGGGTGATGAGGTGCCCCGCCCTGCCTGAGGGCCGAGCTGCTTGCGAGCGACGGAAACCATGAGACCATATAGACCTGAAGATTTTATCGAAGCAGGAACATAATATAGTCGGCTAGAGAACAAGAGGACAAGAAATTTTCATGAAACTAGTTCCCTGTTGCGTCGGGGCGATGGAGCTTCTTGGCTGTCAGGTCATTCACGGTTCAGAGTTTTTCAGCGGTCGCCACTGCCATTTGAGCACGGGCTCACCCATCGCATCATCATAGAGTGAAAGCGGCCGGCCCCTCCAGCCCTCAAGTCTCATTACTACCCCTGGCATATGTTGACGTCTTCGCACATAACCTCCGTTTCCATCTGAGGGTCTAGCGGACTTCCTGGTATCGCTCGCGCTCATCACTTGTCGTTCTACCCATCCGCGCGCTCCCTAAAGGACCCTACAATTTCGGTGTTCAATATCCTAACCCGCGTCGCATACCCCACAGAATCATCATGACACGAAATATCTCCCACGGCCGCGGCGGCGCTGGTGAGTCTTTCATAGACCGAGCATACGTTCATATGTTTCTTCGGTCCCCGTTTCCTTTCGAGAGAAGCGTCTTCTGACATCCGGGCAGGAAATATCTTCTCGAGCGAAGCCCCGAAGACTACCCCGCAGGACCTTGTCACCCCAACCATCAAGCAAGAAGTCTTCACAACCGGCCGCGGTGGCTCTGGAAACATGATGCACAACGATCCCGATCGTCCCGAACTTGCGCGTGAAAGCCAGGACGTCGAGGCCCCGCCAATTCGCGTCCAGGAAGCTCCGCATCATACCGGCCGTGGTACGTTTTAACCTCGGAAACCCATACGGTACATCTAGGCTGTAGGGCTAACTTGTGTTGCTTCGAACAGGTGGCGTTGCCAATCAGTACATTCCCAGCGCAGAGGAAGAGAAGAAAGCTCGCGAGGAGGAGGAGCAATTGCGTCGGGTCATCACTTCAAGGTCAATGCGGGAGCCCCGAGATATCGAGGAGGGGAATGCGAAGGCTGAGGGCTCACAGTCGAACTGATTGAATGATTTGTTCTTTGCTTGATTGATTGGGATTGATACCATTGCTGCCTTTGGGTTTCTTTTGTGCTTTTGGTCGTCTGGGTTTGTCTTTCATCGCGGGACCTATTGCCCGCCCTTTCATTGTACATCCCCTTCATGCTGGTGTGCCCTAATATTTGTCGTTTTTCCATAGTTCCGGACATCCGAGCTGGTTTGTTTCTGTATGAAGCGGGCTGTTTGAGTCATTTAGGTATCGATTACCTTAAGCCGTTTGATTCAGTCACTGTCGTTAGACCGCGCATTTATATGACAACGGCTAAATAATCCCAACCTTTGGTCTCTATGCATTTTTTCTGCGGTGGCAGTGAGGAACTCCTCGGTTTATTCAAGTTGCCGACCAACAGCACTAACGTGACGCCTCCAATTATATTTCCCGACCTTATCAGAGTGGCATAATTACTTCTTCTAAGCCACCCCGCGCCCCGGTGACGGCTGTCTATACTCCCTCTCCAGAAGGACTATTTTAGCTCAAATTATAGTGGACCATGTCATATGGTACATAGTTTGACAGTACAGTGTCTAAAGACTATGATAAGTTTGACTAGGCTCATTCCCGCGCTGGACTATTTGCGAGTCTATGTAGTCCAACCAATAGAGACAGTGTGGTGGTGTATAGTTCGGAGTCCCTCTTGCGGAATATGCATGCAGATACTTAGACATCCAATATTAAGTCGGACTGACTAAGTGGAAATAGGGCGAAAGACCATATGATGAAGCTGAAGACTAAACACCAAACCTCAAGTCCAAAGATAAATCTTGACTCAATAGGATATGGGTCTCTTTCGATAGCCGCGTCATATACACCATGGTCGATCTCGATTCCACATGTTATTTTGAGCAGACTCGGTTCGTAGTCGACTCTCTGTCTGGTGTGGAGCTCTGCAAGTCACTAAACCATATAGACCAGGGTCTCATCCCATATTTGCTTTTTTGGCAGCATCGCAATCCTGCGGTTTCTAGAATTGGACCGCCGCTCGCTTCAGCGAATCAGTGCATGATCCGATTACCCACTTCACGAGCCAGCGTCTGATTTGTGAGTGACATTGGCTGCACAGTAATGCTGCGGGGATCACCTAGTGGACGAATGGGCGTGTGAATCCAGACGAAGATCCCGAGGGCAGTTGATATATCCGGCCATAGAAAGTGTGGGATAGAGTGCCCCGGTGAAAATGCACCATTCTAGGGTCATCGAACGAAAGGGTGTTCGTTGGTCTCGCACTCTTTCTCAGACTGGAGGGATGTAGTAGCCCGTGGCATCGAGCACCCAGGTGATGGAGTTTCTCCAATTGGCATCTAAATGTTGGCCTATTTCCCGAATGAGTCGGAGGCCCCATTCACCCATCCACCAATGCCGCCTTAAGAAATGGAGGATCACGGCGTAATGGGCAAGTATCACGAGAGCGAATGAGTCGCGTTTCCGAAAAAGCTCTATGTACTTCTCCGGCACCTGGAAAATCCACTGAAAGGCGACGATCATGGTCTCGCCGCCCCTTGACACCTTGTCTAGCGAACAACTCAGCTGTTTTATTGTGGCATCGTATGTGTCTTTATCATGATGGGGATCCTGGCGAGCCAGATTTGCGTTCAACTGGTTGAGAGACATGATAGCCAGCCGGGAGGTATCAGGCATTTTTGGCTGCGCCTTGTCACACTGAAGCAATGGCTTGAGCTCTCCGGTCACCCCCCAATGATTATATAGCACGTCTCTCGACTTCCTTGTTGACAGAAAAAGTTCGTAGAGTTCGTTCACGGGATGATGTCCTATACTCTGTCCCATAATTTCTGGAAGAGCAAAAGAGAATATAATCATAATATTTGACAGAGTAAAGGCTGCATTCGAGTGATGCTGTTTCAGCTTCCCTGCTATGCTCTCCAGACCGAGCGCGGCTTGATTCTGATGCTCTTTCGATATTCGGATGTACTGTTCTCTCAAACCGCCGTCACTGGTAACCGCAAGATGGAGGGCAGAGAGCGCCAAAATTCCATGCATCAGGAATGGATGGCGCATGGCCTCCCGAGGAACGACAGCCTGCCAGATATTCTCGACGGTACTGTTTCGGGAAACGGAACGATATGTCGTAGTACACCATTGCATCATCAATTCAAGATCCTGGATATTGAGCTCCTTGTCCAGGGACCCGGGAACGGAAGGCTCCATGATATCTTGGTATTGGACTAATAACGCGGGGTCGACAACAGAGGGCGAGGATTTCACCGGAGAGAGGGACGGCGTGGAGGAACGGGATTTGACTCGGGGCCATGGCAGCGAGGAGGCGCGATGTAGATACTCGCATCCCAGATTACGACTGATGCAGAAGGAGCACTGAGGATGTTCTTTTCCGCACTGGGCCAGGCACAATTAGCACATATGCTGAATCATTAATGGCAATTCGTGCTGAAAGGGGCCAAGGAAATTGCATATGCAGGCAGCAAGAGATGGTGGGATACACATGCGCGCCGTGGCAATGCCAGATCCTGGATGGGAGGAAACCAACCTTGATTCGCCGGCCTCTGCACTCCAGACAGGCATGCCGAGAACTGGCCCTGTAGCTCCGCCGGGATGGCATCCCTGGGGAGTCTCCAATCTAAGTACCGACAAGAAAACGAGGGCTCATGCGAAGGCAGTTCTCTTTAGTGAAACGACCGTGATCTTCAGCGATAACATATTTCAAACTCTGACGAGCAACGGTAATTGTTCGGATAAATGCGAAGCGCTTGCGACTGACGAGCATTTAATCTATTTAACTTCTCCCCAACTTCTAACCCTCGTCAAGTGGACACCAGCGCAAAGATCAGTGCTGCAGTGGGGCCTGAAGTCATGACTTGGTAGTGGGTGCTAGTTCATGTCGAATCCAGAAACAGCTGAGTATCAAGGAGCCCTGAGAGCAGGCAGCGAACGTCATAACGAAACCAGTAAATGCTTTGCGTTCGCGGGACCCGAAACGCCCGTGCCCCATTGCTTATTGTTGGTCCACAGCGCTCGGCGCCTGCAGTTTGACCTGGGTGATTGGCATTATTATTGGTGAAGGTCCGCAGACTTCCAGACTTTGTCCGGACTAGGAAAATGGTTGACGCTGGGCATCCCTCAGCGAGATTCTTGTTGCTGTCAACCCAAGCACAGATCAACAGAGCTAAAAAAGAAAAAAAGAAGAAGCAGAAGAAAAGCATAATAGGATATGATGAACATTCAATGGACAAATAGTGTTTAGCGAGCTCCACAAAGAAACCCGGGGCTTGAAGGCGATCGACAACCCCTGAGGGAGGATCAAAGTGAATCGTCGACATTCCCTGTTGGGAGTCAAGCCTAGTCTCCATAAATTCTCCTGACCGCCCGGGGCAAACCTAGATTCTCTTGAATTAATCCGATCCTGGTCTAGTTTATTTCCTCCTTTTACCGCTTTGAGAAATTAGGCCTTCGCCGAGGTCTCCACGGCGCCCCGCCAACCGTCGCTAGACTATGGCATTAAAAGCGTCTACGGTACGGAGTATATGGAGACCATCCAACGCCGTATGTCGGCTCAACCGTTCAGATTGTCTTGTTGGTAATTCGTTCTTGCAATTGGCCCGTCACTAATTTGCTTGCAGTGCAGTCAATTCTTGAATTCAAGGCGGATACTCGCAGAAAATCATTCAAAGCAACGTTTACGCGACCACCTTGCGATATTTACTGCATAACGACGCTATAATCCCTTTGTCACGCTGGCCAAACGCCTACGGCACCCCATCCAGGGACGTGCATTGTCAGCTCACATCTAACCACCATGACCCTCGTCTTACCGCAACTCCAACCGGCTTGTATCGGCGTTGAATGAGGTGGCCCACCTACATCTCCTAGCATTTCCCAGCAGTGCCAATGAGCCTGACGGAGTGCAGCCGCCGTGGCGCGGATTGTCTTCATGCGAGGATTCATCATTCAATAGCAGAAAATATCCGACATGGCTCTCGTGGTAGTCCAAACCTTGCGGGATGCTCACAGAATATCTACCTGCTGATGAAAGGATATAACATGACCGTCGATCAGTTCGCCATTCCTCACCGAACAAGTTGACTCTCGTGGTTAAATTCCCGCACATGTTATAATTCACAGACGTCTAAATATGCTTGCCAGCTCAGCTAGAAAGTGAGGATGCCCTCAGCTGAGACACCGGCATATTGTAGTACGCAAACCGAACAGTATCTCTGGTCAGGCCCAGTGAAACCTGAATTGGCGTGTGTATCACCATTATCCCAATACGAGAAGTCCGGGTTTACTGCTTCTAAGGCGATCTCTTGGCAGGGAAGTTTGTTCACGACGTCTGAATTTCAGGGGACATTACTAGATCAATATCATGACTCGTCAGGGCGATGTAAGTGATGACCTGCCATTCTATGAGCAGCCAGCACCATCAAGCCATCCACAAACTGTCTGTTCAAGTTCGACAGTAACCAAGAGCGGAATATCCCCAATTCAATCTCACATTATCCTGTTCGGATGCCCTGTCAGAACTTTGCGTGGAGATAGTCCTCGTTTTGCTTTTTGGGTTTACATTGATAGGCTTGGCCGCAGCTGGATCCGCTTATTAGAATGCAATGATCTACAGCGCATACGATGGTAATCTGTCAACTGAACTAGTCGATAATATTCGGAAAACGGCGACGCCGAGATGATCTTCCTCATAACATTCCAGCTCGAATCCTCTAGCTTAAAGGAGTATCTGGTGAAGCCCTGACTCTCACATAAACGTGATTATCAGGAGTAATTCCCGCAGGGCTGGCTATGAACCATAGATTGCTCGTGACAACCCTTAAACGGGAAAATAAAGTATTACCCTACTCATGTCAAGGGGGAAAAGACGACCGTGTTTCACTAGTGCAGATCATCCGAGTGGGCTTCGAAGTTTTTATTGAAGGTTGAACCATCTGACGAACTGTGGTTCGTCAGCGTGTGATTGCTGATCAGCGCTTACTGCATTCGCTTCATACTCTGTACGCGCAATTAACGCGGTTCCTGCTGAGGATGGAGATAAGTTGCGGCATACAACATTGAGCTAGCCATACTACTCCAGTGACTGGAAGCAATAGCCAGTATCCGTGGTACACCTGGAGTCTGGACCCTTGCCCTTTGTTGCCGATCATCCTCATATCCGAGAATGTCCGCCTGACCCGTGCCTGATTCCCCAATTGGGCGTGCAGTCAGTCTACCTACTGTAGCTACCTAGTGCACTATATCAGGTAGGACTTCAGACGTTCTGTTCCCCAAACTCACGAATCTCACGGGATACATGTTCATCGACATTTATCTTATGTCGTTGAAGCTTTATTGGTTTTCTTCTCAGGACGAAAATTGCAAACACATTCAACTACTTGTGGTCAGGACGGTCATCGGTTCATCACGCCAAGTGCATTCGTTCCACTTCCTGAGACCTGCTTGCAGATGTTCCAACGAGGAAATAAGTCTCTATTGGTATCAATCTTTCTCTTTTTTAAGGCGCATAGTTTAGTACCCTAGAATAAAAAGTTCAACTTTTACAGCTGAAGTAATCCGACGCTAGATGTCATCGCACTTCCCATTGCACTTCCCAATGCACTCCCGACAACAGCTTGACAAATTGCGATGCAAGCGTCTGTGATTCAGAGTACATGATTCAAAATAATGGATGCTACAGACGACCGACAACCGACGAGCCAAATGAAAGCCTTCTTTTCCTCTTCTCCTATTCTCCAGCTGTAGGTGGTGTACGCGATTGACGGTTCGAACTACTCGGGTTACATTGGGCTAGGGCTTAACCCGCAGATGACGTCACCAAACAATTGCTGGGTTTATTTCGAACAAGATTCCTAAAGAGCAACTCACGGGCATTCTACTGCTGCTACTGCTCCTGCTCTTAGATCTTGGAGCAACCGTTTTCGGTAGAAAGGTGGTATTACCCTAAAACGATTAGGAGAAGTCCACTTTATTGATGCGATCTGTTGCGGCCGGAGACTTCTTCGCCGGGAGCTCCAGCTCCATTCCGCACGGTCATTCCGTTCTCGGCGAGGCCGGTCCCGACAGTCTGGTTCCGGTTCCTGCGCCGGAATGCTGTGAGATGGAAAAGGGGCGGAGGTGGTTGGAGTTCGAGAGAATACAAACTTTTTCACAAAGATTGAAGGTCGATGATGGTGTGATGATAGTAATATAGGGTCATGAGTGCAGGAGGGGATATTTGGGACGTGAGTTGTGGTCGGAAGCCGAGTGAGCCGCGAACCTTGGGTTCCCTTGGAGCGAGCAGCTCTGATGGCTGAATGAAGCACAGAACAAATAGACAAGGATGACAATGGGTACGTGTGGAGAATGGACAAAAGCAGAGGCTCGTATGTCAGAAGAAAAAAGAGTAAACTAGATCGATGTCGAAAAAGTGAGGGTCAAAAGTAGATGGGCTTATCCAGATAGCCCGCCCGTGACTTGGTCGTCTACGTCTGCTCCAGTCCCGCCTGCAACCTTGAACTCTGAACTCGCCATCTCCATCCACCTCCCTCGCCTTTTCACCCCGCCTACTTTGGCACTTCCCAGCTCTCTCGGTTTGTCCTAGTCATCGCCGACCGTGTCGCCGACGCGCAGCTTCCTCTGCCTTGACGCTGCATGTGGCATCCTCGTGTCAACCCGATTCTCACTTAGCCCGGACGTTGTGAACCTTTGGGCTGGATCCGTGGATTCAGCAAATCTCCCGCACTTGACAGCTCCCGCGGCTCACCTTGGAGACGATCCCCGGTTGCTATCTAAGAGCTTGTGTTTGCTTGACTAGGACACTCGAAGCTGTTGAGTGCGTCAAATACATATTTCTCCAGCGCGTTTCAAGTCTAACTTAGGTGGATTGTTAGCCTCCTCGCCGCCTCTAGTACCGTCGCCTCGGGTCGACACCCCTCCTTCGCCACTTTGTCACCTCAAAGATTTTCGCTTCCGAGTCGCATTATTGCAGGACACACCGCCGAGCACTGGAGCGGACCGTCTAATTCAACTCACAGTCTAGATTTCATTCACTCGGCTCAAATTCGACTCTCGCTCCGGAATCTTGGCTCCGAGGATCTGCGAAATAAGCGGTTCGGACGTCGCGAGATTTCAGCTTGACGACCGAGCTCTGACCTCTGCCGCATCTTCCACTCGTCCCTTCCGTGCCGCGCTTCTAGCGAAGCTAATTCCAAACTCCAGCATCTTTACATTTGTCTAAAGACTGGCCGCGAACGATCGCGGTTATGTACGCTGTTGAGGATAGGGCGCATTCCGGGCATCACCCACCGCCGCTTTCGATGGACCGTATCCCACCCCCGTCTACTATGTATCCGAGCTCTGCAGGCCCCAGTGCTATGGTTTCGCCAGCTGGTCAGCCGGAACCAGAGTCGCTTTCGACAGTGCATGACGGTCGTATCTGGTCCTTGCAAGTCGTGCAACAGCCGATTCGCGCGCGGATGTGCGGCTTTGGCGATAAGGTTGGCTATTTGTATCAGATGCATGGTATTTGTCCGTGCTGACTCTCTCTAGGACCGAAGGCCAATCACACCCCCTCCGTGTATCCGTCTAATCGTAAAAGATGCGCAGACGCAGAAAGAAGTAGATATCAAGTAGGTGGCGCGATTGCTCGCTAAGACTGATTATAAAGCTGACTCGCATACAGTTCGCTAGACAGCTCATTCTACGTCGTCATGGCCGATTTATGGAACGCGGACGGTACACATGAAGTAAATCTTGTGAAGCACTCGGCTACATCCCCTTCGATATCCACGGCCATGTCTTCATCGTATCCACCACCGCCGCATCCCACATCCTCGGATTACCCGGCATCCTATCAGACAAATCCATACGGCCAGCCTGTTGGGCAGCCTGTTGGGCAGCCTGTTGGATACGCGGGAGTAGGCAACTACTATGGCGGCAGCACCCAACTTCAATACCAGAACGCTTATCCTAATCCCCAAGCCCAGTACTACCAACCGATGTATGGAGGCATGGCGCAACCCCAGATGCCTGCTGCTCAGCCAGTTACTCCAGGGCCTGGAGGCATGTTCACGCGCAATCTTATCGGTTGCTTGAGTGCCAGTGCATACCGGCTGTATGATACAGAGGACAAGATTGGTGTATGGTTCGTCTTGCAAGATCTTAGTGTGCGAACAGAAGGAATCTTCCGGTAAGTTTGACTTGTCAGTTCATGCCACTGCGCCCACATGCTTACCCTTAAATAGTCTGAAATTCAGTTTTGTCAACGTCGGCAAATCCGTTAGCGACCTCCCACAATCGGATATTGCGGAGGTGATCAACAAAGGCACTGCGCCGATCCTTGCCAGCACTTTTTCGGAGCCCTTCCAAGTCTTTTCAGCGAAGAAGTTCCCTGGTGTGATTGAAAGCACGCCCCTCAGCAAAGTCTTTGCGAACCAAGGAATCAAGATCCCCATCCGTAAGGATGGTGTCAAAGGTCAAGGCTCCCGTGGGCGCCACAGCGACGAGGACGATGGTCTGGATAACGAATACTAAAGACCGTATATTGTTTCATAAATCCTTTGAGCAACCAAAAGCGGGGTCTACTTATCTGGGTCCCTCCATTTTTACGTCTCACTTTATACGGATTATATACGTTTGGTTGCGGTGTTCCGGTTACGGTGTTTGGGGATTGGCGGGCTGTATTGCTTAAGGGTTGGTTCACCGGTTTCTTTGTCTGCGCTTGTTATAGCCTGGAACACTACTGCAGTTTCTGATTCAGATGGTTTTCACGTTACCTGCCTCTGCTAGCTGCTAGCTGAGGAGCCAAAATAGTTCATTATAGGGCCTGATGGAAAATATATCCCATGGCTTTGATTAGTGATTGTTTCTAATGCAGCAGTAGTTCTGTTGCTGTCAAAAAAAATTACCTCGGCGATGTCCGTGGCCGGGGGAAGACCTCTCGGTCCCCGGACGCTGAGATTATGAAGATTGTGATCTGCAGAATTGCCTTGACTTTAGGCCCAAAGCCATGCTTGAGGTTTGTAGTTGGTGTGGACTGTTGACCCTGTGGCGGATGTTGACGGGGTCGATCTGATGGAGAATCCTCGGTTAGAAAGGACTAACAATTCGGCTGACCAACAGCGTGCCTTGTGTATTCTTATCCTCCCCGGCTAGTTTCTGAAGAAAATCCACTGAGCAACAAGTGTAAAGAGCGCTGTCTCAGATAAATCCCCGCAACTGAGACATTTGCTTTATTCGTCTCCAAGCGACGTCATATCCACCTATCCAAGACATCAAAGCCCCTATCATGAGATCCGTAAGGCTTCATAGTGGATAGCGACGTTGCATTGTTGATGGATATTCACTGTCCAGTATCCGCAACACGAGATACGCGCTGGCCTGACTGTGGTCTGCATGGATATATCGGCTTCGGCTACATGAACTATGCTGTCATCGACGTATACGGAGCTGATCGTCTTGATCGTCAGGTTCGACTATAAATCTTCCGGTGATTCCTCCGGGCATGGCTATCGTCGTAAAGCAACAAACCTTTTTATCTCTAGCTCTCTACCTTGATCTCTACCTTGATCTTTACCTCTAGAAAGTCAACTAAGAAACTGTCAACCACAATGAAGCTCGCTCTCGCCTCCTCTCTGCTCCCCCTGCTGGCAGCCGCCGTGCCCACCTCCCTGCCCAACGGCGCAGAGCAACCAGCAGCCTTCACCGTCATGGCTGCCCGCTCTGCATCGCCCATCCACTTCCTTCCTCTAACAGCTTCCGGCCAATCTTTCTGGCTGGGCGGAAACACAACAACATACTGCCCTCTCCCCTCGAACTGTCCCCCGGGCAACACGACAGTCCTCGCCGGTAACGGCGGGTCTCTTGTACGTCTTCCACTCTCCCCAAAGTGAAGTCGACTAGACCGGCCTACTAACGTGTATGTTTAGAGCGTCGTCGTTCCCGGTGGTCAGCAAATTTACGTCGACCCAACTGGCGCGCTTAGATTTACGCAAGCCCACTCGGCCTACATCCCGCCGGGCTCCTCCTTAGGGCCCTTCGAGTACATCCCTGGCCCTGAGGGCTCAGTATTCGGACATTACATGTACAGCGGATGGGGCGCGAGCGGTTTTATGGCCTGCCCAACGGAGGATAACCGCTGGAAGGTGTTTGGGGCGCTGGGGAATGCGACTGTTCCCAGTGGTGATGTGGAAGACTGTCTTGGGTTCTCGGCAATTGCGGTGCCCAGTGAGCTTGTCGGGCAGACTTGGCAGTATGTCTAGGTTTATTTTGAGGGATGGAGTGGTGGAGCCCTAGGGGGGAAACGTGATATGATGGATCTACAGTAATGGATGGCTCCGGATAAGAAGGGGTATGGATATACTTTTGGATGACTGGGTGTTAACTGCAAAGTATATAGCATTGTATTTTAGCTTAGCATAGCGAGGTGATTAATATATAATTTACTTGAGCTTCTGCTTCTATCACTGCGGCATGTTGCCTGGTCGATCTTGTACGATATTTTGACCCGGCCATGTCCTATTTGCTCACGCGGTCATATTTACTACATTGTTTTACCTCCTCTAGGTATCACCAGAGGTATAATACACATCCTTGACCCTATTGGACGCTCATCTAAGAGCACATAATGCGCAGCATGATTTCATGATTTTATACTCGTGCCTAACCTAGTTCCTCCATATCCGAATAGCCTTATCTTTACCTCCACTACCAACCTTCTGCCCATCCGGGCTCCAATCCACCGCAAACACCTCATCCTTGTGACCCGGCAGATCCTCGCTAAGTTTTCCTGTGCGCACATTCCACACCTTCAATGTTGTGTCCTTGGAGGAGGAAACAAGAAGGCGCGAATCAGCCGAAAAGCAGCATTGGTAGACGGCGCCGACGTGCCCACGGAGGGTTGTGATGAACCTGCGATGGTAGGTTAGCCAAATTGCTCTAATTGAGGGTTAGGTTAGTTTGTGACGCACTTTCCGTCTCGCCCATTCCAGAGCTTGACATGGTTGTCGAATCCGGCGGAGGCGATATAGGCCATATCCGGGGAAAATGTGACGTGGTTGACTTCCTTCTGGTGGCCGAGGAGGCGTGCAACGGGTTTGCTGGAGCTCTCCGGGTCCCAAAGGTACATGGTAAAATCATCCGAGGCGGAGACGAGTTTCTCAACGATCTTGTTGTTGATTGTGGCTGCTTTCTCGAAGCGCTTCTTTGCCATGGCGACCTTGTCTGCGTCAGACTCGGGGACTTTGCCTGTGTGGTCGTGGTAGGCTGTGCGGAGGATGAAGTCTGTGGACAGGGCGAGGTGGTTTACGCGGTGGGCGTGGGCGGACAATGTCTGGATCAGGGTACCAGTCTGCGAGTTCCATACCTTGATTGTCCGGTCGTGGGAGGAGGTGTAGATTTTACCTGTTCCACCCCATCGTACGCAGGTTACTGAGCCTTTGTGCCCGGAAAGGACGATGTCTGCGCGCTTCGAGATGACGTCCCAGATCCTGACGGTGGAGTCTTTCGATGCAGAGGCGAGACGAGGGTGGCCGGACTGTTGCAGATGGTAGGGTTCCCAGGCTAGACTGGTGATCCACTTTACGTGCCCTTTCAATGGTGCCCCCAGCGCTTGACCCTTCTTTGCATCCCATATCCGTACTGTGTTGTCCATGCTTCCTGTTGCGATCATTGCTCCGTTCGGCGAGTAGCTGACGGCTAGCACCCAGCTCGTGTGTCCCTTAAGAGTGTGCAATGGTGTTCCTGTGTCGCAGTCCCATATGCGCGCCGTCGAGTCTCCGCTGCCGGAAACCATTGTAGAAGAAGAAACGGGTGAGAACGATGTAGCGAGGATAGCCTCCCCGTGTCCGGCGATGGAGGCGGAGCACCGTGAAACGGCCTTTACCCGGAAAATAGCTTGTGGAGTAAAGTAAAGTTGAATGGTATCTTCGGTTGTTTTCACCCCAGGTTTCAAAAGGGAGTGGTATATGTCTGCTAGGATATCAATTGTCTGGCTGTCCTTGCTGTCCTTGTCATCGGACTGGAAAGTAAATCGGTATGGTACTCGTTCATCCTCTTCCTAAGGCGTCGGCGAGATTAGCGCTGGCCTTCAGTGCGAATAAATTCAGCGCGCATACCTACATTTCCTTGTAATGTGTTCAAAAGAGTCTCAAGATTTTTTACTGTCGCATCGGCCACTGGGACAGACACCGCCGGGCCTGTAGCTGAACCGGTCGCTTGGTCAAAGAACTGCACTCGCACGCTTCCCAAGTCGTCAGGTATGCCCTGAATCTCCTGCTGCAGACGCGCCTTCTCGGCAGTCTCCGTCTTCTGACGTTTACTTGGGGGAGGGAGAAGTGTAGCCATCTTTCGCTTGTTTGAAGAAAAGATGAAATCTCCACCATAAAAAAGTGCTCCGCCGATGGCTTATCGAAGTGGCGCTAAACCCGTTTCGGAACTATGTATAGATGTCGAGGGTTTCCCAACGTCTCTCCTGCATTACTCTCAATGGCTTCGCTCCTCATGGATATCAGTCAATACGGTCTCCAACGCTTCCAAATGTCTATTATATTCTCTAGCTTTTTTCTTTTCCTTTTGCTCACCAACTTTGGTCCTCGGCCGAAACGAAGGAAACTGGTAGATCGATTACTACCACCACCGCGACTATCGTATCGCAGGGCAATGCCTGCGCAATCAGTGAGTCGGGAATTACATCTCCAGTCAATTGGAATTAGCTATCTGGCACATTCTGAAGCCGTTATCTAGATTAGCGTGTGAGATCAACGAGACCCTGTTCATGATATGGATGCCGAGTAAATGACCTCGCGTCCTGAACCTGCACCAAGCCCGCTGTCTCCTGACACGCACGACACGTCGCGTATGTACTCAAAACTTTTCCTTTGCTATTTGCCTATCACAAACACTCTTGCTCTACACATAACACCTCGCTTATAATAGACAGAGACATAGAAAACTCTATGAGATTTTATCGACACAACAACGGGGGAAAAGTATGTTACTTGCACTTTTGACCTCAGTACTATCCGGGAAGCCAATCGTCAACCAAAATGGAAAAGCGTCTGTTTGCCTTTCTTCCCCTTCCCTTTCTTACCTTCTGCAGCAGAAAGATCTGGGAAGTCCTCTGTAGAGGAACCAGGTCTTGAGTCAGCAGACGAAGTCCAAGCATTTACCGGTGGCGGACGGCGATCATCCCAGCGAACAGTGCCTCGGGTTAGGCCCGCCATGAGGACGTTGGGCTTGGGTGCAGCGGGAAGGGAAGGGAAGGCCTCTGTGTCGCGAGTGTTGACGCGGCCTGAGGATGTGGAGGGGGCGTTATTTGTGCGGGATGAGGGATTTGCGTAGGTTCGAGATATGGGAGGGGGTGGTGGCGCAGCGATTGCGGAGCCTCCCCATGCGGCAGATGTTGCAACGGCACGGGGAGTTGGACGTGATGAAGAGAGGGGAGGGAAGGGGTTGCTTAACGACGAGGAGCCAGCGGCAGCCCGGGAGGACTGAGCTGTTGAGGATTTCAGACGCAGGACTCGTCTGCCGCCGGTGGCGCCGGTGCCGCTGGCGGTACCAGGGGACATGCCTGGGATGTTACCGCCTGGCCCTGGAAGTGCAGGGTAATCCTCATTGATGGCACGCCAATCATTCCAGGCCTTGAGCAGGGCATTCTTTTTACCGGCGTCCTCGTAGATTTCGGCAAGCTCTTTTATGAGCTTACCGAGTTCGGAACTTGATGTGTCAAAAAGGGAGAAAAAGGCATCGATGAGCTCGGTGGCAGACATGCCGCCGGTACGATAGTTGGAGACTCGGGTGCGGAATTCACTAAGCTTAGTTTGATCATTCCCAAGGAGATTTGAAGCTCTCTCAATAACTGCTGCGTGCCGAAGCCGACGCGCCTGATCCTCTGGTGTGGCTGATGTGATGTTAAGGTTCTCAAACTCGTTGACAGGTGACGTCGGCGCGGGTGGTGTTCGAGTGGGAGCAGGTGCTGTGGAACGCGCTGGGGCACGCACAGTCTGTGTTTCGTCACGAGATAGTTGTCCACCGAAGCTCCGTGTCGAAACGGATTGTGCGCTCTGGATAGCCATCTGGCGTTGGTAGGCGATCTCGTCCCTCCGTAGTGGTTGCACGGTTGATAAAGGAGCGGTTTCTGCGTTGGGATCTCGCCCACGACCAGCACCCCGACGTTGTCGCTGCTGAGGCTGGTACGGCGTTCTGAAATCAAAAGCGGTCATGTCTACGCGGGCGTCTCGCCCTGAAAGCCCGTTTGGATGACACTCTAGTTGATGAGCTTTGAGGTCCATTTGAGACTCAAAGACCACGAACTTCTTTTCAAGGCATTCTTTGTCCAGGCAAAGAAAGTGGTCTGTCTGGAAATGGCTTTCAAGGGCATTGTAGTCGATATAATACTGGTGTTGGCGGGTTGTAGAGCGTCGATCGCAAATGTGGCATCGTTCGTGGCGGTCACGGCAGTGAGCGTATAGCTCATCATCCCCATAGAATCTCTGACGACAAAATCCGCACTCAGGGTGGCCCTTAAAACCGCTCTGCTCAAGCGCTCCAGGGACATGGTCGCCATGTCTTTCGTGCTTGCGCAGCTCGGCATGTGTAAAGAGCGCATGCTCATGTGTGAAAACCTTTTTGTTTCTAGTACAGAGATCGCTATGAGACGGTTACAGTAAGCCTTTGAACTGTCGACTGATTGAGAGGACTGTTACATACCACATCACTTTACCATGCTTACTCTTAACATGACGGTGCAGGTCCGGCCACCCCAGGCAAGCCACATCACAGTTCCGGTCTGGACAGTTGTAGCGGAGTAACAGAACTGTGTCTTCGAAGATCTCATCCTTTTCGTATTTAATACCAAGGTTATCATCTTTTTGAGAATAGTCGCTGTCCTGGAACTCTTCGTAGCGCTTCGTGGGGTCGTCTGTGAAAATGACATAACTAGCTTCAGTCTAGAAAACGAGTGGATTAGCAGTGCATTCAGACAGAGCAACTATTACAGAGCATACCCGACAATGAGCACAAGCCTTGTTCTTGTACAAAGCGCGCAATCTCAACGCGCATATATGGCATGTGCGGTGATTACACGGAGACACTGAGTTATGCTCGACCTTCGAGGCACAGATAAAGCAGATCTCTCCATCATCAGCGTCATCCGCCGTCTCCTGACGCGCCTTTCCCTTATCTGCGGTTGTGGTGGTTTCCACCGAAGACGAGCCATCGACGTCACCCTCAGTCTCCGGCTTGCTGATGTCGCGATTTTGTCCGCCACGCCCCCCTCGACCTCCGCCGCGGCGTGGTCCGTTGCCTCTTGACCTCGGTCCTCTGGAAACGCCATCTGGAGCGTCCGAGTGCTCGCCCTGACGAGCTCCTCCGCGCCCGCGCCGACGGCCACCACGGGTCTGGCTCTGTGGGGCGGGGGCCTGGGGAGGCTGAGACTCGGTCATCGGGCGAGTGCGATTGCGCGAGCGTTATGAACGGCTGGACTAGGCGACCGGATGCAAAAAAAGTCTGGAAAACGTGAACTGTAACGCTCCTTGCGATGTTGGCGGCCAGGAGGCGGAACGAGGAGAGCGTCTTGGAGCAGTGGGGGGATTGGAGGGTGGGCGGGCAGAAAAAAAGTTGGCCTGTCCGAGATAAAACGCATCGCAGCGTGCTTAGTGAGCACCCTACTAATGTGCCAACTGCCAACTCTGTAGCTTTGACGAAGAACTACTCTATGTGGGACTCCCTTCGAACATTATTCGTTCTTAAATAATCTTCCCCTTTCTGGTTACCTGGTCGATGGCTCATAATTACTCACTGCTAAGACAAGTCTCAGCGTTGACTTTTTATTGAGGCGGTGACCATGACTCAGTGCGCCATGGTAGCATTGCAGGCTGAAAAGTTTAGAAACTCGCTTTGGGGATTGTAGTAACCAAGCCCAATGGTAGAAGTGTCTAGTGGTAAATCAATCACGCCTGTCTGCAAGCCAACACCAACTCCCGCTGGAGAGGATTTAGGGTAATAAACATAGGGAAGATCAGAAAACAAGTATAAGAGATTGTCCGCCCATCAACGAGCAGAAAGGCACAATGCATTGGACTGGACGAATGCTTTGAAACGAAACAATAAGAAGATTAAACAAAGAAAAAAGCAGACCGAGAAATTGACGCCTGATCGCCAAATGCGTGCACAAAAAGGTTCGTATATGACTGCAGCAAATATGCAGTGTCACAAGCTGATTTGCTATCAAGAACGTGTCATTGCAAGTAGTCTCTTCCGGGACGGAAAAGCTATTCGTCAGGGCTGTACAGATTTTGACTGAGAATTTTAGTCATGGTGAACATGTGTATGCGGTCCTGTTTGAACACAGCGCGCATAGGATCATCACAGCGGATTTGACGTCTATCGCTTGGGTCCTGAAGATCATGCTCGTGAATGTACTCCCAGAGCTTTTTGACTGTTTGTGGCCGTGAAAGCTTCCAACGAGATTAGCTTTAAGCATGAAATTTGCAGGGCAGAATAAGTTGGTCACGTACCGTCGCCGCGCCCCCCAGCAATGCTGAGAGCGCCGGTGAGAGGTTAAGCGGTTTCTAGATTATTTTAGCATCAGCCAGCTACCGCCATCAGCTAATTCCGCTTACGTGGAATCCTCCAGAACGGTTCACTTTCTTCCCTGACTCTGAGCCCGACCCGATATCTGAATCGTCCTCTGCCTTTACTTTCTTCGCCGTTTTCGCTGTAGACTTCTTCTTCTTGACCGGCGCCGCTTTTCGCGTGCTTGCGCCTCGTGTAGGACGAGCTCGCATATTCTCCTCGGCCTGTAGCTTTGCAGCATAGAGTGCATCCGCATCTATATCATGGTTCGCCTTCTGTTTCTTGGGCGGGGGCGTCTTGCTTGAGCGATCATCCGAGTCAGCACTATCTGCCTGACGTTTCTGCGCTGTCGAGGACTGGGAGGGTGAGGAAGGTTCCACAGGCGTTGCCGTATTATGCTGTTGTTCGTGGCCGTTTTGGCCGTTTGGTGTAGGCGGAGCACCTATGCCTTTTTTCTCAGCAAAGATGTCGAACCTCTCCATAATGAGCTGCTTCACCGCAGCCTACAGAGGAACCCCGTCAGCATGTTGACTTGACATAGAGAAAGTATAGGAACAATATGCAGCAAGAGCGCATACCTTTTGCGGGGTAAGATCATAGCCAATTTCATCTTGGAGACCTTTGCGAATGCGCTTCTCTGAGATCGTATTTAGGTCGCTCGCAGATAAAATTGAATCGATGATTGGGATATATTGATCGCGGGCGCCTGGGGAAACTATGCAAAGGAAAGGAGAAAATGATGTCAGTTGTCAGGCACCTCGGCGCGGTTAGTCCGAGATCTGGAGAGGCTGAACGTACGCGACATTCTGTCCAAAGCGTGGCTACACCCTAATTTCAAGGGATTAAATAAGCGTATAGCCGCAATTGTGACCAGTGATGGTGTAGAAATTTGATGCGATGCTGCAGCACTGCTGTTGGTCACACGGTCAACACTCAGAGATGAAGAGGTTACAAAGGTGCTGGGAGAGGATTGGCGCTTGGGACCGGCGGGGCTTGAGATGACGATAGATGTTCAGATGCGGCTTTAGTAAGATGTTCGGCGGAA
This sequence comes from Aspergillus nidulans FGSC A4, assembly GCF_000011425.1. Lineage (NCBI taxonomy): Eukaryota > Fungi > Ascomycota > Eurotiomycetes > Eurotiales > Aspergillaceae > Aspergillus > Aspergillus nidulans. The sequence goes on from NC_066264.1 coordinate 3,740,543, forward strand.
GAAGAACGAGAGTAGAGAGTGGAAAGATAGTTCGCAGAGCAACCAGGAGCCCCAAAGTAAAGACAGAATGACGGTGTGGAGTTGTTGTTGACTTCCCCAGGCGGATGCAGGCAAGATCGCAAGTCCAGCGTAGTATGAGCGGAGGAAACTTGGAGATCGATGCCTTACGGCTCAGGCTTAAAGATGTGCTGAAATCGGACTTTCATTCCCATTAACTATATACTCTATGCTACGGCTTCTGATGGCGCATATTGCTTTCTAAATCCTTCTATCTTGATACACTTGCTAGACTAAACTAAAATCTCTGCCTAGGCTCAGTTGTCCATGGATATAAACTTTGATTGTTTCAGCTACATTATACTCAGCATGAACGAGTACTGGAGCAAATTACTACTTGCACGGCGAGTATTCTCATAATAAAACAGTAGTAATTGTATTCATGTACCCTTATCCCAGGTATGAACTATAAATGTATGTATGAATTAATATATCACAAGATGCTGTATAAGAGGTAGTCTGAAAGTTGGTTCTGTACTGTGATCACGTGACTAGCCGTTGCGATATGTCGGCACAGAGGTCGGGCCGCACACACAAAGATTTCGATCCCTCCACCAAGAACCGGCTGCCCCCTTCACATCGCCATCAGCGCTAACAACCATGGCACCTAGCTTCGAGAACCTGTCGGAGCAAGATCTCCACGAAGAAGAGGAGGAGGAGATTGACTTCTCCGGTATGTTACCGACCGATATGAACTTAGCGAGCTCTACGAAAATGTCGCTAATCCATCCTATTTTCCTTCTAGACCTCAAGGCGCAGTACGAAGTGAAACTTGAGGAGGGCTTGGACACATTCGTCGTCATCGATGGACTCCCAGTCGTACCAGAAGAGAACAGACAGAAACTCATCAAATTCTTGCTGAGGAAACTCAACACAGTCGGCCACACCTCCGAAGATGCCGTCTTCATGCCCCTCAACGAGAAGAATATGTCCGAAGGGTATGTACCTGGAAGCCGAGCGCTCGATTATGTTGGTAGGATGAGAAATGGAGGTTAACATGCGGTCGCAGATTTGCCTTTGTCGAGTACGAAACCGCAGAGCAAGCCGTTGCCGCCGTAAAGCAGCTGCACGGAACGCCCCTTGATAAGAAGCATACTCTCCTCGTTAACAAATTGATGGATATCGAACGTTATGGCCGGGAAGGACGTATCGACGAGGAATATAAGCCTCCGAATATCGAACCATTCACAGAGAAGGAGCACCTGCGCTCGTGGCTCGGGGACCCCAATGCCCGTGACCAGTTCGCCCTTTACCGCGGCGACAAGGTTGGGGTTTTCTGGAACAACAAGAGCAACCCGCCGGAGAATGTTGTCGACCGTGCCCATTGGACACAGCTTTTCGTCCAGTGGTCCCCCAAGGGTACATATCTCGCCTCTGTTCACCCACAGGGGGTGCAACTGTGGGGTGGTCCGACTTTCTCCAAGCAAAAGCAATTCCCTCATCCCTTTGTTTCTCTCATCGAGTTCTCGCCTGGCGAGAGCTACTTGACTACCTGGTCTGCCCGGCCTATCCAGGTGGAGGAGGGCCACCCCGTACTGACATACGAAGAGGATGGAAAGAATATCATTGTCTGGGACATCGTAACAGGCAAGCCTCTCCGATCATTTGTTTCCCACGATCTCGCCGGTCCCGAAAGCGAAGCGCAGCCCAAGAAGAAAGTTCAGTGGCCGGCTTTTAAGTGGTCCGCTGATGAAAAGTACGTGGCGAGAATGCTTCAGGGCCAGTCGATCTCCATCTACGAACTTCCCCGGATGAACTTGCTCGGTAAGACGTCGGTTAAGATTGACGGAGTGATGGACTTCGAATGGTCGCCGGCTACAGTCAACCGTGACGGTGTCAAGCAGTACGAGCAGCTCCTATGCTTCTGGACTCCCGAAATCGGCAGCAACCCTGCCCGAGTCGCCCTTATGAGCGTGCCTTCCAAGGAGATTGTTCGAACTCGTAACCTTTTCAACGTTTCCGATGTGAAACTGCACTGGCAATCCCAGGGTAACTTCGTTTGCGTTAAGGTGGATCGTCACTCAAAGTCTAAGAAGTCTATGGCCACCAACCTCGAAATTTTCCGCGTACGGGAGAAGGGTGTCCCGGTTGAAGTGGTAGACAGTCTCAAGGACACCGTGATCAACTTCTCGTGGGAACCCAACGGTGCTCGCTTCGTTCTCATCACGACTGGTGACGCATCTGGGGCTGGTGCGCCTCCCAAGACGGCCGTCTCGTTCTTCGCTCCGGAAAAGAAAGGTGTACAAGCCGGCAACTTTAAACTTGTTCGCACTATTGAGAAGAAGACCAGCAATGCTATTTACTGGTCTCCTAAGGGCCGTTTCGTCGTGGTGGCGACTGTTCACTCGCAATCAAACTTTGACCTTGATTTCTGGGATATGGATTTCGAGGGTGAGAAGAACGATAACGAGAAGGATCTAGCGGCCAACCTGCAGCTGATGAAGACCGTCGACCACTATGGTGTCACAGATATTGAATGGGATCCCACAGGTCGTTACGTTGTCAGTGGTGCTAGCGCGTGGACGCACCAGGTATGTCTCGCAAAATGGGTTCCTCATCCAGCTAGGTTACTAACACTAATCTTTAGATGGAAAACGGATTCAACCTTCACACCTTCTCCGGAGAGACTCTTGCGGAGAACCCTACGGACAAGTTCAAGCAGTTCCTCTGGCGTCCTCGCCCTCCTACTCTTCTCAGCAAAGAAGAGCAAAAGCAAGTACGGAAGAACCTCCGCGAGTACTCGAAGGAATTCGAGGAGGAAGACAAGTATGCTGTCGACATTGCCAACACCGCCGTTGTCGAGAAGCGCAAGCGTGTCCTCAACGAGTGGGTTGCTTGGCTCAAGCGCGAGAAGGAGCTACTCACCGAGGAGAAGGAAGCCTACGGCCTACCCGAAGAAGCCGACCAACCCAAGGCTGCCAAGGATGCGCCCACCAACACAGAGGACAAGGGCGAGACGGTGGTCGAAGAGATTGTGGAAGAGATTGTGGAGGAAAGCGAGGAGATTATTGGTTGAATTACCCTTTTCTCTTCTTTTCGTATCTAATTTCATTCCAACTTCCTTTTTTTCTCTATATTGTCCGCCGTCTCGATATCCAGGCCCTCCCACCATTTCCCTCTGCTGCCGCCCACTTTTCCTCCCTCCTTGTGTGCCGTTTGTGCTGTTCCATTGGCGTGGTTCTAGTTTGGGGGTGGTCGTCTGGGACTGTTCAAAAGTGAATAGATATTTTGCATCTCTCCCGCTGCGGGAAATCTATATGCATGATGTTGGTAGTATGAGTAATGACAGCAATGACGAGCCACCAAGTACTTCACTACAGCGCCCCCTTTTTTTATGAAGAGCTCAGTATATATAGAACTATCCCAACCCACCATGCAACACGCTCTTTACTCCACTCCACCAACCCACGACTAGCTCTATTCCCAAAATCGGAAACATCGCTTCCCTCACCCCCGTCTCCGTGCTCAGAATCATCCTCGGAACTTGAATCAGAATCCTCGCTTCCCTCCTGCACATTTACTCGGAAATACTCCAGCCCGTCATCTGCTCCAACCACATTCCCTGCAGGCATATACTCGCAAACAACATACCACCCCTGCGCTCTTTCTTTCTCGTCATCGTCCAGATCCGTCAATCCACAATCAACAGCAGCGCACCCGACCTCTCTCGTACTCTTCCAAACAAGCTGTGTAAAATGTCCCGTCTCCTCGGTGAATCCCGTTGGCTTGGAAAAATCATAAAGTGCTGCTTCGTCACCCCATGCCGTCACTGCGGAGGAGGCCTTTTTGTAACCGTATGCAAGGTTTTCGCCATACGGGCCGGACTATCTTGCAAGAACCAGTTGGGACTCTAATCAGCAAAATCTATTCTACGTATTCTATATATCAAGAAAAAAAATAAGGTACGTACAGAGTGCTTCCACTTACACCCCTTCGCCCAGTCTTTGGCATAGTCCGCAAGCGTCTCATTCCAGCTGAGATTTGAGGCGTTATGCGCAGCGCGGTAGGCGTTTGTGGTTCTGAGGATAGAGGATCTGAACTGTCTTGGGGATGTGTAAGAAGGGTCTTGGGGGACTTTGGGGGTCGTCGTTGTGGTTGCTGTTGTTGTGGCCGTGGCCGATTCCGTAACGGTGACGATGACAGTCGTTTCGGTGGCAGATATTGCATTGGGGAGAAGTAGAAGTAGGAAATATATTATTATTTTTAGGACCCGGGAGAAGAGTATTGTTTGTAGATGGGTTGGCTGGCGGTGTTGATGTCGGTTTATTGATGTATGCATTCCTCCAGGGAGTAGACGAGGGTCAATCAGGTGTATTTTTCGTTGCCCAAAGCTAATTTCTCTCATCTCAGCTTTGAGTGGGTACGACTCTTGCTCCTCTGTCTATAAAGTTTGTATAGGGCTCTGACTTACTATGTTTGTTCGTTTCGGGAGAGGCGCGTCCAGGTATTTCTATTCAGACGCATGGTTCACAGAAATCGGTATACGCCATAGAATCTTAGTTCGTGTCCAGGTTGATTTTAGGATCTGATCCGGGTTATAGATATATCAGCTAGGCAACTGTGGTGATGCCTCTTTGATTAGATCAATGCCCGCTAAAAATAGCCCATGCAGAGTCAGAAGGATGTCAGTTAATGCTTCAGTGGACCGCAGAACTTCTCAGCCTGAATGCCAATTTTAGCGCCCGGCTGTCGAAGGCATGCCTTCTTTGAAGACTTGCAGCCAGTAAAGGCACTACCCATCCCGCCTAGATGGATGGAAGAGAGCTACTATCGATTGTCGCGGTAGGCGCCCACTGACGTCAGGGTGAATTCACCCAAACCACAAAAGCAAGCAGATATCTCGTGAAGTGCTATGATCTTTCACTTGTGGGTATAATTTTAATATATACATTAGCGGTTGCTGCATCACATAACATTGCACCCAATTCCATACATGGCTCGTTCAACATCTCGCTTGATTTGGTACCAATCTGCTCGCCTCTCCGCGAACTCGTACACTTCTTCCACTCGCCAAATACCAGAGAACCGGCCTGCATCAGCAATGAAGTTGGCTAGTTCCTTTGCATCGGACGAATCGATGAGGTAAATCTGTGATAGCTCTCGGAAGGCCTTAAAGTAGATGAGCAGCTCGTTGTTTTTGAGTCTCTGGATGAACTTGAAGTAGTGGTTCATGTCACTTGTTATCGTTAGCAATAGCCGAAATAAATACAACTGAGAGCGTACCTGATCAGCTTCAAGGATCCTTCGATACTGATTCTCTGGCGCTTCAGATGCTTACAAAGAGCAGTAAAGAGACGCAATCCAACCTCCTGGTTGAACACATCAAGAGTACTCTTGTCTGTGCTCCCGACGAGCATCTGCGTATGCGATGAAACGACATCCACCACTGCGGCTGCGGCTTCGGTAACGCTTACATCCATGGTTTTTCGGTGCGGGTCAGTAGAGACATCCGGGTTGAAGTCGGTTGCGAGCTGTCTTGTGGCAAGGATATAATCCACCTCCTCCATCAAGACATCGATTCCCTTGTTCAACCCAGCCGCAACACGTTCGTCAAGATTCTGCTCAAACTTCTTCTTCTCTTTCACCGCTGGATCCAAAAAGTCATTTCGATCAGTGATATTCGATCCAATCATCTCCTGCTCGTAGAAGACATCAATCATCTGAAGAATGAGGTCACCGACATTCACGAGCTCGAGAAATGTTACTAACGGCTCGACGCCGGATTGATCACGATCGCCTTGCTCGCGAGGCCGGTAGTCTGAAAGATGGTCGACCGCCTTGTCAAAACCTTTAATTAGGTGACCGTGGCCTAGGATGCGCAGGAGAGCGACAAATATAGCCTCGCACTGCTGTTTGACCGCTGCGCCCGTCTCCCCCCCGATTGCCATAAACCGTGCCGCACGCTCCAGGCTCGATTTAGCTGCATGAACCAGCCCTAAAGCGACTTCGATGCTGAACAAAGACCGAATGCCCTCCAATTTGGACTTCATAATGGCCGCCTTCGCTGCAAGTTCTGTAGTAGGAGCCTCTTGAATTGGGGGGGTCCCAGGCGAAGAAATCGTGGAAAATCGGTTTGCCCTCGGCGTGGAACCAGAGTCGCCGGCCAGGGAATCACGGTCAGGCTTTTGTTGTTCGCTGGACTTGTTTGAGAAGCTCGGAAGGATGTTTACCGGTGCCATGATCACCTTCTTAAAAGAAGTCAAAAAGTCTCGTTTATCAGCTTGCCTATTCACATTGGACAGGAGAAATGACTCAGTCGAGGCAGCTTGCTCAGAGAGTTGTCTATCCCACTCTGCGACAGAGGCTTCTGAGCCTTTTCGGAAGAAGTCTAACTCTTCAGCCAGATAGAGATCCATATGTGGCTCATATACCTGGGCAATGGTCTGATGTAGGAGATCTTCAAAGGTATCAAGAGAATTCTGAATGGGTAGCAGATTGTCACATAGATTCATGCACTGGGCAAAGGTACTTGAAACAGAGACAAGGTACTCCTCCTTGTTCGAACGATGCAATTCATCAAATATCGCGGTCAGGAAAGGATAAAGCACATCACGGCCTACCTTCTCGACGAATGGTTGGGCTAATTGGAGGGCTGGGGGAAAGGCACGGTTGATAATTGAGACCTCTTCATTGAAAGCCACACTTAACCGGGTAAAGAATGCCTGCGTCTGATGGAGCTTCACCTTCTGAGTCAATGTATCGATACAGTCGTTAGTTTGACCAAGTTCGGCTTTTCTCGTGATTATATGATTGTGATGGGTGAATAGCTCAGAAGCCGAGCCCCCGCCATTTAGCGTGTAAAGAACATGGGCGTAGTTCTTCATTCGACCATCAATATCATCAGTTTCGTAGCCGTGTCTAAACTCCTTCAACGCAGCTGTCTCGAACATGGAGACGGCGGCTCGTAAGTTCTCATGCCGGTTTTCGCATCCTGTTGTGGTGTCGCATCTAGCGAAGGCCTGCAATTGTGAGAGGATCTGCGCCTGTTGCTGCGGCTCCGTATATCTTTGAAACAGAAGATTTTCTGGAGAAGGTCCAAGAGTAGCGATGTCATCGTAGAATGGCGCCAGTGCCGCATGTATTTTCCCGTATTCCTGCCGAGCTTCTCCTCTGATGGATCTAGCTAGTTTCAGTGCTCCCAAGACGGGGTCGGTATCCAAGTCCACGACATCGTTCGCTGCAGACGCGGAGAGGTTGATCTGATCAAAGCCATCTGATATTGGGGTCACATCGATCTTTGGCTGGCTAGGCACTTGCTGGGCGACAGTTGAATCTTGAAGCTCAACACTTGCTCTGTTCGCAATTGTCCCAAATTTCTCCTCCGCATTCTTGCGAGCCTCCGCTTCATCCCAGCAACCTATCCTTTTGAGCCTTTGAACCCATCGCGAATCATCGTACGCCATTTCGCGCAGGAGCTTCGACGCCCGGGCCGCTCGAATAAGGTCGATGGGGGAGAGATGATCGAGGATCGAAGCCATTATCTCTATTTCAATGTCAGTCACTCCACATGTTCTGTTGGCTCTTGCTTTACCTACCTGCAGGAAGGGAGGCTCTGGAGATCTCCTCCATAGAGGCCATTTTGAGCGATGCCAGCACATCGCGCCGAGGCTTCGTGCCTGTGCGTGGGCCATTCCTCGCTTTTGACATAATGTCTTTTCAAGGATTGCATTGGGAGGAAGGCAGCCGATATTGTTTGTTTGGGGATGTTGGAGCTCTTCAGGGACCCGACAACTTCTCCAAATAATCTGCGAATTGCGGTAAGGAATGACTTGCGAGGAAGGCGAGTATTAAGCTGTAGGATAGAAATTCATTGCATTATCCATGAAGGGGACATCGACATCGTACGCCATGCATCAAATGGAAGCTCAGGCTTGAGACCCAGATAATGGCGTATGTAGGCTGAGTGCACCTAAAACTACGGCTGGATCGGCGGGGCACTTTCCCCTTCCGACCCATATTATCTACATCAACATAATATCCTTACAGTGCTTAATTTACGTAGCTAGGAGTAATTTATCTATCCAGGTCAATAGGTATATCATTACGAAAAGATCTGGAAGCCGAAGGACCGCTAGGTTGGTGTATCCAGCTACAATCTATGTCCGTGAACCCACTATATATTTTGAGCGGAAGCCGTGACATACAACCATTACAAAGCTCTTCTGAATTAAACAGAGCAATTATTATCTTTATTCGCATATAGTTTATTTGCCACATTTGAATCTAGATGCAACTTAAAGTGTCGTTTCAGAAGGTCTCCTAGACCTGGTATCTGGTTATTTGGTGATGCTTTTTAGGACTACGGGTTCAAGGCTAGTCGGAAACAAACGGCAGGAGCAACTTTGCCGTCAACATCAGCGGAACGTATACTGCTTCTCAATGAAAAGAAATTAAATTGGATATTGCAATGTTGTAAGGATGATAATATCGTAGAATCAGTAGTTACTTGAATTCTGGTGTCATGCGATTGTTTTTCATATAAGACTCGCTTTTCCGGTAATTCCCGAAGCAGTTTAGCGCAGAAGCAGCCAATCAAAGCAGACGCTTTACCACTGGCAGCAAGTCAGCGAGAAATTGACGACTTCGAACTCTCGACTTCAACAACCATTCCTGTGCGCTCACCCTCCACGCCCCCTCCCTTCCCTCCCCGCACGCGGTTATCGTACCTTTCTGTTTATCTTTTGATCGGAGGGTTCTTCATATCGTCAGTATGCTGGCACGTACTGTCCTGCGCAGCGTGCCCTTCCGGGGCCTCGCCCGTCAGTCTTTGAGCAAGACCTCCTCGGTACGCATCACCCCGGCCTCCGCCTTCATTGGCCCCAATGGATGGGAACAATCGCTCATGGCATTGTGATGGCTACATTTGCAATGCCTAATCACTAATATTTTGACCAGCGTGCGTCTTCCTCGGCTGCCGGTGCCGAAGCCGCCAGCTCCCCCTTCCACCTCACACTCACTGCATCGGTCGCTACCGCCATCGCCCTCGGATCCGCTACGTATCTTTATGGAAAGGAAGCCTTTGCGATGACACCTGCTGAGGAGGGGTGAGTCGATTGACTACGTTATGGAATGGCACCGCCTCGGCTGTTTCCGTTCTCCCGACCGGACCATATCCTGAGGTCAAGTTGATCAGACAGCTGACATGTTGCTTTCAAGGTTGCACGCTACTCAGTACCCTTGGGAGCACGCCAAGTGGAACAAGACCTTTGATCACGCCGCGTGAGTTCAATTGAGCCTCTAGCTTCGGGCCGATGACGCCCAGCTAACTCACTATTTGTCCCCAGTCTCCGCCGTGGTTTCCAGGTCTACCGTGAAGTCTGCGCCAGCTGCCACTCCCTCACCCGCGTTCCCTGGCGTTCATTCGTCGGTGTTACACACACCGTCGATGAAATGAAGGCTTTTGCCGAAGAGAACGAGTACGACACCGAGCCCAACGACCAGGGTGAGATCGAGAAGCGCCCCGGAAAGCTGTCCGACTACATCCCCCCTCCTTACAAGAACGAGGAGGCTGCTCGCTTTGCGAACGGTGGTGCTTTGCCCCCAGACCTCAGCTTGATTGTCAAGGGTCGTCACGGTGGCTGCAACTACATCTTCAGTCTGCTGACTGGTTACCCTGATGAGCCTCCAGCTGGTGCTACCGTTCAGGAGGGCATGAACTTCAACCCCTACTTCCCCGGCACTGGTACGATTCTTTTACATCAAAACTAGCATCGAAATTTAGCTGACCATTTCCCAGCTATTGCCATGGCTCGTGTCCTTTTTGATGGTGTTGTTGAATACGAGGATGGCACCCCCGCTACCACTTCCCAGATGGCCAAGGACGTTGTTGAGTTCCTCAACTGGGCTGCCGAGCCCGAGATGGACGACCGCAAGAAGATGGGATTCAAGGCCATCACTCTCCTTACCGGTCTTTTCGCTCTTAGCGTCTGGGTCAAGCGCTACAAGTGGTCTCCCATCAAGACACGAAAGATCGTGTACAGCCCTCCCGTTCCCCGGCGCTAGAAGGTTACAAATGGACTGTATAAAGTATGAAAAGTGAGGGATCTAGCGACGAATAGCGAGTGTGATTAATACGAGCGGTCAGTCTCGTTACCCATGTCGTTCATGTATCTTTCACTTGGTCTTTCCTGCCGATGGCCTTCTGTTTTGTTAGATGTTTCTCCAGAGACCTGTATCTGTATCTTAGATATTTATTTCCCGTCAAAACCTGTGTGAAGAACCAATGTCACTATTTCCTTTGTTTGTTAGATCTGGTGGTAACTTAAGACAACTTGCTTCTGGCCCCTTGATTCGGCGACTGGGTTATCAAGTCGAAGGACGAGTGAAGGTCCTCTCAGAGACCAGAATCTTCAGGCTAATCAGCAGCCAACCATTAAGACTTATTTGCATCTGCTAACTTTATACACAACGCTGTCCATGGCGTGAATATTGAGTCTCAGCGCTCAATAGTCTTTTCACCATCTCCGAATATATGCACAAATACATTGTCATAACTACTCCATACCCCAGCCATCAGCAAGTCATTGAGTCGGCCCACCCACTCAGGACTACGGCCATCCGGCCGAGCAAAAACTCTCGGCAAACCCAGCAACAGAAGGATCCAGGGACCCCATATGACCAGGAACACTACCATGCCAACTCTCTGCCGGAATGACGTGATGCAGTACGGCTGCAGTTGATTCAAGTAGGCCTGGTACGCCAGAGGAAGGTTATGCTCTGCTGCACCAGTGGTGATCAAGCTAAGATAACGTGCAGAGGGTTGAGTGTAGCGTGCATTTCGTGGGGTCCTGATTCTTGACCTCGTTTGAGGCAGCAGCAGCTCCTGCATCCCGGCCGGCGAGAGCAGCGTGTGCGCCTTCAAAGGCCGTGTCTCTGGTCGCTCCGGTATTGGATCGGCGGGGTCATAGCCGTTTGGGAACGGGTAGCAAGTCACTACGATGTCTTTGTAACCACGGCCACCTCCTTCTGTGGCTATGATTTTGGCGTAGTCGGATAATGTGACTTCATAAACGACGCCAATGAGGGGACCCTTGTAGCGGTCTTGGTCGGTGTCTGGCGTGTTTATTAGGGCGCGCTTTTCTTCAGCCTCCCCGCCATTGGTAGCGGATGTATCCCGAAAATGAGTTCCCGCGAAGCATGGCTCGAAGTATGGAATTCCCGGCAGATCAAACGTTAATCTTAGATCTGGGACAAGAACGTTGAGCTGTGAGAGGGGCCTGATGCCGCGCATGCCCAGAAAGGTTTGGGATGCGAGGTTCGACCCATAGGCTAGGTACAGGACGGATTTCTGAGCACAGAGAGCGCTGTCGTCGGCGCCTTCGTGAATCCGAGAAAGTCTTGCCGGGAGATATTCATTCTGGTCGATTGATTGTACTGAGTTCGAGGCTTGCTGACGGGTGAGCGTTGTCTCCGGAACGTCGCGAGCTGTCAGGCCATCTTGATATTCGAATGGAAGGAGATCTTCCTTTGTCTGTTGGAGGGTGTATGACTGCGATAAGGCTATGAAAGGAGCCTTGCTGGCCTCCTCCAGCCGTTGAGCTTCACCCTTAGCCTTTTCCATTTGCGATGATCTTCGATGGCAATCACAGTGAGTGAAATAAGAAGTGCCTTGAGGGCACATGGCTTGTTAAAGACTTAGAAACATGTCTTCGACCGTACCGGGTTTGGCGCTAAACCTGCCATGGTACGCCGGAATAAAAAGATGATAAATCAACGTCACAGCCTCTGACTGGAGTCGGATCAAGGAACAATGCAAATTTCCGAGAAAATGACAGTCGGATCTCGGTACGATTAACAAGCTAGTCGGAGGGAGCGGACGCCGAAGACCGTGTATTAGTTAGCTAGTTAAAGACTGCCACTATTAGTCAGTATCTGCCCTTTAGGTTAGCATCGTTTGGGACATACCACGGTCAACGCTCTTCGCGACAATAGTCTGCGGTTTCTAGGAAGATGGAATGAAGTTATACCCCAGATTATGGTCCTTAGCGGAACATACGAGATCAGCACCACGTACCTGGATCGCCGCTACCCAATAGCACCAGGCTCTCCAAGAGAACTATGGCGCGATCCCGCAGCCAAAGCAGTTATCTAGATGACGATATATCTCGTCGAATCAAGAGGCTTTGGCTAAAGTCTATTATGCAGGAAAATACTCATATCCAGAAAAATTGTGACCGTCTGAGAAGCTATGAACACTATTGGCTTGTCACATGATGGTCGCTTTTCCTTCTCCTGCGGGTTTCAAGGACTGGAGCTAGCTCTTCTTCACAACACGAGGCTTCCATATCTTTTCAGCAAATTATGAGCACTTAGGTCTCAATGTCAAGTTCATATTCCAATGGAGGTGGAGGAGTGCAAGGGGTTGAAAGCATAGCAAAGCTCTCTCTGCTCCTTCATGATGCCCTCACAGCAGCTGGAGAACCTCTCCCTAGTCCTCATTACATCCTCCTTCTTTCCAATCCCCCATTGTGCACCTTATCAAATCCGCTGCTCAAAGCCCTTCTGGTAGCGGATTTGGACTCATCCCATGATTCAGGTGAAGTGCTTGTTTTTGCCAATCAGCATCGAGTCGAGATAGCACACACCTTGGAGACAATCTCATTGCAGTGTTTCTCAGCCTACCTACTAAAGCTACCTGAAAATGAAGGCTTCGAGCTGGGACTATACCTCTTGACAGTGCGCCTCTTGCCCTTGGACTTGTAGGTTATTGCTGACTTATCCCTCATAGGACGAGCCAGAGTACACTGCGAGTCCTGACTCCTTGCGATCTCAGGTGATCGTCTCAGAGTCGGCGACCCTTATGCCGCTCATCCAACAGAGACTTTTGGAGAAGACTTACGCAAAATTCACAGATGTTTCAGGTGATGCTAGAATGCGGAGGATGGTATACTTCGAGAGGCTGGAAATAGAACGCCCAGGCTGACGGAAATAGGCTGGTAAAGTGCTGGCGGAGATAGTGAGCGACTCTGACGAGCATTGCCAAATGCTGAAGGAGTTAGATGGTAATGAATACGTAAAGTAAACCAATTGGCATCCGGCCCTTCGTGGAATTTACTGAGCATTGCATATCCAGGCATATTATTGACATAATGTGCGGTATGGACGTTATATTGTCCTTTCTATCAAGCATTATACTCCAAGCCCTATCCAAATCCATATCATTCAATGATTGGGAGTCGGATGAGCCATATTCGCGAATATTGAGCCACCTACAGACTCGGGGGAATGCCGTCGAGCGATTTTACTCCTACATCTGCGCAGTGAAACAGCATAATTTCAGCATAAGTGGTGAAGCCAGAAGTGGCAGCGCCAACAGCGCTTTGCCCATATGCTATCTCGTTGAATCAGACGGAGCACATGCGAAAGGACTGCCGCAAGGTAAAGTTCTTCTAGTCTTTTGTGCTGACAGAATCGATTTGATACACTACGGCAGGGACACCTCTGGCCATAAACTGAATTACATGGCGATCCGGCTCACCTGCCCTACACAAATTAGGTGCACCTTCTCTAGTGAACGCGCAGGACAGAAGCGGCTGCTATCTGTGAATATTCATGGACATGATTTAATTAAGATGAACGACCAGCAGTGTGATTCGCATACCATAAACTTCGGTATCAGATCCGAGTATGACTCAACTGGGATTTTAAAAAGATTCGAGGCTATCGGCATCCAGTGTCAAACAATAGGGTCTAGGACAAGTCCAAGCCGTCGAAGGTCATCGTCAGTAGTGATATCGATGGATACAGAAGACGAGATGATTGCCGGCTTCTTCCAACCATCTGTGGCGGCTTCTCGAACAGCAGCTGACTGGGCTTCGCCTCCTGCTCGGGTGAAATATTTAACAACCATGCTAGAACAAAGTGAATATATACCAGGGACTGCTCCTGACAGCGCTACAGAGAGCAGTCTAACAGATCTTACCCGGACCCCTTCCTTGCACGGAACCTCATCGTCTAAGGATGGAGACAGTTTTCGTTCGACTAGCCCAAAATCCCAGACAGAAATTCAGCGGAATAAGAAAGCAAGGCCTGTTGAAAGAGCGATATCTCAGGATGACAAGGACTTACCCGAGAATGGGCCAGCCAGTAATACTCGCTCAAAGTCCTCTCAAAGGAGCAAGTCGGTCACTAGAGGTAGTGTGCTAAGGCCTGTTCCGCATAATACACAAGAATCTCTCATATTCTCCAGGCGTCGTTCCAAAGGCAAGCTATACACTGCACTAAGAACGAAGGTAGTTGATTGGGACGAAGATCTCCGAGCAAGTGATGGTTCGCTTGAGCCACAACCCCAGGAAGATGCCGATTTTACTTCTGTCTCTTCTCCTTCATCCAGCGGTGCTCGCTATACCTTCAATAAAAGTTCCACAGGTTCTTGGACAAGCTCTGCCAGAAAGAAACAAGCCACGAAGATTAGGAGACAATCTGGCACTGGAAGCAAGATGAAACCTAGAAGGCGCGTGAACAACAAAGCCAAACATTTATTAACACAACACATGAGGTCCAGGAACGGCAATAACCAGTGCAGCCCAAATTCAAGCAGTTCTGAGAAAGAGCCAGATTGTAGTACCGCAGCAGGCAAGCATGACATATGCAATGGGATCTCAAGGAGCCTGGCTTCAGAGAGTCTGGCTGGAGCCAATAACTCGTCGCAAGCTTGCAAAACGGAGGACATAAGCACCGGGGTATTCAAATCTTCCTTGCCTCAGAATTCCAATAACTCCAACAGGCAATCTATGTTTGAGACTAGTTTGAGGGAGGGTCAGCATCTACATGGAAACACTCCAGGCAGGGGCCAATCAGTCGCAGAAAAGCTGATTGCGGCGTTGCGAGAAAGTGATACCCCGAATCAACACCATAACGATATAAACGCGAACGAACAGTTATCTTGTGATAACGAACATGGAATCGAAGATGTTACCGAATCTCATGAGATGCAAAATGAGCCTGACTGTTGCAAATCAACTGTAGAGCAGCAGCAATGCAAATGCGACAAGCAAGATGTAATAGACTCCTGGACATCGGCCATGAGCCAGGAAGGTATCTCTGGCGACGAGTTGTATCCTGTCAGGTTATACTCCGGCAATTCCTCAGATGAAAGCCGATTTGGTTCATCGCAAGGCCCCGGCGAGCATAATCGAATTCTCAGAAAGGGAGAAGCTATGTCTGGAGCAGAAGATGGAGAAGAGCACGAAAGCGTTCGAGAGGCCCCCTCTCTTGCCTCAAGCTCGTCTGTAGAGCCACTATCCACGGAATCAACTCCGAAGGCTTACTACTCGAGCCCGTCCATGAAAGAGTCTACACCGAGTCTCTCTCACTGCTACAGAGGGGATGCTACAACGGCGGCAGATAGGTTCGAAATTCACCAGCCGCCTCCCAAGAGACGCAGTTCCGCCTGCCGTGGCCATTCAGAGGCTTTTGCATTGTCTAGTTCACTCAATCTAAACCTCTGTGCTACTCACCCAGAGGAAATCACAACCAAAGATTATTGTTCACGGAATCCCAGGTTTGGTAACATTGGTGCTGCCCGACCGATCATCAGTGCTCTAGGGAAGTGCCCTGATAGCGACATAACTCATGCTACAGAATTCCTAGAGTCCAGTGCTAAGACTATCGTGGACAAGAACGGGAGCCCTAGGCTGATGCAGCAAGCGAGTATGGGAGCAGAGGAACATCTCACACTAAAGCGACAAGATGCATTTCCTCGTATGGGCCAACGAAGTCGGAAACGAACGAGAGGCATAAGTCAAGATGACAAACAACACACCACCTATCACACAACGGAGAATCAGACAAGCGAAACCCCCTGCACTTTTCAGCTGGCCCCGAGAGAATCTG
This sequence comes from Aspergillus nidulans FGSC A4, assembly GCF_000011425.1. Classification (NCBI taxonomy): domain Eukaryota; kingdom Fungi; phylum Ascomycota; class Eurotiomycetes; order Eurotiales; family Aspergillaceae; genus Aspergillus; species Aspergillus nidulans. The sequence continues at coordinate 3,756,434 of NC_066264.1, forward strand.
ACACAGATTTCAGCGCATCACGGACCACTCTTACAGAGGAAATGGGCCACCAACCCTGCGCAAGCCACCCGCAGGTGAGTGCAGGCGAACGGCACCTCTTGAAAGTTGTGGCGTCCGTTTCGCCTGGGTCACGGCAAGAAGAACAGCATCAAATTCAAGAACGCGTTCTTGGACTATATGGTTCAGCAGCGGCTGCTGAACCAGAGCAGAATGTGGCGTTTGAACTGTCAAAAAGCACTGCTGGTCAGATTAACTGGCAAACAACACTGCAGGAGCTCCGCGTAGGAATGGAGAGGACGCTGCGCAATAACAATGAGGTAGGCAATGGAAATAATTGTGCTTTAGTATCCACTAATAACTCTGCAGTACCTATTTCGTCAAATTGAGAGCGAGAAAGCCACAGTAAATGAGGTCTTGAATGGTTATAGAAAACAATGCCATAGCGTCCTCGACCAACTCTTCAAAGCACAAATTGAACGCACAAGGCTATGCAAACAACAAATTGATTCCATCAAACAACAACACGCAGATGTTTGCCAAGAGCTGATTCGTCGTCTAAAGGAAAATGAACGGACTCTTGCTGATTGGGAAAGCCAATAAGTGCAACTAGCTACAAAATGTGTGTCCTCCGCGGTGCATCATAGCGAGAAAAAAAGGAATTGTGAAAGTAATGCAAGCTTATCTAAAGGAGCCTGAGCGCTCGAGACTATGAAATCGTTGAATTACAAGCGACAGGATATGCGAGGTCCAAAGGAATCCCTGCCAGTTTGTTGAGCAGTTTGTTAAGTATAGAACTGAAAGCGAATGAGGATCAGTGCAAATGAATGTGACTCACCGGAATCACGTGTGGGATGACTCCTTCCACTCCCGCCCGTAATGGTTCGATCAGAGCTCTCAACTTTTTTTTCCAATTGAGAAAATTAGACCACTGTACGAGAAATTTCGAACAGCTTTTGCTTGGTTCAACGCATTGTTGTCAGGAGTGTTCTGCAGCTTCACTCAGCCATCCTCTCACTCAATTCTCCGCTCCGCCACAACTATCTATACATACTTCCTACCCCGCGAAACCATGTCCTCCGTGAGTCACCCACACCAGCTTCCCAAGTACAGGAACTCATCATATCGCAGTTCTTCCTTCCAAATCCTAATTTAGGAGATAGCAATCACCTTGAGGATTCAAGAAGTATGTATTCGCTGAATTCCATAGCCATTGGCATTGTCTGACCGAGCTCGTCAACAGTCCGCGGATACAACCCTCTCACACCACCCAACCTCCTGCAACATGAGATTGCTCTAACAGAGAAAGCGCGGCAAACGGTCCTTCAAGGCCGAGCCGAGGCCATTGCCGTCGCCCACGGCACAGACACAGACAAGCGCCGCCTCCTCGTCGTCATTGGACCCTGCTCAATTCACGACCCCGAAATGGCCTTAGAGTACTGCGACCGGCTATTGAAATTGAAGGAGAAATACAAGGATGAGTTGCTAATTGTTATGCGCTCTTATCTGGAGAAGCCCCGAACGACCGTCGGTTGGAAGGGCCTCATCAACGACCCGGATATCGACAACAGCTTCAACATCAACAAGGGCCTGCGCATCTCGCGTCAGCTCTTCGTCGACTTGACCAACAAGGGAATGCCAATTGCCAGTGAGATGCTGGACACTATCTCCCCGCAGTTTCTGGCGGACTGTCTCTCCGTCGGTGCGGTCGGCGCACGGACAACCGAATCGCAGGTCCATCGTGAATTGGCCTCTGGGCTCTCGTTCCCCGTTGGCTTCAAGAACGGTACAGATGGCTCGTTAGACGTCGCGGTTGATGCGATTGGATCCGTAAAACACCCTCATCACTTCCTGTCCGTCACCAAGCCTGGTGTTGTCGCCATTGTCGGTACCGTTGGCAATCCTGATTGCTTTGTTATCCTCCGCGGCGGCAAGAAAGGGCCGAACTACGATGCTGCTAGCATCACCGAAGCAAAGGAGAAGCTCATAGCTAAGGGTCTGGCACCCCGTCTGATGGTCGACTGCAGCCACGGCAACTCACAAAAGGATCACAAGAACCAGCCTAAGGTGGCAGCTGTTCTTGCGGAGCAGATTGCTGCAGGCGAAACCGCAATCATGGGCGTCATGATAGAGAGTAATATCAACGAGGGTAGATACCTCCCCAACCTAATCCTAAACCTTTTTCCGCTAACATTGAACTCTCAAAGGCAACCAAAAGGTCCCACCCGAGGGCAAGGCCGGCCTCAAATACGGCGTCAGTATCACCGACGCCTGTATCAATTGGGAAGACACCGAGTCAACGCTAGAGACCCTTGCAAAGGCTGTTGCGACTCGGAGAGAAAAGCTCGCCCCCAGTTCATAGTCGCATCACGCCCACCTCATCTCAATTACCGCTCTCTCTTCACTAGATTAAGAACATCGGCTTTGGCTTGTATTCCGGGTTATTTAAAATAAGTTCGATTTAGCGCGTTTGATTGTATATTCTGATAAACAAAAGTTCGGCTCGGACGGCGGTCCCAGAGACATTGGCAATACTCTGATTCTTGGTCCTTGACCCTATCATACTAGTTAGGCAGCTTTAAGTTTCAATCATGGGTTGATACATATATCTTATCTACGTTGTTCGAGAATCTTCACTATGGCCGCAAATCCGAGCAGATACCCGCTTTTAACGTTGAGGGGCGACTAGTCTAGACCATGCTCAGGTTAGGGATTCACTATGCGCGTGACCTCCTCTCTAAGCTAATTGTGATGGACTGGATCAGGTACAAAGCAATGCACCAGCGGGCCGTTGGGAAGGTTCCCGGCTCTTAGGTTTCTCGAACGGTCTATGGATCAGATTAAGTCATACGATGGTTAATTAACAGCGTCTAATATAGTTTAGAATGGGATCAGACTTGTAAATTAACCTAGTTCAAAAGAAAAAAAAAACCTAGCTACCTGAGCTGAAATGGAGCATTCCATAGTGTGTGTGGGTTTGTTTATTGGTAAGTAGGAATTAATCAATTGACAGAAAGTGCTACATGTTAGAGCAGGTAATAGAGGTGTGAATATGAAGCTCATAAATCCGGAAATCGTCACTATAATGACAAGTAAGAACAGAAAGTTAACGTTAGCTTGTACAAACATGAGCGCCGTGCTATGTCTGTCATTGGCAAGAGATTGTGCGATTATATATGTAAACATTAGTAGACAACTTCGGGCTGTGCATGTCTGCCTCCTAGCTCGGGTATGCTGACATTCACAATTTGCGCGTCGAACACATTAGCCGCTGTTGCATCGCGCCCGCCGTCCGACATGGAACTGCTATATCGACAAAGCATGTGGCGTCCAGAAAATCCTGCTCGCGACTTGGTTTTTTTGCGCTCTCGCAAATTCCCTGGGGTAACAAGGCAATGTTCAGAGCGGCTGACCAGCTGGGCGTCTACGATACGCCCATCCGATCCGATAGTGAACGATTTGCAGGGGAACTTGGAGGCATCTTGTGACGCAGATGTAAAGGTATCAACATCAATGATGTTGGTCTCTCCTGAAGCGCTGAATACCCAAATGCGAGCGCATCCGTGAGAAGACTGGAGGGCTATTTCGACCACGTTCTGTACCCGGCCAATTTCCTTCCCATAGATCTTGAACGGCCACATCATCGCAGTGGGTCTGTAGCTGACGCTCAGAAGAAACTCCCAGTCTTCATTTTGGTTCGATGTCAGACTCTCACGGTGAGGTCTGTCTGATTGAATGAGAAAGAAATCTCGTGCAAGGTCACTGTCGGCCATCACGCCGTCACCCTGTCTCTCACGCTCATTCTTCAGCACGTTGAATACATCCAGTGGCACGGAGTAGAAAACCAGCCTATTCCCATAAGCAGCTACAATGCGAAGCCCCCAACTGAGGTCTGAGCCTGATGCGAAGACCGTGGGCACGGGTGCATCTTGAGATCCGTTAGGCGTATCATTCTTGAATGGAGGAACACAAACAAGCGCCCTCGTGAGGCACGTTGGTCCATCAAGCGGAGCATTTGACCCAATGCAGAGGTAGCCGCTCCGTGGCTCGACAAATAATAGATGGATGCCGTCGTTGACTGGAACCGCCCGATAATGGTGACACTGTGTCGTTCGTACCAAGCCAACTTGATCCTTTCGCTCCGGTGCCCACCGACTGAATGTTTGAACATCTTCCTTTACAGTGTGGAAAGGGCAAGATGGATGCAATTCTCCGGCTGATAGAGTTTGACAACGGCAACCCTCCACCCCTGGGCCAGCCACTGAGGAGATCAACCGAAATTCTAATGGAGTATCCAGGCGATTCGGCATGAAATGCAAGATCTCCGAGGGTTGTGACATGGGTAGATATTTTCGACAATCGATATTCGTCTCTTGATCAACCCAGCGTAACTCAATTCCAGATTCAGAGCCGAACGCGACACAGCGATAACCAGGGCAGATCGATATGCTCAGAGGTGGATCATGGACAGAGCATACGTCGTAAAAGAAGTGTCGAGATGTTATTTTTTTGGAGAACGCACTCGCGGAGTGTCGACCTCTCGCACAGCAGCTATTCGTCCCGTTGTGAACAAAATCCATTGAACTAAAGTTTCCTCCCCTATCGACTGGAGCAAGCTCGCAAATCGTTCCCAATCTATTGCGCAACAGAGCTGCAACATTGAAATTCGATGTGCTGGTGTCAATGGTGGCGGACAAAACCTCTGTCGGACATGTGATGCTGGCGACAGGCGCAATATCAACATTTCCCAAGTCCTCCTTGGACATTGGCGCGGATCCCACTCTGCGCCTGCCAAGTAGTTGATAAATGTGGATATTACAGCCTGAAATCACAAGGAGATTGTTCCCGCAATTGCTTACGTGAAAGCCAGATGTGAACGACACATCCTTCGAGGAAGGATAGGGGTAAGACAAGTCGCGAGAGGTGGATGTTTGGCCTGCTTGGGAGAGCTGCGAGAAGTCGACAACAGTTGTCGTCACGAACCCAGTCCTTTCGACATTCATCTTACGGCCTGAAAGCATACATTCAGTCGCGAACCGTTTGCTCATTCTCCAGGCTGTGCTCTCTCCATTCTGATCCATCTCGCTAGCACGTTGATTCTTGTTATCCCTGAGCCAACTGTCCCACCAGCCTGCCCGCTTTAGCATGCTTTCCAGTAATCGTTCGTTCAAACTGGCGCGCATCCATTGCGAACAAACTCGCCGGGCGTTATCAAAGTCTCGAGGGCTCAATTCGTAGAATATCTGCGTAAGGATTTCTGGGGGCAGAGTATTCGCCGGGGCACGCTGCAGTGGCAGAGCCTCGTCGATAGCCTGAGCCCAGGGATTGGGCGCCAAACGCAAAGGCCAGCATGATGTTTCAGCGACGGATTCTGAGCACCTTTCAGCCACTGAAGGGTGTATCACGTTGGTCGATTGTGCGTCGAAATCCGTATCATAGATTAAAGGGTTCACAACTCCAGGCATGCTTGTCTTGCTGTGAGATTGCAGAGATATTCAAAAGTCTAGTAAAGCCTGGATAACTTGGACAATTTCAAAGGTGAAGATGGTTGAGAAGCTCGTCTTACTTTGGATTGTCGAAAGTCGAGGTGTTTTATATGTTTCGAGGACAGGGCTCATGGCTGTTTCCTGTTGACCGGCTCGCCGACAATCATGCTCAGCCGGTGTTTGAGCAGAACTATACCGGCTTTACCGTTATCAACAAGGTCGAGATTCTTCTCAGGCCAGAAAGTTCCAGAAGACAAAATCGGCTAAAAAGCGTGCGGGCTGTTCCAATTATGATTGTGGCAGGTGACCTGCGGTAATATACAGGCTTGAGATGTACGCCGCAAAGGTTTTCTGACGTAGTCTTTGAGTAGACGAAAGATAGGACTAGGATAAGGTACTCGGTTAAAGAGGTGCAAAGGTTTGGGCAGTCACAGACTCTTCAAGCACACGGGGAAGCATCCCCAGTTTCGCTGGTTATTCAGCGCCATACCCATGACCGAGGGAGGTGCGATCACCAGCAATCTGACGTAGATAGGAAGGGCGCCGGCGACCGGACCCTGGGGTCGAGCCTCTGCGGTGGAGCCAGCAATGTATGATCCCCATGGTTCTGGATTGTGAACGGGGAGCCGTCGAGCCGACGGCAGCAGCGGTGGAGAAAAGGGCAAAATTCGGGATTAGGTTGGCTTTGCGTCAGGACTGGTACCACGGCGATAAGAGGCGACTCAAGCGGACAGGGTGACGTCTAGGAGAACCCACGAATCACACTAGGACAGACCGACTAAGAGCTAAGCACAACAGGATTGTGGGTAGCGCTTGTCCTTGCTCTTTCACCAGCCCGACGATATTGTCAGTATCACGTTCTGAATAAGGCTGGTTCTTAAGCTACTTACTCCTGGCAACAACAAAGCCATATGGGTTTGATGGCTATTATGATAATTTCTTGTGTATTGTGAGTTGTAGGAGAGGATGAGGAGGAAAGGACGAGCGGCGGAAAGCCGCCAGAGAAGAAGGGAGCCTGAGAGTTGACCACCCACACACCGCAATTATTCCTGGTCTGAGTTACCCAATAATGCAATTGTTGTTAAAGAGACCTTGTGGTGCTAACACAAGGCTAGTCGTGCCAACTGTTAAGTGGCGTCGCCGCATCGTACCTAGATGCTGTACTTCGAACTAATTGTGTATTAGATTATCCTAACAAGATTTAGTTATGTCTACTAACGTACCCTGGAGTCATGCAATATCTCAAGCAGCCAGAAATCTCATCTCGTGGCAATGAATAGTCATGTATATGTATATGCCATGCTAATAACATTGAAACGCCGGGGACAAACCAGAAGTGGGATATCTTTATACATAAGCAAAATAATAATAGCAAGGCATCCTATAAGCACTCCTCCGCCCATCACTGAACACTTGGTACAATGTTACACCGAAACGTGGTTCTGATCCTCGTAGTACTCGAAGTCCTCTTGAAGCTCTGGCATTGGATTGCGTCCTGGGAGCCAAGCACTGTCTAGAGGTAAAATGAGACTGGGGTTGACGTATCTCTTCAGTTTGAGTCCTAGCACTTGCCCTCCTAGTCGGATTGGGAACGCATCACGGTCGAGAGCAAGAGGCGGTGAGAACGTCGAAGTTGTAGAGGGAGAGATATCACCAGATGTCGGTGTGTCGCGATAAATGCTTTTTAGAGCAATAAATTTGGTCAACGGCTCATAGCTCTGAGAATAGAAGTAGCTGAACCACACTGTGGCTCCGATCAGGGGCACAATGAGCAGCGCCAAGGTAATTGCTTTGCGCAAACCAAGAGTGCCTGCCATAGCAAGTTGGAACACTACCAGACCCACTAGGACACGGTTGCATATCATGGGCCATGCTCGTCCTGTAGAGTGCTGTCGATGGTCCATCGCATATAGGAGCTGATACTTGTAGATAAAGTTACCAATTGTGAAGTAGACCAGCCCAAAGAAGCAAATCAGCCAAGATGCTGGGAATACGCCGTAAATCACACAGATGACCAGTATCAGTATCGATTGTGGAATCGAATATCCGTAGCTGAATGTAGCTGTTGTGGAGAGCTCGGCATAATCTCGAGGCGTTTTGGCCATCAAGTAATTAATAGGGTACAGAAATACGCTTCCGACCTCAAGGAGTTTGAGTGGGAACAAGCCTAGACCCTGAAGAACAAAGACGTTCATGTAAAATGGAGCAAGGTTTTCTAGCGAATTGGCGAGAGCCGTCGCGATAGTGGTTGCATCTTTGAAGGAGTCCCGAAGATGCTCCCAGAGACCGTAGAAATTCGTTGCAGTGCCGATGACAGTGAATATGACGAATAGATTGAAGAACGAGAAGAAGAAATTCTTCGAGATAACGGAAAGTTCGATGTCGCCTCGAGACATCATTCCCTGGTGGTTCGAAAGCCCTGTAGTAGGGTATGGTCAGTACGGGACCCGAATGAACAGATCATTAGCAGGGACTCACAATTATACAAGTAGGGAACAGCAACAGTCAAGAGAGAGAAGGCCAAGGTAGGAAGACCAGTGGTGACAAGTGATTTGACGAGAGGGTGCCGAGCCAAAGCGTCGGCCAGTTGAGGCAAGACCTTGTGGAGTGTCTCCCATTTAAGCAGTGTACCAACAGGCACAAGTAACACGGACCAGAACACAGATAGGAAGCAGATTAATACAGTAATAGACCATGACTGAAACATGCGCCGAGCACGCGGTAAATAGGTGTTTTTCCAAATCACATCCGCCGGGGCCGGGGCCAATCTGGCAAGGAGCTTCATCGGATGAGGATCAAGTATAGCCTGAACGAGCATCTGCGCCGCAGCTATTGATTTCATGGTCACAAACGCGAGCTCAGTAGGCGGATATTCCTTCTGACGAGCGCTCTGAATTTCCTCATCAAGCCTCCGGAGTCTCTCTTCGTAGTAGTCAATAGCATCAACCTTCCGGTACCGTAGCTTCAGCGGACCATACCATAGACGCACCATTGGTCTTTTCCTAGACCGATCAAATGCGTCATCTTGTCCGTTTTCCAGCAAAAGGCGCATCCTTTCGTCGTCCTCAGAGAAAATACTGGAATCTATTGGCTGGCGTCTCAAAGGCAAAGTGTCGCCAGATTTCCTGACTCGCTTGTAGCCAAGGTACTGAACCCAAGATGTTTCCAAATTCCGTAGCACTTTAAGTCGCTCCTCAATCAGATGGTCCAAAGAGCTCCAATTACGGCATAGCGTAATACTTTCAACCTCTCCGATGTGCAAGCCTTCAATAAATTCCCTGATATTCTCTTCAGATCCCATCTCAGCCGGGATACCTGATAATCGTATCGTCCGATCAGTCGTACTCGTCTGGCTGCCCAGGTATTTCTGTCTCGTTTGGATGATTTTCTTCGTCTCTTGGAACAACATGAAAATGGCAAGGCCAGTAAAGATGTACGTAAACACGACGTACGTCCATAGATACGGCGGGTCGTCAATGAATTTCTTCTTCCCGTCCTCGCCGACATCAATGCTTTTATCCCAGTCTGGAATACCTAGCTTCTTCGTGTAGCTGTAATGGATTGGCAGAAGAACCACGAAGGCCAAAATGAACACTGTAGACGTGAATCTAATCGCGAAGCGGAAGAAGGAGAGAAACTGATTCACCGGCTTCGTTAGTATCATTCACCACCGCCGCTTTGGACGAATCCACATACAACAAAGGCATCCAACCCAGCGGACTGTAAAACTTGTTCCTCCGTTATCTTCCACAGCACTGGAATCCATCCGAAAAAGCTATCGGGAAGTTCTGGTAAATATAGTGCGGCGCGACGTTGTCGCCTTCGAGCCGCGTATAACTCTGTCCATTTGGGCCGCAAAAACTACCTCACGAATCATTATTAGCTTAGTCCTTTGCGCACCGAGGTTGTATTCACGCAAAGGATTCCACGTACACAAAAAGATAGAAACGCAGTTATTCCTAACGCCAAGCTGATGACGAGCTGTGTATATAGGTCTCCCTTGAGTTGATCGTCCCATTTCCGTCCGGGTCCATCATCGTCCGTTCCATTGTTTGTTCCATGATGGTTCGCAACAGTAATGGCAGTCGCCATTGCCGCCACGGACTCCGTGAGCGACATGGCTTTATGTAGAGGAGGTTCTTGACGTCTTAAGTGTGTGGACGGGTTTGCGCCGTTATTGAAGCATTGGGAAGCGGAGTGCTGCTTTTCGAGTCGGACGACGGTCGAGGAGCAACTGACGTCAGGGGAAGAATATGGGTGTTACACTGTGTTGTGAGACCGTATATTGATTTATCGTTAGCTAACTCCGGTTTGTCCAGAGCCAGAGAGCGGTAGCAGTACCAAACGTGGTATTCTCGTAAACCACCCTGTAATGGTGATCTTGTTTTTGAGGCTAGCGAGTAGCGACAGTTCGTCTTCACGATTGATGGCCGCTGTGTATATGCTTAGTCATAATTCATATACAAGGCACAATATTTATGCACAGCTTATGCTTACTTCTACCGAGTATGAGGCGTTATAATAAGAGGAATGTCAATATTGGATACGCAACATCAGAACTTCACTGGTAGCTGAAATTTCAGTTTATGCTCTATCACTATTATGCTAATTTACCACATGCTCTCAGCCTTCCGCGGCGCTGACAGTTATGAAGTATATATCTGTTCTTCTAAATGGCAAGAGTTAAATATACCGTGAGGCGTCATAATAAAGATCGAGTAGACAACCTGCCGACCATGATTGAGTTGGTGACTGCGGAAAGAAGTAATGTCAGCCCATTATTCTCCCAACTTGAACGAGCATCTCCAGGAAAGGTCACCTACCGAGTCTGCACAATGATTGCCGTTCCTATTTGTTAGCTCAGTAAGGCCCTTCCAAGGGCTTTCCCTCAGAGCTTTCTTGCAACCCGCTAGCCTTCTTGTTACCTGCTGGAATGCTTCCGTCCGCTCATCCGCAGTCTTGCGTCGCGCAAGATCAAAGTACAAGAGTGCGCGGAGAAAGTATCCTCGTAGCCAAACCCACTCCGGACCTTGATGGTAGTTTCTGCCTTTTGATGTTGCAAAATCGGTGGAGTCTTCCGCGTTATTGTAGTCTGGGCGATAGTTCAGATCAGAAGGATCGAGCGTAGCCATTCCTAGGGGACCAGCAAGCACAGAATCGGCAATAGCGAGCGCACCCAGCGCTTTGGAAGGATCAAACAGTTCTGGTGACACAACCATGGCGATTGGGAAATTAGACCGAAGCTGGTAGTCCTCGTAAGGTTTACCCGATCTGTAAAGGTCTTTGTAGATGCCCCGACGATTCACAATTCCGGAGTCGATGTCGTATTGATCGTCATCATTCGGATCCAGCGGTATATAATAGCAGCGCTCGAAATTAGTTTTCACCTTCGCAGCCCAGCCTTCGAATGTGATAGATTTGCCATTTCCAATATCCACTTTGTCGTAAGGAAACAAGCCCTGCTTGTTAAGTTCTGTAACCCACTTCAGGGCACTGTAAAGCAGTCCGGTAATTTCAATAGCAGCGCCATCTCGTGGAGTACCGGGTACACCCTTGTTACCGGCTTTCTCGCTTTCTCCCATCTTGTCTTGCCATGTCCCACAGTTGTGCTGGCTGCCGCCAAAAATCAAACCTGTTTCCCAGTTCACGCGGATGTCGATATTGAATCCCTCCGATTTCATCTGCACATCGAGCTCTGGGCCCGCATTATACTCACGAAAGGAGATTCCTTGTGCATGGCGCTGGAATACTTCTTGGATTATATCCACGATGGTTGAGGTCTGCGAATATGCCTTCGGATCATCAAATGGGAACCACGTATCGTCGTACGGTAGGAATCGTCTGGGAGTCTTGTCTTGCAGCAATTCAAGACCGTCAGGTGCCATCTTCGTGTAATCTTGTATAGCCTGCAGCAAAAACCATATGGAATCGCGAGAGTTATACCGCGGAAGTTTACCGCTGCCTAATAGATTAGGAATCATACCATGCTTTAGCACGCTGGCAAAAGCGAGGATATGCTCCTTAGCGTCAATGAATCTTCCAGTGCACAGAAGTAGTCCCCTAAGAGATATGAAGACATCACGGCCCCAACATCTAGCCCAATCTGTTGCAAAATGCGGTAGACCAGCTGCAAGACTTGGGACTGATTTTTTGGGCCATAATGATGCGGAATTCACAAATCCAGTCTGCTGCACGCTGACCATGGCAAGCTGTTGGGTGAAAGCCTGACCCACCCTCACATCATCACCCAGGAGCTGTATACCCCTGTTCCAGGCAGCCACATAAGCGGTTTGAACAATTATAGCAAAGTAGCGAGGAAGAAGAAAGCTCGGTAGACCGCGGACGATTTGGAACTTTGCTTCCAACCATTCAGCGGGACGCCTAAGAGCGGCATACTGTGGATTTTTTGTGGCTTTCATCAAGCGATTAACAATATAGTCAAGGGCCCACTGGCCTTGTCTGAGATGATCGCAGAGCGGATGGCCCAGCTCATTGTATCTGATGATGCCTTCCAAAATACTCCACCAACCCTGAAGGCCAGCATAAACCAATGGTCCGTGGTTTGGGATGTCATAGACTCCATCCTGGCCACCGCTTGAATCACGTTCTTCAGCATCGCAGCGGTAGAGCACAAAGTTCAGGTCAATCAAGCTCAGTTCCGAAAATGCCTCCACTGCTCCATCAGTAATAGCATCATTACTCAGCTCATCTGCGTGCTCAAGACTGGGTATTGATGTCTCGAATAATGCAATAGATCCTGGGATGAATGGGTCTAAAACTGAGATTATAGTTTCGCGATCTGTTTCTTCAATTCGAGCACCCTCGATCTTCAAAACCTCACTTGGCAATCCTTGAAGGTAAACTTTGTCCGATAGGGCACGCTCCTTGTCGTCAGATAGTTCTTGAACCTTGAGGAGCCACGATCCGATAGGCTTGGCTCGAGTAGCAGCGAGGTGTATAGGGGCGAGAAGGGCTCCGCTATTCTGACCGGGAAAAGCTGTATGGGCGATCAAGAATATACCCTTTCGCGTTTGTGGATGCACCCTATGCACGGTGATGTATTCACCATCATGATGAATGAAAGTTTCATCGTACCCCATTTGACCCATCATAGTATGAAGTTCGTTGAGCAGCCGCTTCAAGCCACTGATCCCCTTAAGATTGACCAGTTCGTCAAGAGTTGGGGATTCCGGAAGATCAAAGAAGGAGTACAGTCGGGTTTCATGCACAAGATCCACGATTTTGGGATAGACTTCATCATATCCCATAACGCTTCCAATGGCAGAGTCACACATTGCTACAAGAGCAGCGTTTGGTAGTGTATCTGTCGCCGTTCTCTTTTGCGCTGGCATTTCATTGTCATGTGTACAGTCCATGAACAACGCTGGAACGGGAATGGGGCGTATACTGCGTATTATTTCCCTCTCGCTACCACTCACTTGGGATTTTGAAAGATCTAGGCCTGGGGAGGGCAGATCCAACTCAAAACTGCCTATGGGACGGCCACCATGACGGTGCACCAAACGGCTTAGCTCTCCCGCGCTCCAGGCTTGCATGGCCTCGCGGATGAGTGCGTTAATACCGAGCCGCTTGACAAAAATATAATCGGCTTCTTCAGACCCCGTAAAAAGTTCGGCAAAAATTGCAAGGTCGGGGCGGATTTTTCGTGCCTCGTCAATCAGGTACTCTGCAACTACCAAAGGTGTGGAGTGACAATTGTCAATTCTGAAGCCAGAAAAGTACTTGGCCATTAAGCGAGTGTACCTGGCCATGAAGTCCCATAAGAAAGGGTTGTCTTCAGGGCCATCTCCATACCGCAATTTGACACAGTCTCCCCAGACAATCACTTCTCGCCGTAGGTATGCCCTAGAATTGGGCCCAGCGTTATCGCGCATAGCATCCGCGTTCCATATCCAGCCATTGTTGGCGAGGGCTAATGCTTTGGGGCTGTGTTTCTTAGTGATTTCGTTCAGAGGCAGTCTGGTGAAGTACGACTCTATGAGCGGATTTTGGTCGGTCACAGGACCGAGCTTCGGTCCATGGTCATCAATCCTCAGGTACTTGATACGATTGAAAAGCTGACTCATGATTTCGGTGACATCTGAGTTGTACTCCTTGTAAAACGGCACATTGACTACGTCGAGCAGCTTGCGCAGGGTATTCTCAACCGCAGTCAAGTCCGACGACGTGGCGTCAAAGTTTCCAAACAGTGCAGTAGCAATGGCCACCCCGAGTTGAGTATCAATTTCTCGACTGTATCTTCCGAGGATTTGGCCCGCAGTCGGGACTCCTTTCTGGCGAATGAGGCTTGCCTGATCTTCCAATGACCACGCTTTGTAGGCTCCTAGATCGAGCTGCGCCCAGCGCCCACGTTCTATATCGCTGTTTGTGGATACTTTCCACTCGTCTATAACCCTCCGAGCATTGCTCTTAACGTCGAGAACGTAAAACTCCCAGAGGCATAGGTCTTCTATAACATGGTTCTTCACTTCGTTCATAACGAGCGTCAGATCGTCGACAGTCTTAAAGTCAGTTGGCAGACCGCGCTTTTGTAGTTCATGGCTGAATTTCAATAATGCAGTGTCCAGCTCCAGCGCTGCTTCGAGCCAGGGAGCAGTTTCAACGCTGTATCCAGCCTCTGGGTGTTCCTCGAGCCATTTGCTGTTGTTGGCAGTGTGATTCCACACGACATCAGCCAAGGACAGTAGGGAGTGCTTCTCCTCCATGTCTTTGATGAGTTTTTGAACATCATTTTCTCCGTTCGGAAATGCAATATCGTCAAATTGCAGTTGATCAAAAATGCTATACGGCGAGTTGGATGCCCCTCGTTTCATCAACGGAGTGAAGTGAACCATGTTATACTTGCGCCGAGAGATACTGTTCAGGTATTGATTCCAATCCTCCGGATACTTACCCATGAATTTGGAATTCACCGAGAATATTGATAGAGCATTGAGTGGTATACCCTCGCCCGCAAGACTGAGCCTTGGAGACACATCAATGTAATGAGTCGGAGTCCTTGCTGGCTTCACCGGCGCGCTGGATGTGATAGTAAACTCCGGGAGTGGCGAGTAGGTTACATAGTATGCGAAAGACCCGGGACAGGTGACTGGGACATCGATCTGAATGTTTCTGCTAAAGTCCGGATATAACCTGGCACAATCGTCTCAACAGAAAGTGGGCAAAAAGGGAAAATATCTCTCACTTAAAAGGCCGAAACGATTGACGATCAAACGATTTTCCAATCTCAGGAATATTTATCCAAAGCGTCCCATCCCTGCATATTGAGCTGCTCCCCTCGATAAGGAATCGGAGCGAATACTTTGGATGGTCTGGTGGGGGAAGATAGATAAAACCCCCAGGCACGTCCGGAGAGCCATCGTCGTTCAAGGGAAGCAAGTAGAAGGTCTCGTTAGACATTTCGAATAAGCTGCGCTCGTTGACTTCTCCAGCTGCTGCGCGATCAGGAATGGAGAGTGTCGTTGCGAAGGCGCGGATGTACAGCGTGATTAACTTCGCACATTCCTAGAAAACTGGGCGGAAAGGGCATTATATACGGAAATGCAGAGAAAAGAACCTGTTCCTGACCAGCTAGAGTTACCTGGGACTACCCAACCCCGCGAAGTTGTGACATCATCCTGGCAGGCCAGGGAGGGCTAGACCTTTGCCCTTTCTCTGGGCAGCGGATGGCTCTCCGCACTGACGCTTGCCGGTCAAGTTTTGACTACCAGTGCAGAAGACTGACCAAGCGCACGAAATAATATTAGGTGTATCATGTGTCTATCATAGTCCAAATCTATATGTTCGTGTTTGGAAGCAATCCCACACAACAGGAAAACTGTCTATCCTGAAACAAGATAAACAATCGTTCATTCACAGCTTGGCACTAGCGCCCAGTGCATCCATATCATGGCCCGTTTGCCCATCTAATTCAGTAATTGCAGTTGAAATTGGCTTGCTGTTGAAAAAGAATAAACGAATTGAGAGTTAATAACCGGCGTCAATAGAAGGGAGACATATTAGGTCGTAATTACCGCTCAATGAAAGAAGGAATCTCGTCCACAGACATGGTGCCTTGAAGAACTCCTGCCAGATTGTCAGTTTAATGGATATGAATATAGAGTGTGCGTTTAAGGGGGCGGTGCTTACGGTAGACTGCAGTAAACAATGGGAACTCTTCTTCTAAACCTTGCTTTTTCAAGAAACTGTTGACTTCGACTGCAGTCAAAGTGCCTTGCAGCTTCTGGCCGTTCAACTCTGTCTCCTCGATTTTCTCAATCGGCTGGTTTCTTTCAATGCTAAGCTTTGCGCAGCGGAAGTTTCGTCCGCCACTGCAACTCGTGATTAGATCGGCAACACCAGCACTTTCTTCAGTGAAGGTGCGAGTGTTGATGGTAGCACCGAAAAACTGTTCGCCGAACTTCACCATTTCCAAAAGCCCAACTCGCATAATTGCAGCCTTCGCATTGTCTCCCCATCCTTTGCCCACAACCCACCCTGCCGCGACAGCAACGACATTCTTAAGGGCACCTCCTAACGAAACACCTGCGACGTCACTTACCACACCAATATGGAAGTAAGGACGGTGGAATAGCGACTTGAGAAGGGCATGGTCGATGGGAGGAAATTCGGAAGGTAGAGCCTGTAGCTTTACCCGCGAAAGTTGACCCGAAACGTCTTTGTGCTCGAAGTGCAGGATATTGTCAGTCGATGCGGAAGGGGATCGGTTGGGAGGAGAAGGGGCTTTAGAGTCAAAATGCGGTGGATCATAACCAATGCTAGACTCGGACCACTTTTCCTGGGCGACCTCATTCGCGATGTTGGCACCGGACAGGGCGCCACAGTAGATCCCGAGAATCTTTCCAATTGTTTCGGAAAACAGGTGGACTCCTTCCTCATTCACATCCACGCCCTTTATGCAAGAAATTCCACGCGCGTATGGGACAATCTTGCCCTTGATCTGTTCACAAATATTGATGATGAATTGATGGGGTAGGTTGAAGACGAGGATAGTGCTGTCTTGAACCGCGTCGACTAGCGATGGATTGGCAATCAAGTTTTCCGGAAGGGTAATTCCGGGGAGGTACTTGATATTCTCATGGGTATGGTTGATAATATCTGTCAGATTCTGCGGGCCCTGGCAAAGAGAAGAGGCAGGATCATAATGCTTCGACGATTTCGGAATCTCGACCTTTTCCTCGAAAACCCACATCTGAACATCCTTCTCAAAGACCGCAGGGTTGCTGGCAGTATTCTCGGCGACGATTTTGGCTATAGCGGTGCCCCTTTTGTGCTATCAGTACCAAAATTATTGAAATTCTGCAGGCAAGCCGCCAGGCCGGTACATACCAGTTACCCGATCCCACCACAGTCACCTTGTGCTTTTGCTTATACGGTCCAAGAGAGCCCATGTTGTTAGCTGCCGTGGTGGTTGTAGGATAATATGATGAAATTGATTTTGAAGGGGGTCTCAAGCAGGAAGGGCCCGACAATTTCAATGACGTTGACCGCGGCAGGGAGTTGCGAATGATTTGAATGGATCGGAACTGTTGAGAGGGTCGCAACCGAGGTATAACTGGATTTGCACGAGATCTGAGAAGCTGACACAAACGCATTCACAAGATCTCTGGAGTCTTCCTGGCAAAACGAAGAAGATACGGAGTGAATGATGTAGTCCCGACACTGGACGATCTTGGGATTCTGGATATTTCGGCGAGCTTTAGGTGGATCTTGCCCCAACAGGGTGCTAGTGCAAAAACAGGGAACGACAAGACGAGATCAGATGTTAGGTTGAGCTTGCACGAATGGACGCCAATACCGATTAGTGGTTCTGGACTTCGTTAGCCGAGTCCAATAATGATAAGGTAATAATGCACATACTAACTAATTGGTCAGACAGGCCTTACCTATGGCTAGCAAAGCAATGCTCCAAGAAAGTCTAAGGAATGCTCACGTGGTGCGGGGAGCTGAGGCGGTAGAATAGGTGCGGGACTAGTCCTGATCGGGTTTCAACGGACCGTCACCAAATTCTTTCAAAGATTCTTCCGGGCAAAGCCGTTACACATGAAATAATGGTAAGTGACTGAGAATACAGACAAAATGCATCTCCCTAATTGAGTAGGCCCCTATCCGATCTACCAAGCAACAGACAAACCGCACGAAGAAATCTGCGGGAAGCGCGGTTTCCAAACCCTCGGTGTTCGGCGATGATTTCCGAACGACAAAGAAAGACAAGCGCCTCATCAAACACTCCAGCTTTGTGTCAAAAATCGAGAAGAACTCCGGCAAGACGAATAAGCGACGCAGAGCGTCCAGAAAACTTGTTGCCAACCTCGAATCGCTAGCTGATGCTTTGCCCGATGCTGAGACCGACACGAACAGCTCTGGGCAAGTCAACATCATCAAACAGAAAACTTTGAAACACCGACCTGGTGCTCAGAAGCGCAAGGAAAAAATCGAGAAACTGGAGCGAGAACGGTTTGTGAAAAATATGGCGCAGATGTCGAGTATCTCTGCAATGACTACATCGAACTCGCAGCCGGTGGCTGCGGAGTCAGTATCAAGTCGATGGGCCGCGTTACGGGGCTTTATATCTCAGACTATGGAACAGCAGCCTGCGTTCAAGACGAATAAGTGAAACCTACCGCTGCAAGGGCAGTCTATGATGAACCGATCCTCGTTTTCGGCGACAGTCATGTTATAACAAGAAGTGTGCTATCCCGCGACCATGATATAAGTGTGCGGCGGACTGTGTGCACTAGGAACTCGGTACTACATTGTCTTCGCAACTTTGCGTGCAGTGATAATACCTCGATGAACTTGGATTAGCTAAGGTGTTAGTACTCCTCGGGAGCAGTGTGCCCCTTGAGGCGAAACAGAAGGCTCAAATACAATTCAGAAAATGGTGCTGGCTTTCAGGGCAGTGTTGCGCTGATTTGGAGGCAGCCAGCGAGCTTTGACAACGACCATGGCCTATTACCATTCACAACTTCTAAAGCCTTGTGAGACTTGTCCTGATCGGCGGACCAGGCATTGATGAAGGAGTTATTTGATGAATGTTGATCATAGATGACAGGTAGTGAAGTGCAATGCAATTTCTGTTGTAGTCGCGTGGTATAAGTTGAGAGGCGAGGGCCGATCGCGGTTTAAAGCGGGGATCAGGAATGACGGGGCGGGTCGATGGGGCATCTTATCTGACAACCTTACTTCCTCACCTCCCACCAGCTCCCCATCTCATTCTCCCATCTCCTCAACTTGTGGTCCTCTTCTTCTTTCCTCCTCTTGTCGCTTATGCACCACCTTCACGTTTGGATAACATTTGCTAGAGAATTCAGTTATTTAGCAACCCCGGCGCCCGTCATGCTACGGCTGCCGTGTCGGCCACTGTCAGTGCACCGCACCGCCCTCCGTTACCGGCCGCTTGCGATTCATCCTTCCCATTTACGTCGCGGTTTCTCGAGCTCGTCAGTGTCCTTCCCTACATTTACGCAGTTTGATAGATCCGACTTCACGAGTCAGCCATTCTCTGGCGTATATGAAACTGGATTACCTACGGCTGGTCCGCTAGGATCCACACCTGCATTCGGAGTTCGCATCACACCGAAATCATTGAAGCAATATCTGGATCAATTCGTTGTTGGACAGGAGCGTGCAAAGAAGATCCTGAGTGTCGCAGTGTATAACCATTATCAGCGAGTGCAAGAGCTCCAGAGACGTCAGGAAGAAGCCGAGCAACTGCTTGCCAAGCGTTTGCGCCGAGAGGATATTCAGAGGCGCCAGGAAGAACGTGAGGAGCTTCTCGGCAAACATGCGAGCACGGATTCCGTCGAGCATCACCCGGTCGAAGGTATGTTTCTTTACTTTCAGCCATACATGGCCTGGATTCTTTGTCCGAGCTGATGCAATTTATAGACGAGTACCCAGGCCAACAGCGCACGATCTATCCAAACAACCCACCTACCCAGCCTTCCTATGCTACAGATAATGCAGAAATCGACGAATCGTCACAACTACAGATTGAGAAATCCAATGTCCTTCTTTTGGGTCCCTCCGGAGTAGGCAAGACTCTCATGTGCCGCTCATTAGCCCGAGTCTTATCGGTTCCTTTCAGCATCTCAGACTGTACTCCGTTCACACAGGCCGGTTATATCGGGGACGATGCAGAAGTATGCGTACACCGGCTTCTAGCGGCCGCGAACTACGACGTCGAGCAAGCAGAGCGCGGAATAATCGTCCTGGATGAAATAGACAAAATCGCAGCCGCCAAGGTCAGCCATGGCCGTGACGTGGGAGGATCTGGTGTTCAGGAAAGCCTTTTGAAGCTCCTCGAGGGTACGACCGTACAGGTGCAGGCGAAGCAGGAACGCAGTGCGCCACGTCTCAGCGGGACAACCAGTTCTTCATATCCTCCGAATGGCCCATTAGGAAACACCCCCTTTACTCCCCCGGGTGGAGGTAATGTACCTCATAAAGGTGAGGTTTATAATGTCCGCACCGATAATATCCTGTTCATATGTTCCGGCGCGTTTGCCGGACTGCACAAGGTTGTCATGGACCGAATATCGCGTGGCTCAATGGGGTTCGGTCAGCCGGTTCGAAACCCTCCACAGACCTCCACGGACAGGCCACATTCCTACGATTCTACAGCTAACCAGCCCGTTCCTATCCTCCCGGGCTCTGAAGAAGAAGCCCTATACAAAAAACACCTCCCTTTTTTCACACCCCCATCACTATCATCTCCTGAAGCCGAACCAACCTACTTTAACGCGCTGGACCTCATCAACCAAACCGACCTCCAAAATTACGGCTTTATCCCCGAGCTCGTAGGCCGTATTCCGGTCAATGCCGCTCTATCAGCTCTAAGCCAGCCCTTACTCGTCCGCATTCTCACCGAACCTCGCAACTCCCTAGTTGCCCAATACACCACACTCTTCTCATTGTCCGGGATCGAGCTCCGCTTTACAACACCTGCTCTGCACAAAATCGCCGCCAACGCATTCACAATGGGCACAGGGGCGCGTGCGCTTCGCACAGAAATGGAAACAATCCTCAGCGATGCAATGTTCGAAACACCGGGATCAAGCGTCAAATTCGTCCTTGTCACGGAAAACGTGGCAGAGCGCAAGGAAAAGCCCGTGTATCTTGGCCGTGGACAGGGAAGTCGTTTTCACTCCATGATTGCGGCGGAGGAGGATAGGTGGGAAGAGAGGATGCGCCAAAAGAAGCTTAAAGACAGGAAGGGGAAGTCTCCGCTTACATTTGAGGATGGTCCTTCCATCTCCTCTTTCAAGGAGTATCGGAGTAAGGCTTCTGTGTAGTTATCCTCCGTTTTTGTACTCGCATCTCTGCTCTCCGACTATGTCCTGGGATGAGGCTTTGTTATTTGCCCATGAACATATGTGATGAACTGTAACCTACTTATATTTAAGTTAGCATTGGCGCGAGATGATGCTGTTAGCGTTCTGTACATTTGCGTTCTGTATGGCTTGTTTCTGTTCACACAAATTCGCGGTTTGATTCCTTTGTAGTCTACATGGATATGAAAGTAATATTTTGAATGATCACCTCTTATTTTATTACTTCTTCAATAGATTACCCTTCCGATGTATTATTTAATGTCTATGAGCAATATAAAACATATTATAACCTGCGTAAAGCATAAGATACTGCCCAGATGGGCGTGAAAATACGACATAATTTTGATCGGCCGCTTACAAAAGATGTTGCCTATGTTGCCGAAACTGAAGGTACAACCAACATTTCCCCATAACCCATCGCCCTATCCTTTTGGAAACTGATCAGAGAATAAACGCACGAGTATCGCCTTCAAAGTTGTTCCTCTTATGCAAATACAGTTGTCACTGGTGTCGCTGTAATGGTATACCCTGGCATGCAGCAGTCCATCCGTCATTTATATCGTGCCATCCTCATCTTCAGGAGACTCCCGTGTCAACGTTAGATAATAATTGGACATCCAATTTTTCTCACTGATACGGCTGGCCATACCTGGACGCAAACTGGGGTGCAAGCGATACAGATTGCTGTTCAGACAGCGGAGTGCCCCATGGCCTTGATGACCGCGGCGGAGCCGGCGAGACAGGTGTGGGATCCGTCGAAGAAAGAGCTGATGACGCGCCCTTGGATAACCGTTCTTGGATTAACTCTGGCTTGACATCATGGGAATGAAAGAACTCCTGGTAACCACTGACGGTAACGTGTTGCCACTTCTTCCATCTTTCAAGAGGCTCCAAGGCTGTAATAATATAAAAGCGGCGGAAGCGATGAGCGTGAACTAAGCTGTAACCGGCAAAAAACTCGCTTAGATGGTCCGCGTTCCGCTGCTCCTGGGAGCAGTTCTTGGGAATCTCTAGTGAGTCATCTGCCGTCCGAAACCCGTATTTGGGGAGTGCAGGAGGAGAGATTACGACGCCTTCCCAGCTTTCGTAGCTAGATAGAGGATTGCTGGTAGAGCAGAAACCTAGTTGTTTGACCAGATGGTGTACTGCTAGCCACCTGATGTTCCTTGGTTAGCGCTGAGCCTGCAATGACACTGAAACGTGGATGAGTAGGTACACACCGGGATTGCTGTGAATAATCTGCGAGTTTCATCTGATTCGTCAGCCAGTTCAAGATATTGGGGCGGAGCATTATTTTCCATAGTCCTGGATACTTCTTTTTTGACCACTCGTAGAACCATTGCAGAATTATCATAGCAGCAACCGGTTCGTGGACAATCAGGTCCTCGGTCAACAGAAAAATCCCCCCATGTGGAAATAGCCGCTGGACATGTAGTGGACGATCAACGTATTGGATCGGCTTTGAAAGGGACACCTTCCAGAAACCGGTCGTCCTGCGAAGGGCCTTTTGGAGTTGAGGAACCTTGTCATATTCGACGAAGGACTCATGAAACTGCGGTAGTGTTAGGGCAGTATGAAGTCAAGCAAGGAGGACATACAAGAACAACACCATGCATATTGTTCTCGTTAACCATGGTCGTAAATCTTTCCCAGTCAACATTGACGCTATTTGAGAATAAAAGACGGGTGTGGATCCTCAAAAATCTCGTTATTAAGTCCTTTTCGTCTTTAACGACTTTTGAGTCCTCAGGGTACCATATGTAGAACACCTTTGCCCGTTGAGCTTTTTTGTCGGACCCACCAATAGCTGCTAGTTTCTCAAATGTGATACCGAATCCGTCGGAAAAAAGTTTGTTCAAGTCTACTTGAGCCGCACCTGGCTCTGTCCCATTGTGACCTGGTGTTAGAGCCTGGGTAGGGTGGGGGTCCAGATTCATAGAGTCGACAGGCGTGGAACAATCTACTACGTTCGACGTGTTGGTTGAAACCTGGATGGACGAACTCAACGATGGCGCATGACTATTCCGAACGGGGGATATATTGGTCTGAGGTTGGGCCATGGCCGAGCCCGAAGCCGGAGAGAAAGCCATATCCGGAACATTTAGCGTAGGAGAGGCTGTTGATGACTGTCCAGTACTCTGCTGTGCAACGTCGAAGTCGCGAGGCGGTTTCCGAGGACCCGGGGCAGTTGTTAGCGTTGACTCACGGTGGCCGGATTTGAACGTGTTATTCACCTCCGCTGAGTGATTGTAACTATACTGTTCGCTTATTCTCAACAACCTGTTGACTGGTCCCAGAGTGTCTCTGAGAGCAAGAGTGAGATACCCCCTAGGCTGGTGTGTATCACCAAGGAAACTGAAAGGGGGAGAGCCGGGTGGATAGGCAACCAGCACCTCCTTGGAGCCAATATGGGCTATTGCAGCTTTATGTTTGCTGTAAAGTGTTTCAGCTGCTTTTTGGATATGCGGTTCGGTGTCGTCGAACCCTTCAATCCAGCCATTGGCGTACTTGGTGTTTGTCATCTAACGAAGGTTGTGTTAGCGAATCTAAGGCAATATGCTGAGGGGGCAAGGAAAGCTCCTCTTGCGAGTACTTACACCAGAACAAAATTGTTCGTACTGATCCAGCGAACATAGATGCCGAAGCCAGATATCGATTTTGCCTTTGTTATACTTTGATCTTGTCCCGAGAATTCCCGCAGTATACTGAGCTCCCATACCACATATCCTAGCATCTCCAAGACATTGCTTATCTGGACCAAACCAAAGGGTAACGAACAATTCTCCTTGGTTCCACCAGCGCCGGGGGTTTGAGTGCGGAATATGCCTCCACCTGAAACTAGGTCTCCTATCGCGAAAGTCTAGTTCCATAGGTGCCCTAGGACCAGATTTGGCGGCCACAAAAGCACGCGGTTCCGTTGGAGGAGTCTTGAGGTTCGATTCGGCTTTCGATGTTTTTGGCTCAACTTCAGCAGCTAGTCCACTGCAAGTGCGCTTGGCGACCAGGTCTTGCTCAGACTCAGAACCGTTCCAAATGCCACACTCCAACCTGATTGATGCATCTGGGGACTGTGGATGTGGGTGAGACAATTGCGGGGAGGCTAGAGCAGACCGTGGTGCATGTTGTTCCGGGCTGTCATAGCCCGTACCAAGCGAACGAGAATTGCCCGGCTGAGTTGCCTTCACCGATGGCATAGTAGCCCAGTCAGATGGTCGCCTTATATCAACTTGACTGATGTGCGGCATCAACTCTTTATTCTTTGCGCGTTGATCACTCTTCCATTTCTTGTAAATGGAATTGAAAGGCTTTCCATCGTCAGGACTCAAGATCTTGTTGGGCCGCACAGTTTTCGGGGCCGATTGGCTGTTTCCAAACAGGACCGGTGGCGGCGGTCTTGGAGTTGATGAGCCTGACAGCTGTCGGGCCGGATGGACACTATCCGAGTACAGAGACCTAGCTGGACCTGGAGGTCGGCGAGCTGAGGCAGTTGAAGCTTTGCGGGAAGTGATCCTCTGTACGGTCGGAGCGTCTTTAGCAGCTGTGTGACTGCGCTTTCCTTGTGATGCAGCAATTTCTCTTCGCTTAGCTGCTCTTCTGCGCTTCCTTTCCTGCTTTTTCTCGTCCAATCGACGACAAGTTTCCTCCCAGACAGCTACATCAAATGCTGGTTCCTTGCCTTCGGCAATTCGCTGCTTCTTCTCCTCCCATTCGAGCAGCGTCTCGTGGACGTTGTTGAAATTCCCTTTGGGTTCCCAAGTACATCGATGTATATCGTAGCCATCCCATTTGACAAGGTATCTTATATCATCTTCGGCAAATTCGTACTCCGCCAGAATGGTGTCAACAAAGTACTCGGAAGCCTGTTCACTCTCGACCGTGGACGTAAGAGAGATATCATCACCACAGTCACTGTCCATAGCCATTGTTAGATAACACGCCGATAGACAATAGTCAACAGTTGAGCAATTCAGAACTATGTTCAGCTGCCGAATTGAATTGACCTGGAGAGGGTGGAGTACAAGATTAGTGAGGACATCACTCCGTACAGCAGAGCACAGTCTACTAGCAGTGCTACGCGAAGAGAAACACAAGTTTCAAGAGTCAAATTCAGTTTTCAAATTGCTGATGAAGCCATCCTTGTAGTGCGCGTGGTTGTTCCCTTGACCAATATATTTCGACTATGAATCTAAAGAAACATCGAGACGGGCGGGGCACGTGACCCACTCGCTAGCCCCTAGCGGGATTCGGGGCGGCCTACCCGCTCGGCTCCTGCAACGAGGGCAAGCAATTCATCCATCTGGACTCCTATCTTTGACGTCTCGTTCCCCCTTGCCAGAAAGCCCTGTAAGTGATCACTCAACACCGCTTGCTGCACGTTCTTCATCTTCGGTACTTCCTGGACGCTGCCTGGTCCGTCGACTAACTCTCGTGTGCCCCTCCTAGAAACTCAGCCTCTGTCCGTCTGTTGTCAATTCCCGCTCCCCAGCTGCCTACTCCCGCCACGTCGATTCTCACTACCCCTTAACAACATTACATCTTACCTACAGCGGAGCTCCCTCGGTGTATCTAACTGTTCGCTATGGCTAACGACGAGTATGATGTGAGTCCTAGGCCTCTTACAGTCAAAATGAACATCACTAACTGGCTGCTACGTAGTTCCTCTTCAAAGTCGTCCTCATCGGCGATAGTGGAACGGGAAAGTCAAATCTGCTATCGCGTTTTACCAGGAATGAATTCAATCTAGATTCGAAGTCTACTATTGGTGTCGAGTTCGCGACTCGTTCCATCCAAGTGGACTCCAAGACGATCAAGGCTCAGATCTGGGATACCGCTGGTCAGGAGCGTTACCGCGCGATCACATCTGCCTACTATCGGGGTGCTGTTGGTGCGCTTCTCGTCTATGATATCAGCAAGCATCAAACCTACGATAATGTCAACCGGTGGTTGAAGGAGCTCCGCGACCATGCCGATTCTAACATCGTCATTATGCTTGTTGGTAATAAGAGCGATTTGAGGCATCTCCGAGCTGTCCCGACGGAGGAAGCCAAGCAATTTGCCAGTGAGTTCTCCTTGCACGCTTGCATGGTTTATCTCTTGACACTTACGCTCAATAGGCGAGAACAACCTTTCATTCATCGAAACTTCCGCACTGGACGCCAGCAACGTCGAGCTTGCTTTCCAGAACATCCTCACAGGTATAGCTCCAGTTGGAATTTCTAAAAGACGCTCACTGACCGCTATTCTTTTTTTTGTAGAAATCTACCGCATCGTGTCCAGCAAGGCGCTCGAAGGCGAATCCGGCGGAGCCTCTGTCGGGGAGCGTCGTCAGATCATCGATATTGAGAAGACCCAAGACACCGAGAACAAGGGTGGATGCTGTTAAACGTCAACAACGATTTGCGGTTCTGGCCCCCACATGCCAACCGGAACGTCTCTTGAATTTGTGATGACATACTTGAATGGTCTTGACGTTTCTTTTTGCCTTTTTATTTGGCCTCTGCGAAATGATACACAAGAGGGACATTGTTGGCAACGGCATATGAGTATATGAACATTCTATGGCGATGTTTATTGGGCCTGACACCATCCCTGAGACACGATTATTCTGTCACTTTCTACTTTGCTTTCTTCTTGTTCAGCCTTTTATTTTATCCTTTTTTTTCCCTTTTACCCTCGACTTGATGAAAATGATATCTCCACACCCATCCGTCTGTTCAGCCCTTTCTTTCTCGGACTGGTTCTCATCACATTACACTTCGCATCGACTTTGCGACACCTTATTTCATCTCTCCAGTCTCTGGTCAAGTTTTCAGTGCTCATGCTGGCGTCCTGTGAAATGGCTACACGGTTTGTATACAGTTATATTTGTAGTTATTTTGCCAATTATACTTATATCTACACCTGAAAACCACAGAGCTCATATACTTATGGCAGTGAGTGAATCTGGGACTTGGCACTGAACTTGCGATAAGTAGAATCTCGCCCAATAATGCTAATCCGTCTCCGAACGAGTTGAAATATGTCTACCTATTGACATAAGCCGCCACAAACAGTCAGTAACCTAGCTCAGCCGTTAGCAGCTACAAAGCCTTCTTTGATAGCATCTCTGTACCTGAAAGCTGTCTTCCATAAAATTTAGGGTCTGTGGAGTGGTGCGTGACATATGTTATACGGAGCCAGAATCCAATGACAGCTCCGGAAGCTCATCTTATCTCCGCAGGTGATTACATAACCCATATTCTAAAAATTCTGGACCGTTTCGCCTTCAAGGTTCGCCCATTGTGATTTTATGGATTGACAATCTCTCATCTTCTTGCCTATCGCCTCAACCTTTCTGCTCGCAGGTAGCTGGCAGCCACGAGGCAACCCTTCAACATGCAGGCCATGCGCAACGACTCGAAAGACGCAGCTCTGAACGCTGCTGTACCGGAAGGGCCGATCTCTCCTCCGCAAGTGCAGCAGACAAACAGTTCATGGACGCACTTGGTAGCTGGCGCGTGAGCATTTCTTCCGATCAACTCATCCTATTACCTTGTCTCTTATCATGTATGCTAATGTTCTCCAGCGCTGGCGGCATGGCAACCGCCCTCCTCACATCTCCTCTTGACGTCCTCCGAACGCGCCTTCAATCCGACTACTACCGCTCCCAGCTCAAATCCACCACAACTTCCTCACACGCTCGCTTTTCCCTCGCCCGTTCCTTCATTCAGCATTTTAGCGAAACTTTCGAAATTCTCTTTTCCATCCACCGCGTCGAAGGCTGGCGCAGCCTGTTCCGCGGCCTTGGTCCCAGTCTCACAGGTGTGGTCCCGGCGACAGCAATCAAATTTTACGCATACGGCAACTGTAAGCGCTTATACCCGGAGGTCTTTGGTCTGGACAGAGATGCGACGTCGACACATGCGCTGTCCGCGGCCACCGCGGGCGTTGTGACAGGGACAGCGACGAATCCGATCTGGCTGGTCAAGACGAGATTGCAGCTTGATCGGACACATGTAAATAGTGATGGGACTACGAGACCGCCGCAATATCGGAATAGCTATGATTGTGTGAAACAGGTCATTCGGCAAGAGGGTATTAAAGGTCTTTATCGGGGTTTGGCGGCGAGTTATCTCGGCGTTATTGAGACGACTTTACATTTGGCTTCGTATGAGCGGATAAAGGTCGCTGTTGCGCGACATTATGAGCGAAAGGGGAAGACTCAGTCTGGTGAAGTTACGCAGGGCCTGATTTTGAGTGGGTCCGCGGCTGTATCAAAGCTTATTGCTGTGCTGATTGCTTACCCTCATGAGGTACGTACTTATTCTTACCGTCCCTATTATCCAACTTAAATTGGTATTCACTATTTCCACTTACAGGTCCTTCGAACTCGCCTCCGACAAGCCCCGATGGCCGACGGCCGACAGAAATACACGGGCGTCCTGCAGTGCCTCCGATTAATGGTCAAGGAGGAAGGGTTTGTCGCTCTGTACGGTGGTCTGACCGCGCATATGATCCGGACGGTTCCCTCGGCTGCGATCACGCTGGGAACGTATGAGCTGGTGCTCAAGCTACTGAGCGCATGATGATGCACCTCGTAGTAAGACGATGAAAGACGACAACTGTATAATACGACTACTTTAGATCCTCGATCATGAATTATAGATAAGGCAAATTAGATGGCTTGTAATAATATTATAGATACCCTATTTTGGACATGTTTCTTGCATTTTCGGATGTGGCTCTTGGCTGTCAAGGTTGGTAGGATAACAGTCTTTCTAAGCAATCGGAAACGTCCACCGGTTTATTCGAGATCAAAAACATAGATCAGCAGAAAACTAGTTACACGCAATTCCTAACTCCCTCTCCACAATCGCAACCCGAAATTCCTCCAAATCCTCGCCCCTCTCCTTAATCACCCATGCCAGCGTATCTCCAAAAGTTTCTCCGTTATCACGAAACCAGTCCCCAAGAGAAAGCACGAATGTTTCAACCTGCTCTTTCAGCGGACAATTCTCCCGCAGCCAGAGGATTTGCCCAGGGTCAAGCTTCATCATATCCTGCACGACGTAGTAATGCGGTATTTCATCTCCCCATCCCTCCGAGCCAGGCTCATGGAAGATATCATTCCGGAAGCGCGAGCGATATTTGGCAGAGTAATTGCCGAAGCTGGTGTAGTGAGTCAGGTGGAAGTATTGGTCATGGTCGGTAGGATTGAGGCTAGAGTCGTGAAAACCGTAGGGTGTTTGAGTGTTGGATATGGGATAGTTTAAGTGGATATTGAAGGTTAGCTGGTAGTTGCTTTCCGGATAGCGCTTCCGAAACTTCCGTTGGATGGTCCCGTTGCTCGGACATATGTGGTTTTGAACGACGTCGCCAATGACGGTGCGTATATCCTCGATATCCGCCAGCTCGGACGTGGTCCAGTTGTGAAGGAGCTGTGCACGCTCAACGACAGTGTTCAGCAGATTTCTGCTATATCGATCGTACTCGCGTCTATGGAATGCACGATGGTATAACCAGAGCCGGTAGATAGCACGGCGCAGGCGGAACTGCTCCTCGTCGGTGAGGGAACGTCGGTTCTCATAGTCGAGCTTCCATTTCTTGACAGGGTAGATTGTCGCCCATTTCTGTGCGGCTCTGCCAATCTGGGCAATCTGTTTGAGGAGGGATGCTGTGAGGGGTGCTGTTCGGAACAGATGTGCTGGTTGGCTGGTATTATGCGTGGCTATCTGTATGATATCATCAACAGGACCGAACTCCATCTCAGCGACATCCATGAGGATCTGTAGCTTGTTGGATCGATTAATGACATCGCGAAATCTACGACACGTTGCTGCCAGGTTTATGATATCGGAGATCGTATCGCATGAGCGGAATATGTGGAGCAAAAGCTCCGTGACTAGGTACTGGAATGACATGGCTGAAGGTGATTCTTTACCAGACGGGTAAGCAAAAACCGAGAATAGTTCCATAACCATCAGCAACTGACCTATAATTGTGTAATCTCTTAGATATAGCAAGAACGGTTTCGCGTGATTCGAGTTGTCGTTTTAATTGCGAGTGGCAGCTTCGCTGTCTCAGTGAACCAGCTGCCTTTTCTAGTGATGACTCTTTTTAAGTCGCGACCCCGGCGTTGGGGCTGTCTGATGGGTTAGAAGACTTGCGCATTGTTAGAGTACTAGGAATTATGTCAGGAAGATATTTTTGAGTTCCCTGCAGCCACAGAGGGCTATATTGCGAAGGCGATGCCATGACAGCTGCGAGTAGAAGTTCAGGAGCTAGGGACGAGTCCAAGCTCCTAATTAACTATGGTTCCTATCGCTTATCTAATCGACCGCTGGCACAGCACACTCACTTAACTCTCTGAACGTTCATTTGCGTGATAATGGCAAAAGACGGAGAAAGCCAATATCTAGGGCCAGGAGTTTAGCTTCATAACTTTTGATTATGTCAACCAGAGACGCCTGATAAGGTCATGAACAAGAATCCCACGCATATGCATCCTTCAGGATATCAAGTCTAAGAGTACAACGAACAAAGACAATAGAAAATCCAAACAATGGCGCCAATTATCCGAAGAGCCGCCGAGTATCAAGAGCACCCGGTTTTCGCTCGCCCTGTCCCAGCTGCAAGTTTGACCGCTTGGCCAGCCGCTCGGTTTGTACGTCTCTCCGCTTCGCATACCGTGCAGCCTTACTGATCCGTATTTCGCGACGAACTTGGTTCGGGCTGACAAACTCTTTGTTCTCGTAAATGACCGGACCGCCAAAGCTGCCTTCCAGGATAACGATGGGGGTGAGGACGAATCGAGGGCCAATTTCCACGAGAGAAATCTCTGGACCGTCCTTGGGGTTGTGCGCAGGCTTTTCGGTCACCTCTTCGCCATCCTTCTTTTTGTTTCCACTTTCCGACTCTCGAATTTCATAAACCCGGATCCAGATCTTACCGTCGACACCGTAGATTCCGATAACGCGGTCGATGAAGGGCTTCATACCCTTGACGCCACGCTTCGGCACACAAAAGACGCTGCGGAGCATCTCTCTAATCAGTCCCCGGTACTCGTTGCCTGGCTGGCTCATGACAGGACCCTGTTCGTCGAATGATTTGTCGAAAACAACAATACCCCGACCACCCTTCAAACAGTTACCAGCGAACCCGGTGTTCAGCTCTGCCATAGTGTGCAAGTTGTTGACATGGAATTTGACCGTTGGGCCGTTAGGAGGCCGTGAAAGCCACAGGTATAGATCTTGACCATTCTTCTTGGCCTCGAGGAAGAAAATCACGTTGCAGGAGTGGAGGTCGGCGAGGGAGTTCAGGAGCAGATTGTAACCGGCTGCCTTCTTCCTCGAATCCAGCTTGCTTTCTTTGTGGGTGTGAGGAAGTAATGAGGTCATATCATTGAGAAGGTGCCGGTGACTGAATTTGAGGACAATTAGTTATGCGAGAATTGATATGCATATTGCTGCCGCGGACTTACCGAGATGTAACACCGCGCGACGTCAGCATCAGCACACGGGTCTTCGGCATCATTCCAGCGGCTAACTGCTTCTTTGCTGCGTCAGCCGTGTTTTCTTCATCTTCATCGCTATCGCTTGTATCGTCGGCATCGGCGAGCATTTCCTCCATCATAACGTCTTCGTCATCCTGATCCTGCTGCTTCGTAATGTCGCGAGACTTTCTCTTGGACACTGCCTTGTATACTGAAGCCATTTTGAGCAAAAATGACTAAAATGAAGAAAAGACCAAATTGTGCTTTGACAGCCAGCGAAAGCTTCGGCGAAACAAAAAATCGCGGGCAGAATAATTTTTAGTTGACCGCCTTCGATACAGCATGCAAATCACGTGACTTACTCTAATTGTCGGGGCATACTGTCCTATGGCATCGCCTGCTAACTAGTGGTCGAACTTGTCATCATTTAGTAAGCTAGTTGTTTAGAGGCGGCCACGTCGGCCATCCAATAATGACAATGGATCATCCCATTCCACACTAATTAGGCATTTGATATATGTACTATAGCCAGACAAGCCCGCCCCGAGCCAAGGCCACAGATTTACCTACTGAACTACACCCGTCGAGCTAATGCGGCTCATATATAATTATATGGAGAAAATGTGCACTGTTATGTTCCTAGGCATGAGGGCGTAATCCCAAATCCTAAAAATCCTAAAAAGTGTCTATCAATTGGAAGAAATATACATCATTTCATCAGCTTTCTTCATAACCGTTGCGCATAATATGCGGTCAGAAAATCTTTCAATGGTCAGAAAGCGGTTCAAGAACTCTTCCAAGATTATCAAAGCCCTCCTGGGCTACCTTCGTTCCCGCAAGTCGGTTCGCTATGCTTAGCTTCTGCGAAAGATCCCAAGTATCTCCCTTAACAGTCAAACCATACAACATCCCGGCTATAAAAGTGTCTCCTGCCCCAATAGTACTGAGATTATGTTAGCGAGTCGACTCGAGCAGGCAATGTAGTGCTGGCAGACATACTCCACAACTTGAAAGCCCTTCGGCGTGTAAGCCGGACTCTGTACGGCGCTCCCAACACGAGGTTCAAGAGCCGCAGCTCCATCTTGTCCCCATGTGCAACAGAGAAGGGTTCTTGGCACTTGGTTAGTTAACGTCCACATCATTGTCCGGGCAGTTGACGTACGCTTTGCCCAGCTGGAATGATTGCTTCTCAATACATTCTTTCGCTGATTTGTATCCATTGGCCTTGGGGAGTATCAGCACGGCCGTAGCTGGATATTCATGATCACCCTCACCTGTGCCCAACTCTTAGAGTAAAAGACTACGTCAGCCTCTTGTGCGAGTTCCTGGAGCCCTTCTCTCCCAGGCTTCTCGACTTCTACACTGATCTTGATACTCGGATAGTGTTCTCGAATATGGCGCATGCAAGAGAGAGTCACATCCGGTATCCGGCCCTATGTGTCGTCGCATAAGTTAAACATATACCTAAACATATACATCTATATCCAAGGCATAGGAGTTTACACACCTCAAAGTGAAACCATCTGGCCTCTGTGCCCAACTTATCAGCAATCTGAATAAATTCTTCCAGCTTCATCTCAGGCAGCTCATTATAATTGACAATTGTCCTGCTGCCTGAAGCTTGACTCTTGATAATATAACTGGAAGCTGGCTCCTTGAACTCTTGCCGGTAAATGCAGTTATTTAATGACACCTGAGGCTCAAACGCATCTCGGATCTGCTTTGAAGCAACCGACGTCTGTGCCGGAAGAACGGCAATAAGTTTCAGCGGCGGTTCCTGGCCGAACGAGGGCTGTGGTACGAGCTGTTTCAGCACTTCCAACGTGTTGGGACAGTTACCCCCACGCCGCCGCAATATGCTCGTTGCTCGTAGCTTGTCATCCTCTCCAGGATAATGGGGTGTTCTGATCTCGTTGTGAGCGGGTCATCGAGGTTCTTCAGGTTGGAAGAGGTTGACTGACGTCAAGATTGTATCGATATAGCATGCCCCTACTGCGACCAAAACCATGATTTATGAGCAATGCACTGAAGAATAAACAGAGCAGCTGTGGTAGACACTTGATCCAAAGTGTTCCAGAGACTTGCTATACGTAACGTTCCGCGGATTGGGAGTTGTTGGTTTGCATCGAAGGGATGGTGGGGCAGCCTGACCCACCACCCATGGGTTAGCTAGTAGTACTCTGGTATACCCCGGTAAGAATGTTAGTCCGGTGGGCCTTACAAGGATATGACTCCTTTGGATTCTGCCGTTCGTATTAATGCTAATATCTTACTAATATTTTGTATGGCCACCCTCTGCCTCGATTACTGCCTGACATCTGGCTTGCATAGACCCAATAAGGCCTTTCAAAAAGTCTGTAGGGACTGCATCCCATGAAGCTCGTACAATTTCTCGTAGGGCATCATAAGATAGCTGGCGGTCATCTGGATATCTCTCTTGGATCCAGTCTTTCATCCAGTTCCATACCATCTCAATAGGGTTCAGATCAGGGGAGAAGGCAGGCCAACTAATAGGATAGATACTACGCTCATGAAGCTCTGCTATAGTATCTTTGCTGGCATGGCCAGGTGCTCCATCATGCATAAGACAAAGATAGTTACCTTGCTGTCGGTTCAGGCGAAGATAGCCGTCAATAATAGGCACAATTCGCTCACAGTAACTCTCTGCATTGATAGAGCCCCATTCTTTCTCCCAGAAAAGGCAAGGGCCTTTAGTATCTCCATAAAATGATCCCCAAAACATCCAACCATGCTTTTTGGGGGTAGACGAACGAATACAGGTCTCATCTAGCTCTTCTCCTGCTCTTCTGGTAACCCAGATTCTGGTATAGAAGCCTGGAGTAACCCAAGTCTCATCAGACCAAAGTATTCGATTCCATTGCTCAATTGTCCAATTCACATGCTCAAGGGCCCAGGCAAGACGTACACGCTTTGTATCGTCCGATAAAGGTGGCTTTCGAAGAGCTTTGCATCGGGAATAGCCTCGTTTTTTAAGTGCTCGAGCAAGTGCAGTTTCTCCGCAGGGAAGATTTAGTTCTTCAATAACTCGTTTATAAGATAGTCGGCGCGTACGTTGTGATGAAGAGATAAAGGTAATGATATTGTCCATATCCTCTTCTGATAGCTTCGGGCGCTGGCCAGGAGGCTTTCGAGGAGTAGATTGCTCATTCTGGCAGGTATATTGCACCTGACGATAGGTAAATCCAAGCTGAGAAGAGATCTGTTGATAGGTAAAACCAGCATCTCGTAGAGTCAAAATGCGAATCCGATCATCGCGACTTAGCCATCTAGAACTTTGGCTCCTTTCAGATATCTCAGTCACCTCCAAAGGCGCCTCTGGAGGGGTGCTAGGTCTGGGGATAGCCATATTAGCAATGCTCACCACCATGGATCTCAGGAGGATGGCGATATTGGAGGTTTTACTAGCTTCAAAACTAGGCTGAATTAAGAAAGCGGTGCTTTGAAGGCCTCACCGCTTCAGAGGAGTCATATCCTTGTAAGGCCCACCGGACTAACATTCTTACCGGGGTATACCAGAGTATGTCCGTATCTACAACAACATATAAAGATCGTCAACTGATATATTCTGCTTTATACTTTACAATCACTGACCGACATACGCTCGCCTTAGGGAATAAGACCCAGATATACGGCCCCTCGGTTTGTCACTGGATTTAGATCAGCTCACAAGAAACGAGTTGCACGGAAGCAATCGGCCATAAGCCTCCGAATCGTTGATGGCAAACATAAAACACAGTAAACATAAATCGTCTTGTTGCAACATCAGCCCCTTGTCGAGGCCTGCAAGGCGACTATTCACAAGGTGAAAATGGAATGTCCTGGTCCACTCCCGACCGTTACGATCACACTCGAACTTGAAAGGTACGCCGGTGCGTTCCTATGGACCATTTTTAGGTTTCCCAGCAGGCTATATATATACATTGGCTTGGAAGTATCAATGGTTATGGATAACCCAGAAATGAACCTTCAATGTCAATGGTGTGAGAAGTCTGGAATCGTGTTTTGGTCTGCGATGGCATTGGACGACAAGTATTGTTGAGGCCTCTCTACAGAGCTTGCTCGTGGCCTTTAGTAAAAGGCTTTAGGCCTTGCTTCTTGCTATGACGAGTCTTAATTTGTCCGTCGCTTCTGTGAGATCATGCGTCAGGTGGTGTTTCTTGGTCGCGTTTCCGTGTCATTTGTGAAGAACGGGCCGCTTGTTGAGTGTCGAGCTTCGGAGGAGAGGTATGAACGTGCTATTTGTAATGACTCTGAAAAAGAGATAGATTTAGTCAGTCTGGTCTGGCGCTGTATGCATGAGATGCACTTCTGCCCTTGTCCAACTAAATGAAGCGGCGTTCGGGAGTAGGCAGTACACCATCTCTAACCATCAAGATGGCGCAGGTGTACTCAGACTCGCCAAACTTCTCAAGCATTTATTTCGCATCTCGTGGCTGAGAGGGTGTTTGGGAGCTTGACGAGACCGTCTGCAAGGCGGGCTCATCCAAGGTAAGGGTAATAAGCCATGGTCGATATCCGTCGAATGATCTCGTCTGGAAATATCAGCTTATACTCTTATGGTCTCTAAGTCTCTGTACCAATCGGGTACAGTTTGGTTCGTTTTCCAGTTCACAGATGAATGTGTTAGCATGGACAACGGTCGTACCTTGCCGACGAAGTTGTAGATATGCGAGTAAGGTACCTCAAAACCACGCCAAAGCAAATGTTGATGGTACATCAAAGCTGCTCAAAATTTGCCGCTATGAGAAAATTGCAGAAAACATAAACTTGTCCTGCTGAAGATCCCAGATCAGTGGAACTTGGCGCCGTGAAGCGTCTCCCAAGAGTCTGACATTTTCATGGCTTAGAGTGGGAAAAATATATAGAACTAGCTATATTGAACGTGGTAGTATTGGGGCTTTAGGCAAGGAGAGGCGGCGAAGTTTTGCGTCTTATACCCAGAAGGCACAACCATTATGCGTCGCAGTAACACACGTGACGACACGCAGAATACGACAGTTGTGTCGTTTCCAAACATTTGAAAAAGAAAGAAAAGAAAAGAAAAAGGACATGGCTTGGTGTGCTTGTTATCCGCCACATCCTGCGAAAGGGCCTCACATTATGAGGGAAGATCTGCTTCGGGAGCTCTAAAATGAGTCTTCACATATTTCGATCACGTATAGGACAGCCAATAGAGCTGACAATCCTTCTATAAGAGAAGATAATTTAATTCTCACCGTTGAGGTTAGTATTCTGTTTGTTGTGTCCCGCCATAAACTGGAAAGCATGGGGCTGAGACATGCGCAGTTCTCTGGCTGTTGGCATGCTCCGTTGCGTAAGGAAGACTAAACACCAGGATTCTAGCCCGCCAAATTTTAATAAGCTCCGTAAAACCATATAGGGAAAATACATCATTATGGATTAGTATAACCCTCTACTTACAGAGTCGCCTGAATTTGCCTTCCATGTCATATACAGGGAGAATCGTTTTTAGACCCTAATCACATGATTTATGCAGATAGCCATGCCCTCCAAGTAGATCATGAGAACAAGTGGTAGTTTTCGCTCCTAGTGGTCTTGGAGTGTAGCACTTAAAGGTGCACTAGCTGGAGTGTTTCCGTAAGTTGCCTGAATTCTTCTTGCTGTTGATTCAGGGCAAGACAATGCACGTGACGTCGAATAAGTCTGGCCCAATCTCAAGGGGAGAACAGTGGGTTCAAAATAGATAACAAAAGACCATTCCAAGAATTCCATGTTATTCAAGAACAAGTCCTTAGCCACCTGTTTCTGTGTCTGCAAGTGTTGCTGGAGAGTCGGGTGGGCCTGCCGTGTGTGCCATTTAGTATGATGGCCGTCATTGACTGCACCTAAGACATGCAGCACCCAGCCTTTCATTCCAACTAGTACGAACAAATATCTTCTTGGCTATCTGTCTCATTGGGCCTAAGAGTTCCAGCAGATGAAGCTCTCTGCTCTTTTCTTTGTTGACAGCAAAAACTTCTGCCATTGAGTCACCCTTTTTATTAGGGTCCATTACCAGGGCGGACAGCATATATAGAGAGTTGTGCGGCCAGGTGTGTTTCCCTCCCTTCCACTGCATTTCACTGAGAATCGTCTCAGAAGAAACCCTGATCTACTCTCTATTCAGATTCTCACTTTTACACTCACAATGTCTCCTGTCAAGGATTCCTCCTCCGCAATGAATTCTGCTCCCATCGTTGTTCGGCGGAGCAAGACCATGCCCATCGACAGCCCAACTGCCAAGTTCCTTTACACAATCATCAAGCAGCTTGACCTTAAAGGCGTGAGTACCCCTTCTGTGTCATAATGTTTTCACGCTAACCAGAAACAGATCGACTGGAGTCTCGTCGCCTCGCAGCTCGAAATCTCCAACGGCCACGCCGCCCGCATGCGCTACCACCGTTTCCGAAACCAGATGGAAGGCTATCAGCCCCAGCAAAGAAAGCGTCCAGCGAACAAGTCATCCTCCAAGACAAGCACAGGCTCCTGCAAAGCAGGCTTACAAAAGGGGTCGTCCCCCATGCGCTCGCCCACGCCCATACCCATGACCAAGACCGAACCACCCGAAGAGGGTCAATGCGAACCAAAGAGCCCGTCTATTAAGCCTGAGCAGCATGCGCCCGGCCAGCAAGTACCACACCTTGCTAATATCCCGCAGTATGGCTCGCGTATAATTTCTGCACCGTTTCCGCACTCACAGCGGCACCCACACTCGGCTGCATTCTTGCCTTCCATCGCTACCCCGTATCACTATCAAATGTCTCCGTTAACTTCTGAGCTGAGAATTTCCTCTTCACCAGCTTATTCGTCCACGCCTCATTATCCACCAGTTCCTGTGTACGAGACGGGGTATCGTTCACCGGTGGCCTGGACGCCTGTGAAGGCTGAGCCAAGGACCCTGCCTGAGGAATATAAAGGGTTGGAAATCGCGGAAACTTCGACGGTGAAGGAAGAGGTGCAAGATGAGATTATAATTCGCAATGACTAGTTGAGGAGCTTGGTTTCACGCTACTAGATTTGGTATGAGACATTTGTTGGCTTTCTAGGTATATCGATATTAGAGATATCATTGCTGGACATTTGTAGAGTACGTTTCACCATCGAGATTTATTTTTATTTTTATTTTTATTTTTTTTCTTCTTCTTGGACCTATTGAGAGCAATTCAACCAGATTCTATTTGAACGACAATAAAACTACATATAGAAGCCTGAAAGAGGCAAGCTATAGGACTCTTTGCTCTTCGGGTAGAGTTGGCCTCGCCTCACACTGGAACTGACAGGTAACAGAAAGTTCACTCACTGCGCAAGCCTTGGACAAAGACTTAACAGGAAACCTCTCACTCCTTCAACTGTCTCAGATCAGTATTCTGGTCTTCTGTTATTTCTTCCCTTCATCTTCTTTCCCCATCTCAGAGCCCTCTTGGTCTCTCACTCGAAACTTATTTCCCCCACCCACAACTCAATAAGATTCTTCATTTCCTCACAATCCAGTCAGTTTATTGACAAGCTCACAGATTATTAAGCACCCTCCATCTTAAGTTACTTTACTTAAATATCAACTCACATCTACCATTTCCTTACCATCGCACCCTACCATCAACTTTCATCCACTATGTCTTTCACTACCCAAACCGACGCCACGATAAGTCCGCGGTGTCCGAGAGGAGACGCCGCTTCAAGTTTTGAATGCCTTCAAAATTTACTTGACGACGTGGTAAGGCAAGACTAGACAGTCATTTCCGAATCTTGCCCGACCCCAGCCAAGAGCAGCAGCTAGTATTAACCAGGTCGATCTCGCAGCAGTCGCCCGGCGCCTGCAGTACACAAATGCTAACGCTAACGCCAGAAGCGTCGGTAACCGCTCCCGCGCCTCCTGCAACAAGCACCGTTTTACCGGCCTCGAGTGCACCATAGCCAGTCCCAACATTAGCACCGAGAAGAGGAAGGCCATCGGCAACGAAACTACAAATACTATGGTAAGAATGGCAATCTTTTGTAGCAGTACGTTCTGCTTAGCGCCATCCCGGCAGATCTAAGGGTCCAGGCGATGGTAAGGAGCGCGATGAATGGTTTTCGTAGGAGGACTGTCGCCGAGCGGATTGCCACGCCCGAACCTCTTGTCAAAGCTGAGGACAATTCTGGCAGATTTAATAGAGAAAATTGGCCCTAGGGCTAGAACTATGGTCAATGGTATGTGGACTGTTTGGCAAAGTGCTACAATCAAAACAGTAGTCGTGCTAGAGTCTTCCATAGCGAAAATTGCCGAAATTGCATAATAGGCCATATCGTGAGCATTAATTTCTTGGGATAGAACCTTAAAACTAAGTTATACAACTTAACCGTTATGGCAAGATATGGCTCAGGTTACTGGTGCCAAGAGGATATCGATTTGGTCTTGCTTTTGCTTCCTCGTGGGACCTGGGTGTGTAACTTCAGAGGAAGGGCCTTTAGACGCCTCTTGTTGATCTATAGGGACTTGTTAATGATTCAATATCTTTCTGGACTATACGCTCTATATCACTCAGGACGCGACAGAGCAAATAAACCAGTGTTCTAGCGTGAAAATGCTGTCAACCCTCTTATAACACCACCTATTCTCGCTTTCTAAGAAGTCTTAAATCAATCAAAGGATACAGGCAGAGGAAAAATAAAAAGCCGTCTCCTTTGCTCGGTAGTTGAAGGTCATACTGTTAACGGTGGTTAAGAGTGTTAGGCACCCAAATCCTTCTCTTTACCCTTATCCTAGCATCTCTCTTCTCTCAGTTCTGCTTCCAGTTTACTAGTCCTCTTTAACTCTCC
Source organism: Aspergillus nidulans FGSC A4 (assembly GCF_000011425.1). Lineage (NCBI taxonomy): Eukaryota > Fungi > Ascomycota > Eurotiomycetes > Eurotiales > Aspergillaceae > Aspergillus > Aspergillus nidulans. Next base: position 3,796,564 of record NC_066264.1, read on the forward strand.
TCAGACATTCAGGAGCCCTTATTTGTTCAGATCTTTCAATTCTCTTTCATACCACTACCAAAACTTCGATCTTAAGCACATACATATATCTTCCTGCCAACATACGTACGTACCTACTTCATCGATTATCAAGACGACAGCTACAAACCAACAGAGCGACCCAGAAAGCAACCAAATAAGCACGTAATCAAGAAACCAAAATGTCGCTATCTAACGATGACCATGTCGTTCTCCTCCTGAGCTGTATTCAACACTCCGATATCCAAAAGGTCGCCAGAATATCCTAACAACCCCTCATTCTCATGCGTGACCAAACCAGCTGAACTTGACAATATAAAGCTATCCGACTCGAACTAATGTCGATTTTACGTGTTAGATTGACTTCGCCGCCGTCGCACAACAATGCAACATCCCCACTTCAGGAGCCGCGTAAGTATCCCACCCCAGAAAGCCCTCATCTCCAACCTTTTCCCCGGATGAAGAGGGAACCGGACTAATCCGCAACAGTGCAAAGCGCTATCAACGCCTTCTAAAAGCACATCGCGAAGGCAAAGCCATTGCTGGAGATAACGGCGCCCCTGCTGGGACCGGCCCCAGTGAAGTCAACCAGGGCCAGACCCAGACCCAGAACCAGAACCAGACCGCAAGCGGAGCGGCGAAGAAAGGCAGGAAGCGCAAAGAACCGGCTCCTAAGGAGGACGGTAACGGCGACGAACCAGCTCCGAAGAGGAAGAGGGGGAGGCCTCCCAAGGCTAAAGCACCTACGGAAATAGCAGCTGAAGAGGGGGAAGATGGCACTTCTAAGGAAGAAACCGATCAAGCGAGCAATACTCATAGGGCTTTTGGTGGAGACGAGACTATGGATGAGGATGAGGAGGCTTAGAGCACACTTGTCGATTGGTTTTCTTACCTATGTTCGCTGTGTCCTTTGCTCTCACTTCTGGAAAGGCTGGAATTGAGGAAATAATCAGGGGCAGGACACGCTATCGCGCTTGAAGGCAGCCGGGAGGTTGGGTTTTCAGTGATCTTCAACTTTCTTTCGCTTTTCTCTTTTTATTTTGTTCATGTGCAGCATTCCGTTCCTGATTCTTACCCTACAGTAAGGTTCATACAGCTGCCACAGAAGGATCGAGGCAGACGAGAATCTAACCATTTGCATCCATTCAATATGACTTGGTGCAATCGTAAAGTAACATTGCTTAGTGGGTATCCAAAGTGAGGAAAACGAAAGGAAACAGTAAGCCAGGCGAAGTAAAAGATTTTGGGTATATGGCAAAGTGAGAACGTGACAAACATAAAATAGGCCAAAGATAAAAGTTTACCAAATATGAATGGCAGAAACTGGCGAAATAACCTTATATATCTGCCATGACAGATTCCAGGATCTTGCGCTTGTACTGAGACAAGGATCGTTCCCTTTTCTGCATTTGTGCGCGGAGCTTCATGTACCGCTGCTTCCAGGTCGTTTCGGCTACTGCGCTTTCTCCGTCATCAATATCATAATCAGCGTCTGTCAAGCTCTGTAACTCAGTGATGCTATTATCCAACTCGTCGTTCTGACGCGGGATATTGTCAAATGTGCCCGCACTTGGGCCTGTTGAGGTATTTCCGCCAACGTTGCCGATGTGTAGATCCTCAAACGAGACACTATTCAGAACGCCTGATCCATGCCTGTGATCAAGGAAAATGTTGTATAAAGGGGCTACTGGGCCCTTATTCGGACTGGAGTTTTCAGAGCTACCGGCATTTCTGTCTTTGTGCTTGATGTGCACCTTTATGGTGCTATTTATTGTCCCTGGGTATCCGAAGTAAGGTCCCAGTCCGAGGTGTAGAGCTGATGCTAGAGGAGCAGCCCCAAAAGGCAACTTGGAATATAAAGCTGTCAAGTTGGTCACTACTACAGACGCTAGTGCCTGCCCCTCTTCGGGACTTAAGGGAGTCTGTCGCCCAGTGACCCTTGCTCGTAGTAGTTCCGCCGAGAGTGTCCGTGTCACGTCGTCAGGTCTTATGATGGTACTGGGAACGCCACTTCGATTTATACTCGATGCTGTGTTTGTGACGACTGTGGCACTAGATCCTTCCCCTTGAGAGGCCGCTGCTCCGTTATTTGCGACGGCCGGTTCGTTGCTCACCCCGTTTACGAGTAATGTAGGTGGAGTCGCGAGCCGAACAGGGGCACCTGAATGCTGTGGAACTTGTAGTTGGAGTTTATTTGGCTTGCCATTGGTATTCAAGGGCGTTGGAGATTGGTTGTACTGGGACTCAGTAGAGTCTTGCTGCAGGACAATGGAGGGTGAGGGCCTCATCCCGGTACTGTGGGAATGAGAAGGATCTGAGCGATTAGGATTGACGGGAAAGGATGAGAATGGTCCGGATACTGTTCCCCTGTTTGGAGGCCTTCCGCGCATCTTCCCAGTAGACGAGGTTGTGATGTTTGGCCACGCAGATGAGACAGCGGGTCCATGTCGCCTTCTAGCACGAGATTTGTCTCCTGAAGATGGTGTCACCGCGGACCGTGGTTCTGCAGACGAAAGGAAGACGTCTGACGAATGGTGACCTCTCGGAATGACTGCGGACTGCGGATAGCTAGTAGGAGATATCTCACGATCAAGACCCTTCCAGCGAAAATCTTGCCCCTGATGAGTACTGGACGCTTCTGGAGGTGCATCAGCTGGAAATGAGGACGCTGTCATCCACGGGTCATTCGACTCTATATCATCTGGGAACGCGCTGAACGGGATAGCACTCTGCGGGAATGTGTGAGAATGCGCTGCAAATGTGCCTGCGTGAAAAGAGCCAACAGAGGTGTCAAGCTGCGGTCTCTTAAGGGCCCTTTCGCTCGAGTTGTCTTTCTCCTCTGCCCTCTTTCTCCCCCGTTTTGGTTTCCACTGAGGAACAAGAGCTCGCAAGGCGAGATCCTCCTCCAAAGGAACTCCATCACGGCTATCGCTGACAACAGCGTTGCTGGCCGGAAGTTGGGTGTAGTATGAATGCGGATGGCCGAGGCAGTATTCAAAAAATGCATCCACGTGCATCGCGCGCATCCAACGCTAGGGAATGATTAGTTACTGGAATCAAAATATGCGCGACGTCCACATACTTTAAGACGCACTGCGTATTGTTGAACCTTCTGAGTGCTTTGTTTCTTCTCCATATCGGGCGGCTCCACCCCTAACTCAATTGCCAGCTGGATCCACGTTTTCAACTCTTTGCTATCTAGCTTTTTTATCAGCTCCCATAGCGTAAATATGCTAAAGCTCTTCCCGTCGCTGCGGGGAGGAGACCTAAAAGTCTTGCGTAACTCGGTCGAATCGGCGGAGAGGGGCACGTTGGGGTTGCAAAAGAAGATGAAAAGGACATAGGCATCGTCAATGTTTTCATCCGTGATGTCGCGAGAAGGCAGGGAACGGACCTCCGCCCGGTCTATTTGATCGCCCATGGGTTTCTGGCGCGAGTTATCAAATACTGGAGGAGACATCGACGGTCCTGATCGCACTGTTGGTCCTGGTGGAATAGCCGAGCGCGCGACAGTAGGCGACGATTGTAGACTACGGGGAGTTGCTTTGCGCTGGACCGGGGGAGACTTGGAGATGGCCATCTGGGAACTGGCACTGCCAATGGATGAGGCGCTCTGCAATCCAGGCTCCAGGGAAGCAGGGTACCTGGCATATTGCTGGATTACCATGGCGGTCCCGCCTAGGTCATTCCGTTCAGGCTGACTGGCCATGGTTGGATAAGCGCCCTGCATCGCGAACGACGATTTCGCGACAGACGAGCAAGCTGTCGGAAATTGATAGTTGAGGGCCGAGCGTGTATATGCTTCATAGAATTTAAATCAGGGCGCATGAGGAGCTTCGGGTAGACGATCTCGAAAATGATCTACGGCAAAGCGCTAGTATCAGGTTGTGGCCGAGTGCTGGCAGCCAGGGACCAGCCTGGACTAGGCGCATGAGATGATGATGTTGGGAGATATATAGACAAGAACGAGGATCATGCAGATGACTTAAGTTGTCAAGTTGATCATCACAAAGGCCCAAGGGGTAGCAGTCCGCCATGGCCCTGGACAGCAGATGGGGAAGAGGGGAAGGGAAGAGGGTGGCTGGATTCTGCCGCTTTATCGACCTGTACGAAAGGCTACTAGTACTTCTAGGCTTGGGCTTAGTGCTACTATTATTATCAAGGCTCTGGGACACACAGCTCACGAGCCATGCCATGGCCGCACAAGCCTACTAGCCTGGTCACCTGACTTCTCTGCACATCAGACCATGGTTCCCCTTGCTCTTATCGAATTGGATTGGAGACGGTATCGATAACCTGATTAACCTTCATTCGGCCAGTTGACGACTCGACTTCATCCCATCGTCCATCCCACCCTTCACCGTAATAGCTTTCTTCAGGGATGACTGCCTCGCTAGAATTTCTTACATGTCACTCTCTTCGCTTCTAGCCTCGACCCGACTCGCAACTGAGGGGGACATGATCCGCTTTATCGTCCGTGTCCCTCCTCCCGCAGTACTCCGGTACCGGTACGGCTATAGTCATGGCACGCTCTGCAAGGCGCTCGCGACCGGTTCGTTCGAATCGCACTCACGTTCCCTCCTACAACGAAGATAGCGGACCCAGCGATTCCCTGGGCGGAGACAGCGAGACCGACCAACACCGCTCTGGAGGCCTGTCGCATTCCTTACGATCACGAGATTCGAATCGCGTCCCTATATCATACCGTGAAGAATCGACCGATGATGATGTCCTGAATAACTCTCATGAGGAAGATCCAGATGATTCGCTTCATCGGACCTATCCTCTACCCGACGCTGATATGCGGGCCACGCCTACAACACAATCAACGGCCAGTCGTCCTCGTCGTAGACGGTCTGTTAAAACAAGGTCCCAGACGCAGAAGGCAAAGCGGACACCGACTAAAAGGCGACTGGAGTTGGGACGGCCTCTGAACAAGCGGAGAAAGGCGGCGGACGAGACGGATACTCTGTTCGCTAGTTCGGGAGTGATTCCCCCATGGCAGACCCTCCCATATCATATACTGTTCGACATTTTCCTCCGTGCCTCTTACCCTCTTGTAGATGAACGAGCTCTGAAGAGGAACCGCACAGTGGGTTGGCTATTGAATATTGCGCTGCTATGCCGCGGTTTCCACGAGCCTGCGCTAGCAGCCCTCTATCACTCGGTGCCAACGATACCTGCCCTCAAGTCTCATGGCTTGTTAAGCCTTCTTATGAAACCTCAAGATTCGCTGTCTACAAACTACCGTAATAAGATCAAGGAGCTACACGTCGATGTTGAAGCCCTTTTATTGTACAAAAGCGGTCCTGCCTTCGGGTACTTCGACCTACCAGCATTGGTCCAGCATACTCCCCAGGTCAATACACTACGACTCTATCACAGGGATGATTTCATGGTTGGCCTTCCTCGGTGGGGTATCCCTTCTTCGAAATGGCTCTATCCTGACGCCCTTTTCAAAACTATCAATTCGAATTCGATCCGACTTCACAGTTGGGACTGGAATGCCCGGTTCATGACTACACAAAATCTTCTTCCACTCATGTTAGAAAATCATAATGAGGCTTCGTTCAAGAGTATTCAGGATCTCAGGATATTTCACATCTGTGCGGAAGATCCAGATGGTGATGACCAAGTTGTTGGGATGACTGATACCAGAGAGGACGTTCTGGCGGCGGCCCTCAACGTGCTTCCCATGTTGCGCCGACTGGAGTTTCTGGGTTCCTCTATACTGAATGACTGTCTACTACCAAAATTACCGTTGAACCTAACTTCCCTCTCCATCAACAACTGTGATGATGTAACTACGGCCAATTTTAGCCTCTTTCTTGGCACTCACGGCCATAGTCTCCGTGAATTGAGCCTCAGTCACAATCGTCATTTGAGCCTCTCTTTTGTTGTTGATCTCAAGGGATCCTGCCCGTGCTTGGAAAAGTTCACAGTAGATATATCGATACACGACCTTTCGTCATATCACGACGTTGAGCCTCATTTTGACGAGCTGCTCTCTCCTTCGGAGATTCCATCGTGGCCTACCACCTTACAGCACCTGGAGTTGATCCAGTTGCGCAAGTGGAAGGAGAACACGGCTGAAGCATTTTTTGCTTCCCTGATTGAAGCTGCTCCTGAGCTTCGTAGTCTACGAACTCTGGTGATTAGCGCAATTCTCAAGACAGGATGGCGTGACCGTGCCTCTTTCCGTGAACGGTGGATTGGCAAGCTGAAGAAGGTCTTCTTACGGCGGAGCACGCCACCTAATCCGGCACTTTGCACTCTCGCACGGAACTCGGAGGGCCTGTCTTCAGGCAAACCAAGCGAGGGTTCGCAGCCCAACGACACCGAGTTTGCGTCTCCGTCAAAACGAAAAAGCGCGCGAATCGCCAGCCTCAGACATTTCGATGGTGAAGAAATCCGAAGCTTATCGACCCGGGCTCATCAGATAAATGAAAATGACAGTGAGCTTGACACTCCCGCCACACAGGGCATGTGCAATGTTGTGGAAATTCGAATCGACAACCAACGCCCGAGGGATACACAATTCAATGAATCAGACTTCTTGGACGATGAATTAAGTGGGGACGAAGAATGGACAGGTCAAGACGTTGACCTGGGCGACGGAGGCCATGCCTGGTGAATGCTCTACAAGGGGCCAATCCGTCTTTACTCGCGCTCGCGGTCTAGTTTTACCAGACCGTCGCTTCTGTATATGCCCTTTTTCATGATTATTGGCGGCTACTTCTCTCTGGAACTCTCGATGTTTTGAGCTACAGGGGCGGGTCATGGCGTTTCCAAGTCTTGGGGGTTACATTTCATGGTTAGGGGGCTCTTCTACTCTAGATTTATTAGTTATACGAAGTTCTTACCTCGGTTGTTGTTCTCTATAGACTGCAACTAATGCAATACTAAACTTCAATTCTAGCTCTAGCAAGGTACGGTAGGCCTTGGCGCAAGTTCCAGTTATTCGTCGTCAACCCTCAGTGCATATAGTGGAAGTCCTATGGTGCGGTGACTTATGCCCTCCAGCATATCGAGATTGTATCATCTGCCAAATCCACTCTTCTGCCGGTAGATCTGTCTTATATCCCCCTGAAGCTTTGATCAGACAAATTTGCGGGGAAGCCATCGGTGCACCTCCAGCTAGTGTTCCAGAACCGGATTAGCTGACTAGCAGTACATGCATGCATCAGATACACGGACCAATCCACAGGTCTGTGGTGAAAACACCAACTCACTCAACAGCGGCGCAGAATCTGCAGCAACACCTACGCTGGTTTCCGTTGGACGTTACCCCGGGACCCTTGGCTTTTTCATCCAACAGAGCGCTAGTGGTCTATCTGCAATGTTTGTCTCTCCATTTATGGCCCAGCAATGCTCCAGCTTTTACGCCCTTGAGCTGCAGTTCTTACCCAAATTTGGAACTTTGGACGGATCCATAAGTGATAAGTCGATTCTGCCATTGTAACCGTATGTGCTCATGGATACTAAGCGTGTTGCTGCGGCTTAGGGCCGAGCTACTAGTACAACTTTCCTTCGCTCAATAACAACAATGAGACAATACCATAGTCAGCGCCTGAGTTGGAGTCGGCCCGCCTCACCAAGTACCTCTTGCTTTTGGCCATAGCAGAATTGCAGTTGAGTTGGTACAGGAAAATACGTGATTGGGCTATCGTAAGCAGCGAGACGCCGTCGAGAGGAGAATATGCTGAGCAGCATTCTTTAGTGACTTTATGGAGTCTATTTCTTGCTGAGTTGCTAGGATGGATTTGTCTCCAGTTCTCCAGTGTGGTAGAGGGGTAATGTCTTTGCAAACAAGCATGAGGGGTCAAGCCTCCTGTGCTACGTGAGCACCATCGAATCACGCAGACGACAATCTGGAGCCTTGAATTATCATCCCACCCAGCGTACAAGACGAGGCCCAAGCTCTCTTGGCTTCGAAACTCTCCAAGGGCTTCGCGATTTCACACCCACACTTGATTTTGTGTCCTGGGCTTCTCTATTTCATATACCAGCCGTTCAGGCCTTCCTTCGGCAGGGTAGAAGCATACCTATAACGGTTCATCCAAGTAATCCAGACTCTGGATCATATAACGGCACCGTGTCTTTCGAGGCTAGAAGTTGGCATTGTCGCAACGGTTTTCAGTCGGAGTCGCGAGGCCGCCAGCCACAGCCATTGCTGCTATTTTGTCTTAATGGCCCTGTACCAAGCTAAGCATACGCCTTCAGAAACCCTATGGGCACATCTGTGCGCCACAATTAATGCCGATCTAATGGATCAAAGGCCGTTTTGCAGTGGACTTTAACCTCAAGATAAACTCAAGAATTCGGATCATAACCCTAATAGACTGTATTTGTACTCCTCATATTCTCAATCACCTCACGAGCTGTCTGGTAACAGACCTGGTCTGAATGCAAATTCTGTCAGACTATGTTGCATGGAATATGCACACTGATTGCATAGGTTTGGGTGTCACACGCACGCACCTTTCAGAGCCATGACATAGGCCGCCTATTACTGCATTGCGATTATGTCTGTTACGTGTTAAGTCCGTCTAATTCTTCCGTATTTGACGGCAATATATCAGATATATACCCAAGTATGCTGTGTGACAGATGGTGTGTAACCCCTGTGCCCCCTCTTACCGAGTCTGCCCAGCCATCAAGCACCACTACAGCCAACGGAGGGCATATACAGGCTTAGTCAAATTTACTCCCCGACGATCTTTGTCAATGAGCTGTTCAAACTAGCTGAACATTCGTTTGAACTAGGCATTGCTCTACCCTGTTTTTACATAAGTGCACCATCCGACGAAACAATCCCCGCCCCTCCAAATCTCACCCTCGCGGTTTGAACAAGAAGAAATGGATCTCAAAGAAAGCTCCCTTAGATTTTTGGCTTCTGATATACGAAGCGTAATCTGGCGGCTGGCAACTTTGATATCGGTGGTAGCCCTACTACGAACAGCTTGGGTCGTTATATATCGAATCTATTTCCATCCCCTCGCCAAAGTCCCTGGACCGCTTCTTGCCAGGATAACTTGGCTCTACTCATTCTGGTACAATATTGTCACCAAGCGTTTCTACCTTCGCGTTCAAGAACTGCATGAGCAATATGGTACAATCTGCACCCGCCGGTGGGCCCCCTGCTGAGATTTACTAATTGTCCCAGGCCCGGTAATCCGCATCACCCCGGATGAAATCCACCTAAGCGATCCCGAGAACCTAGAAAAAATCTACTTTGTTGGGTCACGATATCCCAAGGATGCTGCATTTTACGGTGCATTTGGCGCGGACAGATCCGTGTTCACGGCTCCAAGTCCAGACGTCCACCGCGTGAAAAGAGCCGCCTTGAACCCGTTCTTCTCGCGGAAGAAGGTCCTTGAATTGGAGGATATCGTGCAGGATAAGGCGGAGAAGCTGGTTGGACGCATGAAGAAGGCTTTCAATTCCACTGGTGCTATTGACCTTCATCATGGTTTCCGCGCGATATCGGTCGACGTTATTACGGACTATGCATTTGGCGACTCGTACAACTTTCTCGACCGAGACGACTTTGGAATAGACTTCTTCAATGGGTTCAGAGATACGGGGCCCGCACTGTGGACCTTCCAGCAGTTCCCTGTCATCCAGCGAGTAGCGAAGAAAATGCCCTTTTGGCTGGCAGAGCGCCTTAGTGCCCCGTTGGCATTGAGGAGGTCTCAACACATGGTATTTAAATGTCTGGAATTATCCAGTTACTTTACTGATGTTGCCTAGAGTTCGCGAGCCCAAGTTCTCAAGGTGAAGGCTGCCGTGGAAAGAGACGAAAAGGTCTCTCGCACTACCATATTCCACGAACTATTACGTCCTGATGCAGCTGAAGGGTACGCAGTGCCAAATGTGGACGAGCTCTCAAGTGAGGCACAGAATATTCTTGGTGCTGCATCAGATACTACAGGGAACGTGAGTATTGCGTATAAATCTGATGCTGAATTAATGACGATGATGCCTGCAAATCGCCTTTACGAGATGCTGACCTTCATGGTTTAGACCTTGACGATTGCAGCGTACAATGTCGTTCGTAACCCTGACATATACGCCCGATTGTCTGCCGAACTCAAGGAGGCATTCCCAAACCCCGAGGGCCGTTTGGAGTTTGTTGCTTTAGAGAAGCTCCCATACTTGGTGAGTCACTTGCATTTACAGCCGTCCAGAAATATATGTGCTAATCAGATAGACTGCCGTAATCAAAGAAGGACTCCGGTAAGCCCCGCTGAACGAGTACTATCATCTTATATCAACAGAAGCAGATTGTCCTTTGGCGTCCCTGGCCGGCTTCCTCGTGTAGTCCCACCCCCTGGAGCCGAATTTAATGGCTACCACGTTCCACCTGGAGTATGTTTCATTGTTCCCGCTATCTACGTAAACTGACATAGGCCTTTCAAGACCGTGGTGAGCATGAGCTCCTGGATAATACACCATAACGAAAACATATACGCCAATGCGGATAGATTCAACCCAGATCGCTGGCTGGATCCTTCAAGGGCAAAAGTGCTCGAACGATACCTGTTTTCGTTCGGAAAAGGGACGCGAGGATGTATTGGCATGCCGTATGTGTCTCTAGCCATATCCAATTTCTGATAGTATTAACCTAGACAGCAGACTCGCCTATTGCGAGCTCTACGTGACCCTTGGCCGAATGTTCCGCGAGTTTGATAACCTGAAAACGCCGGCAAAGAGTAGCGAGGAGTTAATTGTGGACGATGGCTTTTCAGCGTATCACCCAGAGAAGAACAATAAGTTTGTATTTAGCCTGTCTTAGGTCTTTGGCTGTTATACTTGATTTGGCTCCTTGTCCTATGTTCAATAGTGCTGTGCTATGTTCTCTTTTCTTCAATGGCCATTGTTTAGCTTCACCTTAGTTCAAAAGCGTATCAATGGCGAGGTAAATAGCGCGTTTTCCCAGTGTTATTCTCTTCTCTTTTATTCACACTCTCAGGCAGCTGTGAAGCCACTCATGTTCTTCAACATTTGTCTCCCTCTTCATACAATTCCCGCCAGCATCTCCCCGAGTGCGTCTTTATTAGACTTGAATTAATTGACCGCTTTCTTTCTCCTTCCATCATAGCAGCTTCACTCCTAACACTGTTGACTTGATTTACATCCACATCTGCCTCATACCATCTCATCCTCACAAACTAGAACACAGCAAATCATCGACTCATCAGCATCGCACCATCACTTCAAGATGCCTATGAACTGGAACGCACAGGCAGATGCCAAGGCACGTACAGCATCGATCACTTATTCTTATCGATTCTCCCTGCATTGTCGTAAGGCATTGGAATTGAATTAAGCTAACTCACCCATTATCGCCTCCAGCTCCTAGGTGCTATCATACAAACAAGCACCACTACGATGAATTGGAAGGCCATCGCAGAGATAATGGGCCCCCGTAAGCCTCTCACACCCTTTGATACGCCATCCCTGTCTCCTTTCCTTTATACAGGACTATATATCAGGAAAATCCAATCAAAGCAAATTTCATTTGCTAACGGACCCTCGTGTCTTCACCCACAGATTGTACCCCGATAGCAGTCATGAGACGTGTTTCCCGCATCAAGGAAAAAGCCAAGGGTTGTGGTTCTACTGTTGCCAAAGAAGGAGGCGAGAACAATGATGGATATGACAATGGCCCCGACTCACGTGCTTCTGCTCAAAGGACTCCTGTGAAACGTATGAGGGAACTAGTTAAAAAGAATGCGGCGGCTGTAACAGCTGCTGGAGCCGATAATGAAAGTGCGGGTTTTAACTCGGTTGATCCGGAAGAGAGTCCCACTAAAAAGGCTAGGGATGAGTCCAAAGGGAAGGAAAGAATGGCTGTTGCTAGGACCAACGAATATGCTGATAGTGATGGTGGTGAAAATGAAGGTATCATGATGGATGCTCTTCTGAATATGGAAAAGGAGGCTTCTGATACGGACTTCGACTGACAGAATTTGAGTGCCCTCTCAAAGAGTTCGCCAAAGACTCTAGGTTGGGCCCTCGAGGTCATGGGGTACCGTAAGGATGAGAAATTCGCGCTGGTGGATACTCATGGATAGTGGCTTTTCAGGGTTTGATGCGGTCATGTGAAATCTAGGGATATGCTAGGGACATGAGCTTGATTCCATTTACGTCGCCACAGAATACTTCTTAAGACCAGCTAGCAGTGATCAAGAATACGAACCATCCATGTTCACGGGAGCAAATGGTCAGACTTTAGGTAGACCGTGCAAGATCAATCGTCTCCTCTCGATCTCTTTACTGTTCTTCGCTCCTCCATGAGAAGGCGTTTGGGCCTCTAATATTGAGCTCTACTTAGCCACGCCTCATTTCTTCGACTAGCAACAAACAAGTGATGTATCTTGCGTCACGAGGTCTGTCAGCCTAAGATTACTCGGCTCGTAGGTACGGCAAGGTCCAATTCTGTAGCATACTTTCCCCGGTGTTGCCGCACCGAATGACGAGGGGCCAGCATGATGAACAAGCCAGTGGCCTGATCCGCGTGGCAGACTCGATTTTGATTCACAGGCTAGATGTCTTGGGCTCGGTGTGGTTTTCAGCGCGAGCGCAGCATGTCAGTTGATAGGGAGACCTGGGTACACTCCATAGCCGTCTGATGTGCGCCTATGGAATCTCCAAACACAACACTTTCACAATCAAGATGGAACCATAGTCTGTGGTTATTGTAGTGAATGAGACACGCATGATCGAATATCTTTGTGCAAATTTGCAGGGCCTCTGGCGGTTCGGCGATTGTACTGGGTAGCCTTGTATATGGGATATCCGGCCATGCCTTCTAGTTTTTCCGGCAAGATGGTGACAAGCTATAGTACGACGTACATCTTTCTGTCTCATTGTTTGCTGAAATGATGGACAGTCCGTCGTGTCCACCTAGGTCCTAGCCTTGAAAAACACCTCCCAAAATTTCCCTTCAAACCACGTCCGATCCGTCTCCCACGCCCTGACAACCAGTTCCCTACCAAGTTTGACTAAATCGAGAACCTGCTCCTGACTCCCCCATCCGGGTGTTGTACTACCCCAGAAAATGAAGTGTACACCGACATGGATGAGCGTTCGGAAGGCAATCTTTACCGGGATATGCTGATACCCATACCCCTGTAAAAAACCTTCTATAACCCACAATCCCGCATCAGTATCTTTGTAGTGATTGAGCATGTACAGTTCTGCGATCATTTGCCCTAAATCAAGAGCTCGAGTTCCATGCTGGGCGAGTTCCCAATCTGTGATAAAGAGCGGGGTCGGGGTTGTCGGTGATGCTGCTTGATCTTCAAACGCTGTTTTGGGAATCAAGACGCTGGTACCGTCAGCATTGAGCTGCAAGGTTGAGTATAACGGGCCTGGGCTAGGAGATTCGCATACTTTCCAGACCAAAAGTCGCCATGTATTGGTCCAATATTCCCGTCCTGGGTGTCCGCATCCTCCAGCTCAGCAGCGGCAGCATCCCTAACTCTTTGAAAGACAGACCTGGTATGACTATCCCCGAGGATATCAGGGTATGCATCAATCATGCTCACAAGACTGTCGTAATTAATAGAAAACTTCAGATCCCGCATAACCGTGTTCTCAGCAAGCTGCTCTGCAAACTTCGACTGCGCTGGGTGTATACTCCAGACGTGGAATAAACGTAGCCAGGAACCTATAGTGCGGCCGATAGACAGTACCCACTCCTTTGAGACCCTTTCCGAGATATCAGATGAGAGCAGGAAAGTCTTTAGGTCTACAGAGTCGGGCAGATCTTCCATGACCTGGGTATATGTCGATCGGCTGAAGTGCAATAGCTTGGGCGATTTGACAATTACTTGATGTTTCTGATCAAAGTCCGAGTCTTCCTTTGTCGTGGTCTCGCTTTGCATGCCGTCCAGGGCCCGCAAGGCGGCTTCCTCTACTAACTATAAGTTGTTAGTCACGCTGAGTCCCAGACAGAAAGGACAAGCCATACACATCGCTTTGCAGTCAGCTTAAAATCTGAGTTTGAAGCGAGATATTCTTCCGCATGCTTGACAATAACGGTTGTCGTGCCATTTGGAAGAGGTCGAGAGAGAACGCCGCGATAAACGAAATTGGCTGTTCCTCCACTAAGCTGAGTGAGTGAGGAGCAGGCAAATGGGCTGCTGGACAGGCCCAATGCAACGGTCTCTTTTACCTCCAACTCTGTCATATTGATGGTGTATCGTGCATGATATTGCACATCGGGGGTTTAAAAGAAATGCGGGGTCCGCTTTGGGACTAGCGAGAAATACGAGGTGACGTCAAGGATATAAGGGCATAGCTTGTATACGACGACCAACTTGAGTAGGTATTTCGAATATGTTATCTAGCGAGGTTAAGAAGGTTGTTTTGGTTTGTTGCTGGGCGTTGATCGGTGTGGGTTAACGGTGCAAGAATTCTAGAGAAGCGCAAGACACAAGTAACCACAGATGTAGCACTCATATCGGAACAAATGTGCTTGTCAATACAAGACAGGGAGCTACTCACCTGCATCAGGATGGTATTGAAACATAACTAGGTGCCCTTATTATTGAGGGCGCGTTTTGCCCGGGCGATGAAGAGCCGTAATTTGAACATTTGTTTAGCATTTCGGCATACCTGACTTAATGGTCGTACTGTTCCTGTCTGTGCAAAGACTCTACCGGGGCAGTTACAACATCCATCCATCAATCAAGAGCAAAACAACACACCAAATAGCTCGGAGTCCAAGACCATCTATGCAAAATCCTCCTCGTCTAAAACGGCACTATCAGGGACATAATCCGATGCCGAACTGTCCACTTCATCCATATATCCCTCGAACCCGTCCTCACCTTCAGCAAGATGATCAGTATAGCTGACCAAGCCGAATGTGGTCGTAGCCCGGCGGGCCCTGGAGGTGCGCTTGACTGGACTTCCGTCACCAACAGCATCAAGTGACCGCTGAGCCTCCTTTCCGATCCCCAAGCCCAAGCTAACTCCAACTTGAACGTCACTGGGGCTTATGAACCCAGCGGTAGCAGCAGCAGGGCTTAAGGCTGGGGGAGGCGATGCAATCTTGAACGTAGGAAAGTTGAGGAGCCCCTCTCCATTCTTCCTGGTAGGCGTTTGGATGGAAATGCTGTCGACCTTCCCCGTAACAAAATCGGTATCCAATTCGTGCTCCGCGTCCGTAGGAACAATAGTGTCGTCATCATCAAGACCCATATCTCTTTTGGGTTGCGAGCTCTGGGTAGGTGCGTTCTTGCCGTTTCCGATGATACCTGCAGCCTTCTTCCGCCGGCCAGACCTAGGGGTTGAATTCGGGGTTCTAGGTTTGCGTCCTCTCTTCGATACAGGAGACAAACTGCTGGATCCAGAGCGAGGGCAAATCATGGAGCTGCCATTGCTCTTTCCCGGTTTAACCATCGCACGGATGCGCACGAGACGCTCAGTGATGGCACGGGGAGTAGGTTTATCCTGGTTATCGATGGCCGCTGTATGTTGGGTTTGGTAGTTAGGCCTGAACTCGGACTAGGAAATAGAAAACGGGCGACGAAACTTACGCCAGACTTCAGCAACCTTTTTAGGATCCAGTCTGAAGTCATGAGTCTCGAGGATCTTCAATAAGAGCTGCAATGTGAGAAGACTGGTTAGTTTGATGCAAAAGCTAGACTCTCAAAGGGCTCTGAACTAACAAGCTGATCTTTCTCAGGAGTCCATTTCATAGGCATGGTGATGGTACTTTGAGGAGAGAAATGCAAAAGAGGCTTGATAGAGAAAGCCGACAGCTCGTTTAGCTAGTGAATCAGTCGAAGGAGAAAGATGGTAAGGCGTGAGGAATACAAAAGAGTAAAGGAAGAAATAGAGGATTAGGCAATATTTAAGAGATCTGGGAGTGAGCTGTGAGCAAGATTGAGGGAGAAGGATTTTGTGTTAGTATCCTCCCTTCCTGAATCTACTCTTCTTCACTTCTCATTTAACATCCCTCTCTCAAAATCAACACAGGAGGAGCAATATGCTTGTCTCTAGCTACCTTAAACTCCTATCCGCTCTTCTTTCGCATACTCTTCAGTATCTCTTATGCTGATACTTCTCTTTCAACATCGATATCTTGCTTTTACTTCCACGCCTCTTCACCTACCTTCATCTGGCTGGCCTTCGACACCTTCCAAGAGCTGGTTTGACTCTTGGACTGCACTCAACCATCTGAGCTCAGAATCTCCAGTAATCTTTAATGGTTCACGCAAAGCTTATTTTATTGTGCGATGAAGAACCATGATACCTCTGTACAGTCTTGGTCTTGCCAGTTCGCTGCTAACCACCTTATGCAGGCTGTTATTTTTCCCAGTGACAAAGACAAAGCCAGTGTCACTATGCCCATGAAGCATTTGTGTTTGAACTTTCCCTGCAGGAGAAGTTTGATACGTTTAGCGTCCGTGGGCGCAGTGTCCTACCTAGACTCAGACAGCGACGAATATATGAAATTGTCAAGTGCCTTTCTCACTCCTGGAAGCAGGTGGAAATGTTTGCGTACCTGACCTTCGTGTGCCTCCGATGGACGTTGTGAACATGGATCGTATTGATGAGGAACTGCTTAGACTAGGAACTGCCTCGACATTTGTTTGGCTTGTCTGATTTGCCGCTGGGTTACCCTGCACCGTCATGTTTGTCGCTTGCCTCCGTTATTTTCAGTTACATTTCAGACCTAGTTCGCATTTACTGTTCAAACAAGGCGAATTACCGGAATGCGTAGAAGCATGCGATGGGAATATCATTATTGGACTGATCTGGGATGAACAAGGTCGGCTCGCACAAGGTCATTATGTACTTGCGGTATGCGCTTGAGGGACGATGATAGAATAGATTCACTTCTTGTGCTATTGAAGCCTAACAATGCCCTACTCTGTGAAGGCAGCTTAGACTGCGAGACAAGCAGGAAATACGTATAGACAGTAAGTAGTCAGCCGAAAATAATGGAGTACCAGCATGTACTTAGATACAAGACATATTGGTATAATGAGAGCTATTTCGATTGATCCATCTCCTTGGCTTCTGGTCCGCAACGACTCCTTCAATACTAACTGACCATGAACTTGTAGAGTACAAATAGAGCGACTCTCCCTTTATAGTCAGGGTTTTGTGATCGACCTCCAAATTGTCATTCAAGGACAATTAAAAAATAAACAAGTAAAAAATGACAAGGGTGGGATTCGAACCCACGCACCTTTCGATACACGGAAGCTTAGAAAGCAGGATCAGGTAAACCTGAACCGTGCGCCTTAGACCACTCGGCCACCTTGCCAGTTGATATAATACTGCACTTTATAATATAATATAAGCAAAACCGCCTCGCAAAACTGAAGGATATTCCAGTTCCTCGCCAATTAAATGACCGATTAGATCGATATCCCAAGATCATTACAAGCACAGGGTCCAAGTTGAAGGATTGATACAAGGAGTAGAAAACAAGAAAAACTAAACTGAGCATGCTCCAATAACAATGAAATTACAACGGCTGTGGCTAAAGAGTTAGCATAAACAGTCCCTTCACATTTTCGCTCTCTTCGAGTTCTTCCTCAAATCTGAGATATACACCACATGATTGCTCAGCGCAAGGATCTCTCCTTCCTCGTTTAGAATTTGGACATTCACATCATACCGCCCGTCCACAACCTTGTGCGAATTCGATCGTACCAAAACCCATTTCGTGCTCGGGCCGGGCCGTTTTTTGAACTCCACCGAAAGACAGAGGGTGGAGAGGGCATAGCGCGAATAGAAGCCCGCTGTGTGAGTTGCAGGCGGTTGGAGAGGCTGTATAGGTTAAGACATCATTAGCGCTTCTTATCCATACGCACTAATTAATTTCAGAGCATGTAATGCGATCTTGCCAGAAAGCGGACCAAAGTGTCGGATTTTTGAAGCTGGGCTTACCATGTCCGCAAGCAGCGCCAGATGAAGAAGATCTGAAATTGGCGTTTCGTCTCGAAATGACAGCCAGACTTCGCGCTGGTGCCCGCCTAGCCGGTGACCCCATAGACCGTCCGCAGAGCGAGGAGCAACCCAGTGTAGCTTTCGAGTAACAGGAGTTGCATCTACCACGGGGTCGTCGATTGTGACGCAATCTGTCTCTCGAGACGGGAGTGGATGTGCACCTAACTGCTCCGATTGTGTAGAGTCTTGTGTCAGGCCCTTTTCATTATCCAAATTGGCGAAAGTAGCAATCGCAATGCATGCAGGGGATTGTTGCGCCTCGCCATACCCCGGCTCTGGCTGTCGAGACAACTCCAAGTCGACCTTGACGACACACAGTCGGGCTGTGGCGCGGAGTATCTTGCATGAGACGGAAACCTGGCCAGGTGGAACCTTGTGAAGGAACTGGATGAAGACATGGATGGGGTCGGGATATTCGGCTACGGCGTCTGTGTTGCTGTTGATAAATCTGCGGGCGGCGGACAGCATCAGGGTTGTTAGGTAACCTCCCAGAACAGAACTGTGCTTTTAGTTAGCATTGAGGATGGGTAGTCGCAGTGTAGCCAATGGAGAATGGACGTACTGCTGCGTGCACCAGTCGCGGGAAATTCTGGCTATCAAGCGATCTGGGGAACCATTCTCGGGCGATAGCGCAGAGGTTGCTTCTAGGAGTGATGGAGTTAGGCTCCTGGGCGCCATATTGTGGGGTAGCTAGACTGAGTTGCTGGATCAGGGAGAAAGACTGGGATTGACGATGCGCGAGTTGTCTATCCAAAGACGAAAGTCGCGATCACATGGTGACACCGTGGAGGTACTAGTATAGATAGAGTGTAGTATTCTAATTATCCACCCAAGAAGTCTCCCGCACTACTGCACACTCTAGCTTATTTCTCCTTCGAGATCGCCTTTCCCTTCATCCACTGAGTGCATCGTTTGGAATTAGGTCTGTGCCTGGCATTCGACTGCTGAGCAAAACTTCATAACTGGGTAAAGGCGCGATAACTCGTTCCCTTTCGACGTCAACGAATGAACTGTTAGACTTTCATCATTGTCGACAACCATCTTTTACAAGGCCGACCAGCAAGGATATTGACAAGCACCCCGGCTCACTTAGCGGGCAATCAGGGGCATTAGCTAGGGCCAAGTTGCTCCTTTCACAACTCACTGCTGAGTTGCCGAGGTCTGAGACCGGCAGTAAGTTCTAGACACAATCCGCGAGGAGATATAATCGAGAAACCGATCTATCACAGGGACCTTCATGTCCAAGCTCGCAAAAGAACAACAAGACGGTTTAGGGCATGGGCATGAATTAAAAGGGATTTGTCGAGTCCTTGATTCCCAATGCGAGGATGGATGGGCCTTTTAACAACAAAATGAACAAAGATAGCCATAGGTGGGCAGATGAGCACATAAGGTACGGATGTTTATCTCCAGTAAAAAGTCGTATTGGTAGGTTCGTATTGCATGACCTATCCATGTTGGCACACCGAATCTTGTCGAAGGTAAATCAGCAGACGGAGCGGCATTTCCGAGCGACCGGCAACCAACGCGGCTGTGAGACGACCGTGGAACGTTTATGAATCTCGGGACATAGATCGGAGCCCGATATTTTCAGTATGCCTCCCGTCAAAAAGAATCGATTGGCGTCCGTGTAGATGGCGAAATAGAAAAGAAAGACGGAGGGTATTCCGTCTCACGTGTCTCAAACTCCTGACGCGGAGTGACCGGAGAACGCGCTCTTTCCTTGCTTTTTTCCGAGTGGCGGGGATTTTTCAGCTCCCGACATGTAACCCAATCTTCCTCCTCCCCGTCCTCCTCTCTTGCTTCGCTTTAAACCCCTATCTTTAATCGATCAAGAAGGAGGCCAAGGAGGACTGGGACGAGCATGGATCAGGGTATAACTGTTTTTCGCAAGAATGAATCAGACCTCCAGAGGCAAACGGAAGCAGCGGTCAACAAGAAACCCAAGCGCGGTCCGCTCAATACCATCGAGCAGGCCGCTCTGATCAAGGTCTGCGAGAAGAGAGCCAGATACGATGAGGTTTGCAACATAACTTCTTCACAATTCTGGTTCGGAATCGAGATGGCTCTCGAAAGAGAGATTGGTCGTCGCTACTCGCACTATTCCTGCAGAAAACGCATCAACGACTACATCACAAATCGTGCTATATATCAAAACGACATCAAGAACGGGATAAAACCGGATCCTGTGCTTCTGCCCGACCCAGAGATCCGCAAGCTGCTAGATCGATGGGAGGAAATGGACAAATACAAGGAACAGCTGGAAAGAGAGAAGGCATTAGGTCAGCTTGTGGGACGGGAGCCTGAAGTGCCGACGAAAAACAAACTACAGAGAGTCGCGGACTGGGTCAGGAGCCTTCCAGACCCGGAGCCTCAAGCTAGACCCCTCGTCACTCCGCCCTCCACCAACTCCTCCCAATCGCCAGTCAAACAGGATGAATCCACTGTTCTTTGGGCTCGATATCGCAAAATTGAAGATTATCGGGCCATTGCACGGTCTAATCAACTCCGTGCGTTGAACAATGATTTAACGAGCAGTCGACAGCTTCTATCGAATATCAAAGAACAATTACACTCGACACTCTACGATCCGCCGGCCAACCAAACAACGACAGGTCTAAAGCGAACTCGGGAAGACGAGGTCTCTCCTGACCGAGCAGCGCCACGTCCTCGAATCGAATTGGCCGAATTGGAGGCTATGGTCAAGCCACCATTGAAACAGAGTCCTGGTAACTCGAATGTCCTTACTCAATCCGAAATTGCGCCCGCCCAGATGCCGATTGAGACGGTATTCAGCAAATTCTGGGAAAGCATGCTGCCATATTTCAAGGAACGAGCTCTGAAAGATGGCATATCCCTCATAAAGTCTGAGTCTATCATGCACGACCTATTTAAAGAAGTTGGGGCCGCCATGACCAAGGCATTTATGAAACTAGAGCAGCAAACCTCTCGATCTCCTTCCGCTTACAAGCCTCCTATATAAGTCCGCTTCACGTCGCATTCGAGCATACGCATCGTCATTTCTGCTATCTACGAGCATTTTCTGTCCTATTTCCGTTTCCGGCGCGCATTGTTTCGTCTTCACTTTCATCATAGGCCACTTTTGAGCTTGATTCAGTTTTCTCATTAGACTGCATAGAGTCGATACCCCGTTTTCTTTGGGTCGTTTGGATTTACGATTTGTTTTACAGTTGCATCGCAAGCATCGCAAGCATCGCATTGCATATCTGCTTGACATCTCTTACTCTTCTCTTATTCTCCTGTACATACAAGACTGCCTGCCCAATTGTGGTGCTGGATATGAAGCATCACTCAGATTGATGAATGAATTAAAGTAAACAAACACGAAACAACTTCATGCCCATGCTGAGTACTCGAATACTCAATCAAAAGGTTGCAAAATCACATTGCCATCTCTACTAAGTCATACTTCGTGAGATCAATAAATAAACGCCATGAGAGCCAAAGTCGCTATACTATACTCATCCACCACCGCCTAGAAACGCCCGCCCTGATGGTATGCAAAAAAAAGACGCCAAATGCCGATCCCAAAAGAAATCTAATGACATAAAATAATCCACTGATTGACAATCTCCTCCATATCATGCGCAATACCCCACTGCGAAATTAGACACCGAAACAGCTTCTGCATCGAATTCATCTCATAAAGAAGGTTGCGGACCGCCGCAACCCCAGGTGGAGAATCCGTCCTTCCCTCCGTTACAAACCGGCTCGTTTCAGAGCCTGTAGATGGCCGGAATCCAGACTCACAGCCGAGGTTCAAGTCCGCATGCGAAAGCAGCGCGTCCTGCCATACAACTGTGCGCGGGAGATGAATATTCGCTATACCCGCGAGAGCGAAGACAACGTAGACTGTTGCTGCGGCGAAAAGCGAAGAGGGCATATGGATGACGTGGGCACGGCCGCGGGGTAGTTGTTCGATTATGTCTTGTATGGCGATGGCATGGAGTAAGGCGCGGCGGGCGTCTTCGGTGTTAACCCAATTTAGCATGTCAAAGCCTGGACGGAGGGTGCGCGAACCGCCAGAAACTTGTTGCGGGATGTCGTAACGGGTGCAGACGTGGCGGCAGAGGACGGTAGAATTAATCATGGTGTCGAGGCAGATGGTATGCCAGCGGAGGAGGACCTCGAGGCGTTCCGGGGCAGAGAGGTGGATACTCATTGTGATTGTTTCGTGCACTTGGGCGAGGGCTCGTCGGACATCTGAGCGGCCGGGGACACCAACGGCGGCGAGGTCGCACTCGTCTGAGTCAGAGACGAGGGATTGGAGGCCTTCGAGTATTACACGGAGTGAAAAGGCGGATAATTGGTAGTCGAGAGCTCGGAAGCTACTTGTTGGTGGGAAGAGGGAGCGGAAGATGAGTCGGAAGGAGGGTTGTTCTGCTTTTTGAGAGCGCATGTGCGTTAACCACTCGTCAGCAGTATTGGCGTCAAATGCAGCCTCGCTGCTGGGTAGAGTGAGCGGGTTAGCGACGTGGCGAGTGGAAGCTCCATCACCAGACATCTGTGCCACGAGTCCATCTAGGATATAGTATGCTAGCAGGGCTCGCTGTTGGATCTCTCGCGCAGCCCATGTTCGCCATTTGCGATCTTTCTCGGAGCTGGGGGTATTGGGGAATGGAACGTCCTCTATAGAGAAGGGTTCACTGTCTAGCATGCCGCAGTGTCGTGCCCAGAAGAAGCCCAGAGGACGGAAAACCTGGCTGGTAGTGCGAATGGCTCGACTCTACATACTGAATTTAGTATAAGACGTGGAAAGGGCTTGCATCAAAGCGTACCTTGGACAAGGCCCCATATATCTGTCCCAAAAGAGCAGTAAGCAGAAGCTGTACGCCGTTGCAAGCGTCGTACGGGCCGCGGTGAGTGATCAACGATTGCCACTAAAGACCGTCAGCGACTCACAGTCCTTGTTTCCTTTGCAGGGTATCTGACATACCGAGGTCGAAACCGCTGTATGTGCTAGCCTCCAAAGGCTTCTCCCTATAGAGAATTAGATAGGGTTGGTCTTGATAGATCACTCGACAAACCTTCGCGACTGAGTCCTTGGGGCCGAGATACAGAGACCCGAGGGCCATAGCATTTAGCAGTAGGGGATGGGTGCAATCGCGGAAAACAAAGGTTGCTCGATGCAGGATCGGGAAGGTCGGAATGAATCGTACGAAGAACATGTGTAGACATTCATCCAGAAATACAGATGTGATCGAAGTCGCCTTTATCGCAGCGGTTACGCTGGAGGACTACATATCATCAGCTACACTCTTCATAGCAGTCACAGGAGCCGCGTAGGTATCTTACCGAGCTTGTCACCATGTCCGAAACATCCCGGACAGCCTGATGGCTCCCGCCCGAGGGGATCGTGCCGATAGAAGAGGCTCGGTCATCGAAAGAGTTGGGTGAGCCAAAATTCATACCGCTCACATCCTGCACGACTGGAGGGATAGGGAGAGATCCGAGAGGTATCTGCCACTGGTCCGGAGAATCCGAGGACATGATACTCTGGAACAGATTCTCGGAGTCGGGCCATATTAGGGCAAAGTCGAGGTCTGAGGCTACGCCCTGCAACCCCGACGCCTGATGAGCATCAGATGCCATCCATGGCTGGTCTGTTGCGGACGTTGACACCCCAGCTTCGGCCGGTGATCGAGCAGCATCCCAGGTCAGAGTGTCCAACGAGGTCACCTGAGGCACCTGCAAGGACTGCTGTGCCTGTGCTTGCTTGGTCGCAGCGGCGCGGGTATGCAATTTCTCGTGGCGGGTCAGGGCATCTTGGCGCGCAAATGGACGACGACATTCTTTGCAGACAAACGGCTTAGATCCGGTATCTTGATTATACCAGGTTGCCGGTCAGCTTTGTTTCTGCTTTTAGTTTCGGCACATTCCGCGTCAAGCTGTGCTCTCTTGGGGAGTCCTTACGGCAACGTTCATGTCTCTAAATGCCGGCGTTAACCATCGAGTCTCCACCGCCAAGGGAAAACTACTCCGAGGTATATACTAACCCTCAAATGTTCAGCCTTGGAGAATCCTTTCTCGCACACCTTGACATATCAGAGGCTTGGCGCCTGGGGATGTGGTTGATGGTGGCATCGTCCAGCAGTAGTGGAATGCGGGTTAAGTCGACAATACATCGACAATTCATCCACAAGGAGGCACCAGCAGAAACGCAGGTCTGGGGGAGTGGAGAGTAGATTTTGAAGCCTGGAGGATGGAGAGATAGGCTGTGGGAGGATTGTGGAGAGTGGAGATCGTGGGAAAGAGATTAAGAGAGGCGTGACTAAGCGTCACCAAGCCTGTCTCGGCCTGGTTCTTTGGCTCTTGGCGTCTCGCTCTCGACTCTCCCGAAATCCATACCAAAGTGCCGTCTTGCGATCCGAAACTTATCCAACCTTTGCCGTGCTGAAGCCTTCAGCCACCGTTCTGGGCTTACGCTTGGCAGTCTTCGGCAGCGTCTACCCCTGGATCCCGACGGGATAAATGATTCTTTTTCCCGAAGCCTAATCATGAAGCATTTTAGCCTACGCAATGATGCGTTCTTGACGCGGTATAAGTGGGAGCATGCCAGTTGCTCGTCGGACAGAACCTGTGATTGCCACTATTTTTACCGCCTTGCGTAATTGCGTCTTCGTAATGTTCTTTACACAATATGCGTTTATGCAACCTGATCATCGGTCACTGGTTCGGGTCAACACCTTGGCTCGGCTTGTACTGTAACAGTGTATGTGAAAACTCTGGGAAGCCGCGTGGCTCGACGGCAATTCGGTGGTGTCCCGATCACGGTTAGCTCCTTCCCTAAGCGAGCTTTAAGCCAATTCAGCCAGTAATTTACCGGTTTAACAATACGACCCTGCAGTCCAGATCCTGGGCCTATAATCAGGAGACTGTGCTTTTCTTATAGTACTCACTTAGATAGGACTGTAGTCTGTCTACGAAGCGCTGAATCATCTCGGGAATTCCGAAATTTTGCCTCGACGGACTACGCTGTCTCAGACTAAGCCAGTGCCTCGTCAAAGACGTCACTGGTTTAGGGCTTGGTCGAGAGCGCGGCCACAAATTTGCTGCTAGAGTATGGCATCTAAGCGAGCTCACTCGTTCCCATGGTGGAGAACTGGGGAGGCCCCCGTGTCACGCTCTCCGCGAGGCCTTCCCCAATGGTGCTCGCCTGGTTGACTGAGTAAGGAAAGCTCCACAGTAATGTCACTCTCCCCGGGGGGAGAACGTCCGTAACCAGCCAACCATGAGACACCGATAGGCCAGAGAGAGCCATATTCCCCGGCTGCCCAGATGAGTGCGGGACTAGCTCTTGCTCAGCATCCGGCAGATGGTGCTCGATCCTCACCGAGGACGCCACAACCATTTGCTTCTTATTCCTTCCAGTCCTGCCCAGGCAGCCAGCCGCGTACTCGAAATAGCCTCTTCCTCAACGTCTCTTCAGGTAACTTTCAGAGACCTTTCAAAGTTCTTTCAGAGAAAAAACATCCAGGAGAGGGGTTGAGACTTCGATAAAAGCCTCAAGAACGCGACGACTACATTAGTAGTCGTTCCTCGCCGACCCTCAATATGCCTACATCTATGGAGATGCATCGCACCTACACTGCCGGGGACTCTCCTGAAACAGATATCCCTCAGCAAGGGTCGAAGAATGGGGTTGATCTAGTAGAAAGCACAGAGGCGGGTATCCCTTCAACATATGCCGATATAGTGGCCTCGCGTATCTCGACGGCACACCGCGATTTCCTGATGGAGCGTCACGGCACCTTGGAACTGGATCCTATCCCCAGCATGGACCCTGCGGATCCTTACAACTGGCCCTCTTGGAAGGTGAGAAATAATCCCCTGGCAAAGACCAGTCGACGAGGTTTGGCTGATGTGTACTCTGGGTAGAAAATCACCAATCTTATTCTAGTAGCCATCCATGCCTGTATGGGCACGTTTGCAGCTGCCGGTATCATACCTGCTTACGAAACGATTGCCGAAGAATTCGGCGTCACCCTTCACCAGGTCACCTATTTGACGTCTCTGCAAATCGCTATTCTGGGTGGTGCGCCTTTATTCTGGAAGCCGCTTTCTAACCGATACGGAAGACGCCCGATTTTCCTGCTTTCCTTGATCTGTAGTTTGGTCTGCAATGTCGGGTGTGCCAAATCGCCTGACTATGCCTCAACTGCAGCCTGCAGAGCGTTGCAGGCGTTTTTCATTTCACCAGCGTCAGGTAAAAACCCTGCTCATGAGTCCAGTCATGAATCATGCTGACGTTTAACCCAGCAATCGGAAGTGGTGTTGTTATGGAAACGTTTTTCAAGAAGGATCGAGCAAAGTATATGGGTGTGTGGACGCTGCTCCTCACGCTTGGAATCCCTCTGGGACCTTTTATCTTCGGTTTCGTGACCTACCGGGCAAGCTATATTTGGATCTATTGGGTCCTAGCAATTGTAGGTCCCTGACCTTCCTTTGAACCGCCATTTATTAACGTTAGGCCAGATCAATGGAGTCCAGTTTATCCTGTATCTCTTTTTCGGACCGGAAACCCGCTATATCGGCACCAACGAGGATCCCAAAGAGCCTGCGTGGAAGAGAGAATACCTCAAAGTTCGACGAATTGATCCTACCCCTCTCCACTGGTCTGAGTTCATCAAACCACTGGGCCTGTGCTTCCGACCTTGTGTCATCGTACCTGCTGCTGCATACTCCATGATCTTCCTCCTCAGCAACGTCTTAGCCACAGTTGAAGTGCCACAGCTGCTGCAGGGGAAGTTCGGCCTCAATGCGGAACAGCTGGGACTGCAATTCTTAGGCCCTATCATTGGTTCACTCATTGGAGAACAACTCGGTGGCCGCTTATCCGATCTTTGGATGAACATGCGGGCGAAACGAGTGCAGCGAAAACCAGAGCCAGAGTTCCGACTCTGGCTCAGCTACTTGGGCTACGCCTGTTCCATTGTCGGCATCATCGTCTTCCTCGTCTGCACCGAGAAGGCCGAGGATGGCAAGTGGAATGTAGCTCCTATTATCGGCATCGCCATCGGAGCTGTTGGCAACCAGCTGGTAACAACCGTCCTTATCACCTATGCGGTAGACTGCCACCCCGAAGATGCCTCGAGCGTCGGTGTTTGTATCACGTTTGTCCGGCAGATTTGGGGTTTTCTCGGACCGTTCTGGTAATTTTGAATTTGACTCGATGCGCGTTCGACTCGCTAACAGGTATTCAGGTTTCCGGGCATGTTCGAAAACGTCGGTATCGCTGCGAGCGCTGGTGTCTGCGTGGCGCTTATGGTTGGAGCCAGTGTCCTGCCAACAATTGCCCTGCAGTGGAAAGGACGCTCTCTTCGGCCATCAATGAAAGAGTAGTCTGAGGGATGCTTTATCAGTAAACGGCAGATCTGAAGCTTGTTTTGGTGGTTTAGTCATGGCTTGAAGACATGGTCTGGGAGTACTCTGGGATAGATCTGGTATAGAATAGAAAAACGCAGCGGGTTTAGACGGTATAAGAGAATATAAAGGACTTCCCCACGGACGAACACTTACTAGTAGAGAACTAGCCCACATCTGCCAAAGAAAGTTGCCGAAATTATCGGGTCAAAATCAGACCACCTGCAGTGGTGCCATATCTATTCATCGGCATTCCGATCGGCCTGCCCCAACGAAGCCGGCACACTCAGGACTCGGCCTTCCGAAAATTTGGCGGTTGAGCTTGATGTCGTTGACAGCATGGCGGGTCATAGAATACTAAAGACCAGAAATCTAGTAGCGGTCAAGGACGATGTATACAGTGTTACAGTCCTCTTTTGACATTCATTCTGTTCTGTATGAGCTGTAGCCACTCTAGCCACTCAAGCGATCACAGGGCTGACGGCGGATAAAGAGTGTTCCGCCAGGCTA
Source organism: Aspergillus nidulans FGSC A4 (assembly GCF_000011425.1). Taxonomy (NCBI): domain Eukaryota; kingdom Fungi; phylum Ascomycota; class Eurotiomycetes; order Eurotiales; family Aspergillaceae; genus Aspergillus; species Aspergillus nidulans. The sequence continues at coordinate 3,824,458 of NC_066264.1, forward strand.
AACGCATAACCTCCGACTCAATATACGATCGGACTATGAGCCGACACGGTGTATGGGCCATACACGACCTTCAGAGTATTTAAAAATCCCGTTTAGGTTTTCCCTTGTCTACAGGGTCGTCTCTGGTCAGAATTCAAAGCGATATATGCGCCGACAAGTGTACTGACAAATAGGTCATTCAGGCATAACATATGTACATACCTCGGATTATCCGTGCTAATGCAGTGTGGGGAGAATCGTGGGGATGTGGGAGGGGGACAATCCGTATACCAATACCCCAGGCTCTTTAAGCTTCGCTATTCCAACAAACCCAACTTCTCCTGACACACAACTACAATATACAAGTCACTTAATTCAAAATGTCCTCCCCTAAAGGCCCCTTTACTCTCGTCACCGTCAACACCGCGCCCGAGCGGGCCAAGCGCCTCATCGGCCGCATGGTCGAGGCGCTCAAGGACCGGTATACCATTATCCATGTTGATAACTGCGAGTGTACGTTGCCCACCTGATCGGTAGAAATTGAGAACATAAAGCTAACAAAGACATAGCTATTGAAGAGGTTGCGCCTAAAGTGACGCAACATAAGCCTGACGTTCTGGTACGCCGCAACTTCCTCAAACCAGTTCCAGCGCAATTCGCTTTCAGATCTGGAGCAAAGATGAGTTTGACGAGTCTGTTAGAGCGAGGTACTGACGCGAACAGTTCTCCGCCTCTATGTGGTCCGCCGAACAAGCGGCTGAAATCCAGTCCATCGCGCGTAGCATCAAGCCCGATATCAAGCTGCATGCGATCCCGCAAGGTTTACAGGTTGAGAAGGGGCCTGACGCGATTGTTGAGTACTTGCTCGAGAATGTGCCGGGTCTCTTGGATGAGAATTAAACTCAGCCCGTGCGTTACGAGGATGTTTGGGAGGTGAGGTCGAAGCGGGTCATTTACGCATACTAAAATATGTACTCTGCAAAGCGCGTATGGGAGGGTCGGGTACTGCATAGGGCTGATCTGATTCATGTATATATCTAAAACCATAGACAGCTATTTTGTCGATATGAGCAATGAAGAATATGATCTCGGATAGTCATGACACATGCTTCGCTTGATTGGTGATAAGCCACTTGCGCTCTGCACGATCGAAATCACGCAAGCAGAGGCAGAAATGGCTTTTCGATATCAATCATGCTGATACTTCCGGGAAAAACTATCTAGAAGGAGGAATAGACCTCGGATCGTTAAACGCCGATCGCTAATTTAGGATTCTACAAAATTCCAACTCCATCGAGGTTCCATTCTGATTTGTCAGCGTGCATAAGTCGACTTACTATACACAACTTAGCAGGATATGGTAGATATAAAGCAATGTCAAGGGCGCAAATCATTATGTATCGCAGTCAACCGCGGTCTAAAGCACTACACACCCAGTCTCCAGATCCTAGAGCACACCCACCATGTCGGACCTCGCAACGGCGCCCTCACCTTCTTACCCTGGAGCCCCAGGGCTCACCTACTTCACGCCGGCCACCAACCCTGGCGCAGCTATAAACCCAGCAGCCAAGGAAACACCAACCCTCTTTCGCCCGCTCACAATCCGCTCGGTAACGCTCAAGAACCGCGTTATCGTCGCGCCAATGTGCATGTACTCTGCAGAGTCCGACCCATCCTCACCCTCAGTCGGCGCCCTGACGGACTTCCACATGGCACATCTGGGCCACTTTGCACTGAAGGGGGCAGGGCTGGTCTTCACTGAAGCGCTCGCTGTCCAGCCGAATGGACGCATCTCGCCGAACGATGCGGGAATCTGGCAAGAAGGTACTGAGTCAGAGCAATTCAAAGGTCTGAAGCGCGTTGCGGATTTCGTACACTCCCAGGGCGCAAAGTTTGGTGTGCAGCTGGCGCACTCCGGGCGGAAGGGAAGCACGGTTGCGCCGCCGCTGGCTGCGTCAAGAGGGGTGAGGGCTCTTAAGGCTGATGAGGGGGTGTTTGGGTGGCCAAAGGATGTTGTTGGCCCGAGTGGCGGGGAGGAGAACAAGTGGGAGCCTGGGAATATATCATACTGGGCTCCTCGGGAACTGACCGTGGCAGAGATCCAGGAGATCGTCAAGGCGTTTGCGAAAAGTGCAGAGATTGCCGTTAAGGCGGGTGTGGACGTGATTGAAATCCACGCTGCGCATGGCTATTTGGTGAATGAGTTCTTGAGCCCCGTGACGAACCGTCGAACAGATCAGTACGGAGGCAGCTTTGAGAACCGCACGCGGATCCTGCGTGAGATTGCGTTGGCGATTCGCGAGGTTATTCCAGAGGGGACGCCTCTGTTTCTGCGTATCAGTGCGACGGAGTGGATCGAGGATCAGCCTGCTGCTAAAGACTTTGGATCCTGGGATTTAAAGGCCAGCATCGAGCTGCTGAAGGATCTGCCTGAGTTTGGAGTGGACTTCTTGGATGTGAGCTCGGGGGGCAACCATAAAGATCAGAAGTTTCATTTCTTCACGGACTACCAGACCGAAATGGCCGCGAAGCTGCGCAAGGAGCTCAGGGCTTCTGGTGCAAGGACACTTGTCGGCGCTGTTGGGTTCATAACGCAGCCTGATGCTGCGGCCCAGATTGTCCAGGGAGCTGATGAGGAGGGCGTTGAGGCCAAGGCCGATGCCGTGTTAATAGGGAGGCAGTTCTTGCGTGAACCAGAATGGGTCCTGAACGCGGCGAAGAAACTAGGTGTCCAGGTTAATCCCCCTATTCAGTTTGGTCGCGCGATGTGATTGAATATGTGGGTTTTTTTTCCTAGAGGAAATATCCTTTTGGGAGTACGGCTAGAAATGGTGTCTCAGTAAACTGTATCCAGACAATGAATAAGTCACTTGAAAGACAACAACTATTCTTAGCACTTGAGCGTCTGCGCCCATCCATGGAAGGGCATAAGGGCACAGTGAGCAAATACAAACTGGAAGCAGTTGGGCTATTTCCTCCCCAATGAGGCTCATTGCTATTCAGCCTGAGCCCGTCATGGACCGAACTGTTGTGTATGGGTCGAAAAGGAAATATACATATACAAAGAGAAAAGGAAGGAAGGAAGGAAAAGAAAAGAGAAGACTTGACACTGCCAAATTGTGGAATCGAAGGTTCACCTCTAATAAAAGCGGAGACAAGAAACTGTGCCCCATGTTACAGAGGTCAGGGGTGCAAAGTGGCTTTTTGCTTCGATGAAGAGGTCGTATTGCTAGCAGCTTCTGTGCTAGTTTGCTTGTATTCTCAAAGGCTTTACAGATAGGCATAATCCTAGGCCTCGAATAGCGCTCATGAATCTGACAGTTAGCTAGCCAATGTTCTAATATCCTGTGGTAGACCAGGATAGCTCAGATGGCGGGATAAAAGTCCTTAAGTTGACTGTTTCTTCTACTGCTGCATATTTTGCATAATCAAGAGAAATTATGAAGACTGACTCTTTTGAGAAGTGATATCCAAAGCGAACAATAACCTTATCCAGGTTGTAAATCTTGTCGAATCTTGTCGTACTCATCAAGGCTATGGGTAACGTGGATGTCACCCACGCTACTTTTGTCCATAACGTTGTTTCATAGATCTTGCTTCACGTACTAGTCGAAAAGCAAACAGCCTCTGAGCGTATTAGAGAACATGACGATGAGAGGCGGCGTCGTTCAATCGGATTGGCAATGGCGAGAAGCTGAAAGCCGTAAAGGGTTCGGGCGCTTCTTTTTCATGCTGCTGTTTGTTGTGACAGACTTCGTTCAACCAATGATATCCTCAACGGTATAGCCGCATGTGCGATGTATCATAGACGAGGTAATGTCGTATTAGTGTTCAAGATCTTTTCTTGTAGTATCGAACGAAAGGAAGACGTGCGAATATCAGCTGTGAAAGAATCGTTTATATCGTATTCCAGCGCCGCGTCAAGATACCTCCTTCGCACTTCCTTACCTTCTGTGATAAGCTCATAGAAGTGTCCATGGCCCATCGTGTTAGCTGGAACCCACTCGCTGTGATCGGTGGTGCAGCGATAGGAGTGAGCTGCTGTTTCGAGGTTGTAGGCTGAAAGTCGATAACTAGAGATGATTTCAGGATCAGCTATCAGTAAATCAGAGAAGTAAATGTTTGACATCTGAGTTTACTTTGTTGGTCCCTGGCGACTTTGGACTACGCTCGAAGCTCCCGCTACACCGTAGCTTCAACATCATTGTGAATGTAGGCAAAGAGGACAAGAAAAGTGGGTTTCCGTACCTAAAGCCGGGATAGGCGCAAGCCTTTGTGAAGCCTGATGCAGAGCAAGGTGAATTATTTTGTCGAGGGCGAGAGGTTTGGCAGCGGTGTGGTCAAAATGGAGGCATGAGGGAAAGAGAGTCGTAATCAACCATAGACTAGCTAATATCTACGGAAGACGCGACAGGTTACCTACAGTCGCGGTCTGGACTGTATTCAAAACGGCAGGACCGGCCCGCAATGGCTTCTTTAAGATGAATACAATGCACTCGTTATAGGCACACCGCCCTGACCTGAACACAGAAGCCGTAATGCATGTCCATACACCATGTAAAGTGCGAATTAATCTATTTGCTCAAGTAGGCGTAGACGAACCCTCTATACCTTTCTTTTTTCCTCGGAGAGATTGACCGGTTCCCTGGAAACGAGGCTTCTCCGGCTCAACTACGTTTCCGCCCTCGTCTCGTTTCGGCACAGGTTTTATGGCATAGCCAAAGAACAGCTGATTAGGTGGTAGGCGTAGTGGCTGTGGGCCATTCGTTCTTTTAACGGGAGGGGGGTGACTGGGGTTTGTTGCTCCCGGCGTGGGAGTTGACGCCGTTGGCGTTGGGGTTTTGCTGCCTTTCTTGGCATTCAGCCGGTGGCCGCCGGACAGGAAGTTCGAGGAAACTGCCCGTGCACCTGCAGCAGCATCAGTAGACTCTGGTGCTATGGCTGCATAGTTGATCGACTGGGCCATGGTGCCGTGTGGGTGGAGGAGCCCGCCAGCCGGCAGTCTTCCGCTCACTACGCTCCCTGGTGTGCTAGTGCCACTCGGGCGCTGTGGCTCCTCGTATCCAACCGGTGGCGCAAAATCGACTTCAAGATCGGTCTCGAGAACAGATATAGCGTTTGTGTCATTCGCAGGCTTCGTTTCCAGCACAGCCATTTCATACACCTGATCATTGTAGGCGAATGTGAAGACATCATCTTTTGTAAGGCAAGAGAAATTTCGAAAGGCATTTTCTAGAACCGCCTTTGGGTCGCTGATGTCGAGGAAAGAGGTTGACTGGGCTTGAAGTTTAATGAAGCGGCCGGGGGGGAGGTCTGTCGATTTGATCTGTACTAGGTCGCCGGGCTCGAGCAGGAGTGTTTGCATCAACTATGGTGTAGCTCGTTAGCAAAAGTGATATACAAGGCAAGCTATCAATCCACCATGACTTACCCAGTACGGTAGGTAGATCTTCCCCTCTTCGGCAATAAACTCCAGCACACCAGCGTGGGACATCTTCTCTTTTGCACCATTGTGTAGCTCGAATAGCATGGGATATGTGATATGTAGTCGAGTTAACTTGTCCAGAGCACTGGGAGGCATAATGACTTTGCCGCCGTGATTCACGTTCTCTCTTTCAGGACCGGGCATCATGGCCACGGGATAACAGCGGTAGTATTCATCAAAGCGGCGTGTCGCTCCATGCCGGATCATTCCTTCCATGGGATCATCCTCCCAGTAGCTACCTCGAAACTGTTCAAGTCAGCAGATACCCAAGAAGCGAGGTAAACACTGTCAAGAGAGGCTGCACGCACCATGGCGGGTTGTAGGTTGTTCAATCCCGATCTTCTATTAGGCAAGCAAAGAGCCCGTCTTTGAGAAAGGCTGAGCAAGGAACAGATCTCGACTCAAATCTCAGCTTTCAAGTAAGAAGCTGGGAGTTGCGGAAGTGAGGCCGGAGTTTCTTTGATCGCCCGCAGTGACGCAAAGGCTCCACAACGATTTTCCGACCCGACCCCAGACAAGTCGCATCCAGGAGCTGCCTAAATCTCAAACTTTGTCGCAACAGCTATGATATTCTAAGAACTGACTGTTGATTGGAGTCAACAAAACATGTCGACATCACTTCCGCGGCCGAAACGGGCCGGTGAAGACTTTACGCGCACCCATTATCAGGAAGATCTCGACGACTCCGGTGCCTCCAAAAAACCGCGATTTGACCTGCGAAATCCGTCCACTCTTGCTCCAGACGCGCTCGAAGATGACGCAGTACTGGACGCAGACGAAATAGGACGGCGCGGGCAACAAGTTCGGCGAAAAGCCGTCAACCTAGATGGCTACGAATCAGACAGTGACAACGAAGGCTTCGACGCGCGATCCTCTAAAAAGGCACGCCAAAATGAAGCAAAACAAGAAGCAGACGATGACGACATGTTCGCCGAGCTGCAGGAGGACTTTGGCGCCGAGAACATTGACGGCGACGCAGCGCTACGAAAGAATAAGAAAAATGTGCGGTTTCTACGAGACGACGAGATTGAAGGTCAGGTTGCGTCGTCCAAGAGCGGGCGAACATTACGCGTGGATCTGAGCCAGGGTGGTAACGATGTTAATATTGACGAAGATGATGAGAGCGAGAGCGACGTTGCCGAGGAAGACCGTGCGAGGGTTGACAGCGGCATGGACGAAGAACTAGGCGCTGGGGCAAAGAAAAAGCATGCGCCATTATTGGATGCGTTCAATATGCGTGCTGAGCAAGAAGAGGGCCGATTTGATGAGCAAGGGAATTATATCCGGAAAGCCGCAGATCCTGATGCCATACACGATTCATGGCTGGAGGGAGTGTCAAAGAGGGATATCCGGCTTGCCAGAGAGGCGGCTGAGAAGCGAGAGGCTGCACGGAAAGAAAAGGACCGTTTGAATGATAGCGTGCTGACGTCTGATGCCCTCAGAACGCTCATCACTCAGCTGCAACGCGGGGAGACTGCATTGGATGCACTGGCGAGGATAGGGAAGGGTGCTCCTAAAAAACCAAAATGGCAAGCAAAACGGAACAAAAACCGGAAGGGTGATCAAGATACAGAAATGGCGGAGGAAGATCCTAAAGAGGTGATGAGGAAGCAGGCAATTGAGGCTGTCACAGGCGCAGCCGACATCCTGATGGCCAGAGGGCAAGCCGAGATCTACGATACTGAACGAGAGATGCTCACCCGGCAATATCGTCAGGAGACCGGGGAGGAGTGGGTAGATCCCCCTCAGAATACAGATACAGCAACCGGAGATACCGACCGGGTAATGTGGGAGTACCGTTGGTCTGATGCCCGCGATGGTGGCGTTGTACATGGGCCCTACGATGGTCCCACGATGGAGTCATGGAAGGGCGCAGGATACTTTGGGGAAGGGGTCGAATTCAGGAAAGTCGGAGACACTGGAGAGTGGGATAGTAATGCCAGCTTTGTATGAGATTTATAGAGTAGCAATAAGATACCAATTCGAAAGCATAAATCTTTTCGTTATAAACCTAAATTGAACCGTAACATCAAAATACCCATATTGAGCCGCAAACGCAAACAAGCGCCAGGATTATCGTACATAATCAGTCGACGTGCGCGAAAAGCATCGCAACCCGATGACAGCCTTTTAGATATAACCACCCTTTATGCCCTCCAAAATGGACATGCTGTCTTCAGATACTCCGTCCATTGAACACCGAAAGGATCTAAATGCGATTGCAAAAGATGTTCACGAAATCTCCATGGCGTCCCCATTGGAAGCCGTGAAGTTCACGTTTCCTTGATCGCCAATGAAACGCTGTTCGTACTGATTGACGAACTTGACGCTACGAGCAGGGTCGTAGAACAATCGGTAGCTCCGCTGGACGTCATCAACACTGACCTCTTTGGCTTTCCGCTTTTGACTGAGGAGATGTGATGTGGTGATGATGTTGCTGGCGTATCTCAGGTTGGATTCTTGGCCGATCTTCGTCAAAAGGGCCAGGGCGTCTGGAGATAAATCGATCTCTTCCTCTTGAGCGCGGATCGCCAGGATCTGCCTAATCTCGTCGGCCGAGTAGTGTTGTGTGCTGACAATGACCACGCGGTCAAGGAAGTCAAGGGGCAAGCCGTGTGGGGAGTTGTATGTCGTTCCCCGAATCCGCGAGTGGCCACGGTTGCTTGCCATGATCACAATCGGAGCAAGCTCCGCCTCCAAGGCCCGGTTGATGTAGGAGTAACATTCAATGTCGAGCATGTGCACCTCATCAATGAATAAGACACCAGGAATAATCTCTGCCTTACCCTCCTCCTTCCACTCTGCAACTTTAACATTGATCTGATCTCTAACTTCACTCCTAATCTCCCCAGTGTCACCAGAGAAGAGCGCCAAGAAGCCCTGCGAACGCGAGTTGATGACATCAATCTCATGCAAGCTCACTGTGTGTACAATCTCCTTCCGGACCTGAAGCTCTCCCTCGGGGCATTGGACGAATTTGACGTCGGCGCCCATAGCATCGTAATCGCGAGATCGGGCATAGGAGCGCCCCAGCTTGGTTATCTTGCCAGACGACTTATCGATCGAGATGATGTCTCCAGCCATAACCCTTTCTTTTGTCATCGAATCGATCATCTTCGTTCCCATGTCGTAAATTGTCTCCATGTCGGTGGTTTTTATGGTGAGCTTCCCTTGTTTGTTGCCCTGGAACGAGTCAGTACAGTCTTAACGCCTTTCCCTCAAGTGACTTACCCCAGTAACGCTCCGATCAATTTGAATCTCTACCACTTCACCCTCAATAATCTCGCTCTCTTCCTTGATTCGCACACCGATGGATTTTCGGAAAGCTTGTGTCAGGGCCTCCGTTTTTGACATTTCCATGGAGAAAATTTCGGAGGCAGCCAACATGGTGAACGGAACATCGGGCCCAAGCGACTGTGCCATACCCATCGCAATAGCCGTTTTACCTGTGCTGGGCGGGCCTGCAATTAGGACAGCCCGTCCAGCAATTTTGCCTTCTTTGACCATCTGGAGGATAACTGCAGCTGCCTTTCGAGCCTTCTCCTGGCCAACAAGACCCTGAGAAGCCGGTCTCGGTTGCAACGAGTCAACATCTACGCCGAGCCCCCGAATGTGTGAGTGAGCAGCGATGAGGTTCAGACCCCGGAGTTCCTTGGACTCCGCGACGGTAGAAATTGGCTATCTCAGGAATGAGCAATGAAGAATGATAAGACACACTATAGAGACAAACTCACCGCAGCCATGATTAAACGTCGCAAGTAAAAACAGCCACTATCAGTTAAGTGTCTCAGGGAATTGGATTTCGTATCTGATCGCAAGTCCTTGATTGTTTCCGCACCGCAATAGCTGCACAAGCTGATAGGCTCACCGCCTGGCAGAACCCGCTCGCCAGACGCGTCAAGCCGTATCAACAATCAATGAATTAGAGTCGGCGTGAAACCTTTTTTTGATACATCACCTCACTTCCATTTAATTTCGCTTCGTTTAAGTGCTTCAGCCACTTTCTAATCTATCAACCCAATTTTCTCTCAAATCGCCGTGATTCTTCTCGAGAATTTTTCATGAGAAGTTCCTTGGTCATCTCAGAGATGCAATTCCCACATGAAGTGGGAAGTGAGTTCAGCAGAAACCCGCATTGAGAGAGATCACGTACTGACTCTTGCTCTTACTCCTAGATTAAAAGGCTATTCTCCTACGGTCTGATATGAACCTCGATTCCTCCGTTTCGCGATCACGCGACCCGCGCCGTCGGCCTCCCATAAACACTAACCTGAGTCAAAATGAAGTGGCCCAGCAACGACCTCCTTCAGGCCCCTGGAATCACTCATCTCCAGAAGCACAGCATGATGTATCTGACGACCGGTTTATCCGCAGCATTTCCAACTTCATCGAGACGGCCGTCAAAACACGAACAAAAGTAGCCGAAAGGGAACATCTATCGAAAAGGACAGCAGAAACCAAGGACTTGCTGAATAAGGCGAGCTCCCACGCAGGGTTTCCCTCGACTGTAGAGTTCTACCAGCACACCAAGGATGGCGAAGACAAAGCTCTACATAGTCTCAACAGTGAGATCAAGGGTCATGAAACCGAGCTTCAGGAATTGGAGAGCGTTCTCAGAGACCAATGGGCGGCCTCTGCAAATTCCAGAACCTCCACGTCCGATGACAGGGTACGACAACTGGAGCAATCCCTGAAACTAGCCAATGATAAAATTTCTGGTTTGCGTGGCGATATTGCAGGATTAATCGAACGTAACAAGTCATTGGATGCCGAACTGAAAAATCTCCAGACTTTGCTAGGCGCTCAGGAAAAGTCATTTGGGACGTTCACGCACTCGTTGGGCCTATTAAAGAATGAGACGGTCCAGTTCTCATCCCGGCTCAAGCAGATCGAGGAGAAATCATCAATACAGCCAGATGGTGGGATCACACCTGATACGAAAAAGCTTTTAGATGATCTTTCCAATCAGCACAGGATTCTGGAGCAGCGAACAGCAGGATTGGGTGAGAAGGATACATCAATTCAATCCCTCAAGGAAAAGGCAAAACTTTTGAACGCGAGAATGGATGAGCTGATTGAGATTCAGCGCGCTAAAGATGAGTTTTATTTTGCAGAAATGGACACTCTCAAGCAGGATCTTAATAAGAGATTGAGCGAGTTTCAACAGACCCAAGAACGGCTCACGGAAAGCGTTAAGGAGGCGATGCTGCGCGTTCCTAGGGAACGGCTCGATTCCAAAGTTGATGGCTTGTTCGAGTCCGTACGGAGATTGGGGGCCGACTTGGAGCCTATGAAGGTGGCTTTGCTATCGCTGGAGTCAAGGTATAATAACTTGACAACAGAGCCGATAGTGCAGCACATGGTCAGGGCAATGCACGAGATGTATCCCTCTGTAGACCAGCTTTGGAAAGAATTGACGGTACACAAGCAGTCCTTGGATCAGACGCTGCCGTCACTGGCACGTAAGATCGAACAGTTGGAAACCCAGGGGAAGACATCTGTCATAACACAAGATGAGCTGAAGTCCATCAGGGCCCAACAAGAGGATTTGAAACGATTGATTGGTGGTTTTGTAGAGCGACATCAATGGCCCAGTCAGGAAGAATTTCGGCTGATGCAGGCACGACTTGAGTTCCTTGCAGAAAAACAGAACAACACTGATAGTGCCTTTTTGCAAAAGCAGACAGCGGACCAGGAGACTTTGCAAGAAGTTAAGCGTCAGGGCACGTCGCTAAGTGATCGGCTGAAGGTTCTGAGTGATGTCATCGAAAGACTGGACGAGGATTATAACCTAACAAAGGAGAACAACCAAGGGGACATGCACTCTTTGCAGCTGCGTATGACATCAATCGAGCAGAGTGCAAAAGTAACTTATGAGAACACGAAGAAGGAGCTCAATAGGATCAAGAAAGTCGTGCAACTTCCTGAACAGCCCTCCCAAGTCGACTCATTATACTGTGACTCCCCCTCGGGGCAGCTTCCTCCGGCCTTGAGACCAGACCTGTTACACGCCGACCGTTCTCAGGGCATGAAGATCAAACGTCTTCGTTCAGAGTCGGACGAAGACACCTCACAGCCAACATCAAACTCCCCGGCTCCCCGCTCCCCTGGCTTGAACGGCACCCAGAAAGACTCTCCAGATGTATCTCGTCGGAAGAGAAAGAAAACTACAAGAAGCCGATAGAATCAGAACCCCATGATCCAACTGTGGTGGATCTCTTCAACGACTACGCCGACATGGAGATTTTTCCACCGCTTTTCTCTTTCTTTGCTGCATTTATTCTATTCTCGAATACCCTTACTACCTGCTGTGTCTCTTGAATCTTGGGCGGCGCAATGAACTGAATCTAAGCATTGGCGTTATCTGGTGTTGAAGGCCATGGTCTTTTACTGCAGCTTTATTTTCTACGTGGGCGCTTACCGAAGTTAACTTTTCTTCATACCCTTCATTTCGGCTTGGAAGGCGTGGTTTCTATGGAGTCGTCTATGTATTTCTATGTATGAGTATAACCCAAATGGAACAAGAACATATGAAGATGGAATCTGATCAACAATTGCACCCATTGCTTCACTTCCAGCTTCTACCTCTAATCTATCTCTTGCAAGAAGTCGACCACAGCTACAAACAATCAGTCAGTTTTTCGACTTTTAAAAGCACAATAAACTGAGTAGGGAGGTAGATAGGGCAAGGAGTAGGTACATACCCTTCCTAAACGCCTCTGGATTCTCCGAGATAAGCCAATGCCCGGCCTCGACATCCGCAATTTTCGAATTCGGGAAAAAGGCTTTGATAATTGGGAACGTATCCTCAGAGACATAGGGACTCTTTGTACCCCTAATAACAAGCGTAGGCCCCTTATACTGCACAGACCCAGGCTGCGAGAATGGGAAATCACCCATTGCTCTGAGTGACGCACCTAGCGTCGAAAGAGGGACGCGGAACTTCATCGTCTGGTTCTCTGGAGAGCGTATGAGGTTTGTGAGGAGGAATTGGCGAATAGGGAGGGCCTAACACAATTAGTAACTTTCGGCTTCGCATTCACATATGGATGAACCGTTAGGATGGAGAGGATACTTCTTCATATTCCTGCAGGATTTTGTCCGCGTCAGACTGCTTCGTTACATTCGCGGACTCAACATGCTGCATGCCCTTAATGTACTTGTCAAAATCGGTGCGAAGAGGCGCGTTCACGGGTGCGTTGTCGACAGGGACAAGAGCTGAGACGAGCTCGGGGGCGTTGAGGGCAACGGTCATGGCAGCTTTCGCGCCCCTTTTCATAAGACCAAGTAAGTATGAGTTGTAAGGTAGCAATCTTCTAGAACAACCGCGTCCAAGCCCTAGAGAAAAGAACACAAATAAGCTAGGGAAGAAGTAGACATACATAGAATGACCGATAAGAACACATTTGCTCAAGTCATGCTTGTGGATGAACTCGGCCACATCATCCGCCATGACAGGGTAGTTGTGCTCGGTATCATGGAAAGAGTTGCCGTGGTTACGGAGGTCCTATTCGAGCAGCTCAGTCACCATTGAGAGCCATAACCGCACGAGCTTTAAACCCCACGACATGCTGAACCGGGCTGGGATGGAACCAACCACTATATACACCTCACGCTTCAGATCACGTGCGATAGCCCTAATAGCTCGTCAGAAATATGTTCAGTCTGAGCTGGACGTGAACGTACCGGCTAATGCTCCTGTTGTTCTGCTTTGAGCCGAAAAGGCCGTGCAGGAAGACGATAGGATTGCGCCTAGGGTGAGCCTTTTCCGGTCCGTAGACTTGAAAAGAGAGATCAGACCGAAGATGTCTTGAAGAGGTAGAGAAGCAGCGGATGCTGGAGGCGCTCCGAAGGGCTATCCGTGATGATAAGAGCATTGTGTAAATGCGTTGGATAATCAAGTTACTGAGTCTATAGATCGAAAAGAAGATGAATTGATTATGACGCGGGAAATCTCCACGGCGATGCGTTTGCACGTGACTACGCGGTCTTAAAACTACACGGCACTCTTTAATCGTCGAAGTTGATCAATGACTACTTATCTTGAGAATGATGATGGTCCTGGCTGAATATAGGAAGCGAAAGTAGGATGGTGTTCAGCGGGCTGTGCTGAGCACTAGCATCATTCAGATACATCGTCGCCATGGCCAAGGCTGTTTCCGCTCATTGTCCATCGTGCCTTGTATATTCGCCGTCGGGAATCATCTCAAATCCCGTGGTAGAAGTATGGTACCTACCACAAGCATATCGTGAGACTTGTTGGCTCCTGCTCAAACATCAAAATCAGTTCCGTTATGTCCGCTAGTAACTCGCTGGGCCAATGGGCGGATAGAATCAGCCACTCAGTTCTGTATGGTTATGGTTAAAAAAAAAATGGACCGAGGTGGTATGTAATTGTGATTCTTTCCAGCCAACGTCTTCTATCTCTTCTGTCACAGACCATAGCAAGCCTAATCACAAAATGTTCGAGGCAAACTGCCCTGTGGCAGTTTAGCCTTTCCGCGCGATACTGCTATCACTTAGAAAGGGGTGGCGACCTCTGATACGCTGGCTAGGAGGTGCTTTACTCCAAATAACCTATGCTTCTCACTATCATTCCGCTTGGAAGTTGCACTCCTCAATGCAGCGATACAGGATAACCCGGCGCGGTGCACCTTTCCACGATCCGGGTCGTCAAGAGGTCAAATCTGCAGCAAATTGTGGCATCCGCTCAGGGGGCGATGATAAACGGTAGTTCTATCGGGCGCAGCTATGGGAGTGTCGCGGTCATTAGAGGGGTATTGGGGTAATTGTCGTTCAAGATCACGAAAGAAAGCTGGGTATTCAGGCCGGTTGCACAATTAGCGCTTCCACTTATGCTGTTCGTGTCCTGCGGTTTTCACCAGTCAGTTTAGCTACAACACAGCAGAAGAAAAAAACAAACAGTAGCGGCGATATAATGAAATACAGAGGATGACAATAGAAAGAAACAGCGGTGGGCGAGCTAGATAAGCCTAGCTCTATCGTTTAACCAGACGCATAGAAAAAATCTCTCGGCAAGAACATACACAGAATCAGGCGAATATCTCATCTTTATATTTGTCCCTGTAGGCAGCGGCAATCTGCTCCATTCCTGGCGAATCCGGCACGACATCAAAGGAGTTGAGACTCTGGGTGCGGAGGTGCTCTCGATTCAGAGGGCCGCCTTTCCTGTCACGCATGCACTTCAGCATGGCAAGAAGATCGCTCATATCCACCTCAACTTTCCGATCTCGGCCCGGCGCGAACATCCATCTGATTTTGCGCTTCAAAGCCCACTTAATCGGGGCAGCTAAAATGACGAGATGATCGCCTCTGAACAGGGTGATATTCTGCTTGAGAGCCTTCCGGAACAAATGTATCCTTGTCTCTTTGGTGACATAGAGTGCCATGTCCTCGTTCGCCCACTGTTCGCTAATTTGAAGCCTTTTCGATACCCGGAAAATTGCCTGCTCCAGGGGCCCTTTTATGTCTTCGTCTGTTGCCCATTCTGGATCCAGCAGGTAGTTAAGGTCTTTTGTCGTTTCTCTGTTCTTGAGATAATTAACAGCGAGGAATCCGCCGGCGGTGATCAATTTGATGGGCGCAAAGGCAACGATAAAGTCAAATTTCCCCAATTCCTCGTCGAGAGCCTGAAGAGCTGTAGACCGTCAGACACAGGGACGTGGGCCAGTGTAGACCATGTCGCTCAAGCTAACCATAGACTTACCTCCCTGCAGAGCATCCGCATCCAGAGGCTGCTCGAGCTCAGGCATTGTAGCAGCTCAGAGCACGTTCTCGCCGGCTGCTCAGCGACGCAGTAGCGTTCAAGGCAGAAGGGAACGGACACGGATCAAGAGGGGCGGCAGTGGGCTCCAAAAACCGAAGAGAGATGGAACGGTGGGCCTGGCGAGCAAACGGGAGTCAGTGAGAGTGGTGAGAGGGACAAAGGTACGCAGAGAATCAATAGTCTGGCTTGGTTGTTTGTGAAGGTCCCAAGGTACCCCGCATTTCAGTGCACGCTTGGCTGGAAGATTCTCTCACCCCACCACCTTACCATTTCGACTAAGATCATACCAACCTATCTCTAGCAATAACGACTTGCCAGCTGCGGCAATGAGCCCTGGTAAACCAGTCCTTTCCGGTTCTAGGTTCGTTATTTGACCACCTTTGTCTCAGGAAGCAGGTTCCGCGAGCTCGCAGTGTCCGGGCCGTACCTTTCGACGCTAAGCAAACCAGTCTCCGAAGTGAAAGTCGAGAACGGTCGGACGCTATTCTTCGCTCCCACAATACGGAATCCAAGCGATCCATTCCGAACCGTCCAGACTTAATACAACGCCTATTCTCCGAGCCGCCCGCTCGGGCCTTTGCTCGTATAGCCCAATGGGTGCGTCTCGTCAGCTTTATCCGCGAAAGCAGTTGGCGACGACTGCCAGCTAGCGACTGCAGCCGCTTGAGGCTTGCAGGCTTGCAGTTGGCAGTTGCAGCTTGTTAAGACATACTATTTGGACCTGGTGGGGGTCGTGGGGACGCCGCACATGGTTCCGCACATTATCCATCCAAGGGGTGCGCGATGCACTGTGCTCCGTCAATCTCGAATGGTCTGGACTCCGAGACAGACTCGCAACAGCCGGTCTCTCAACAAGAGCCTCACCGGCGCGACCGCCGAACAGCTCAGCCTCTGAGGTTCGGCCACTTCGGGTCCGAATGCAGATCATCCACTAGTGCGTGACACAATCTGCTTAATAAGCAAGACATACATTAGGCGCGTTTTAAGGGGGAGCTAATGTATCACTATTTATGCTGCGCTCTGCCTGGTTCCAGTTGCCGAACTCGCCCGCCATGGGTCCGTATTTTTCCAATCGATTGGCTGCTGGAGTGCTATCAGGTACAACTATTCTTATGTAGACGTCTTGGGAGTTCTCTGGAAACTCTATTTCATAGCCTGTCCATACCCTATCAGGGCCCATGTCCAAGCTTTGTGAAGTCCATCTCTTTGCGAAAATCAAGCGTATATATACAGATGTCAGTCTATCAATGAGGTACGTAAAGTGACCATTCTACCTCCGAAAATACCTACTCAGGTAGATCTTACTCCATGAGGTTCTTCGACAAGAATGAGTCTGATAAAAGCGGTACAGAACGGATATGATTGACATGAAAGCAACTGCCAGCCGAGAAGTATTCAGCTGAATCTCTGGAGGGTAAATATTCCGGTCTTCGCACTGAAATATCTCTATTTGAATTCAGCCGCGATACTGCCCATGTGCCAGCGTCTCGGCACCCTTCTTATCAATACCTCTATGCCGCTTGACGTAAAGTGGCTGGGTAATTCTGTGTATAGCTGCATGTATATGGCCCCAATAGTGGGAAAATACAGCGCTAAGTAGCCACAACGCGCAGTTGAGTCGCTAGGCGGAGGAGAGAAAAAGAAATGTTATGCGTTAATGAACAATTTGCGCATACAAGTGACTGGGACTGCAATGAGCTCTTTTAGGAAATAATGAAGAAATCCGCCGCTTCGAATGCGGTCCCATGGTCTTGTGGTGCTTGGTGAGTGGAGATCGCGTAGTGCATTCGAAGTTGGTTGTAGAGCGCCAGATAGGCAGGGCAGTAGATGGATGAAGGATACCAAGGGGCCAGTGTATCATATCGGGTTCTCAAGCATAATGCTTGAATTTCTGAAATTTTCGCCAGTTATTCAGAATGAATGGATCATCCCGGAACCCTGCCCCTCTCCGGATGGTGTGCATGCCAAATGGGGGATTTAGTGTGGTCGTGATGTCGATACCCTGCGGTCTTTCTACTACCAGCAAAACGAGGTTGCGAAGAAAGAAACCGGAATCGGTTCCAGCGTTGCTGGAAGGCAAGGCCCCGACCACTCTCATTACAGTCAAGCAATTCGCCAGGAAGATGGCAAAGCATTTTGCGAATTGATCTGGATTCCCTATCTTCAATCTCCGTCTGGTTTATACCTGGGCACTCCATGTAGCCCGTCCCCTGAGAGGTAGCTGCGTCGCATCAGTTGGAATCGCCGATTCGATTTCAGTGAAGTAGTCCAGCCGATTCCGCGTAAATAGCGTGGGTCATCGTCCGCTTACTTCTTCTGCTCTTGGTGTCCAGCTTGCTAGCTTAGTGTTGGTGGTTAGTTAGGTCGAACCTTGACAATGGAACGAAGCTCATCTTGCCTATTTCCTGGCTGACGGACACTGTCCCATTGCCAGATTCGGGAGATTAGGCAGCCGAAGAATCCCAATACACACCAGGTACGATATCTCCCTTGATCTGCTTCCATAGCGATCGAATTGCGTTGGGGTTTTAGTTAACAGATGTCCAACAGCAGTTAATGAGAGATTGTTTCATGTCCCACGGCCGTCGAGCTCTCTCGCCCAGCAAAATGGGATTGTACAAGTCCCTGTAGTTTTATAGGGAGAAAGCTCAGAGTGTCGGAGGGAGGTGAAGGGTGAGAGATGGCGCCTTGATTTCTGTTCAGAAATTGTGCGACTCGTACCGAGGCAGATTGCTGAGGCAGTCAGTCCATCTTCAGTCCATTCAGACGAAGCTGTGCCTCCAGGCATCTGCGGCTCCTAGTGTAGGAACAGGCCCAAGATGCTACTTACTGAGTGGACAAAAGCATGATTTTGTAAGATCATTTGTACACAGATGTGATTCATAACGGAATTGCCTACAGCACGTGAGGGCGCAAACTGAAGGCGCACCTGAGAGAGCTTGCGGACCTCGGAGCGGTTATTTCCTCTTCACCACCTTTCGTTCTTTATAACCATCCCACCCTGGTCACTCTTTACTCATAGTCTAATTGACTCTAGCTTTAGCAGTTGCTTATTTTATTCTTAAAGGAGAGTTTGGCCCTGTAGACGAGATCCCAATTCGCGTCTGCTACTCCAAATCTCCAGCCTATTCGTCGCTCACACAGCCTCGCTATCTGACATCCTCGGTCTTTGTGCACTGTGCCCGTCTTTCAACATGACGGCGTCTCCCAATGGAACAGACTACTTGGCATCATACACCAAGCTTTCCTCCTGCATCTATGTTCATGAACCAGACCACTCAGCCGACGACGTTGGCGACTATCCCCGGACAATCGTCATTGCATTCTGGATGAACGCCTTCTCCAGATCGCTAGCCAAATATATTGTTGGATACCGACAGCTGGCTCCTCGAGCCAGAATCATCTTTATTCGAACGTCCTCTGCAGAATTTATTCTGCGTCCCACAAAGCGGGCCCAGTATGCTCGTCTTGCACCTGCTGTTGAAGACCTGCTAGCTCTTCCTGCCGACAGCCCTGTGCTTATCCACATGTTCTCAAATGGAGGTGTATTTGCCATAACACACCTTCTCGAAGCCTATCAACAAGCCACAGGGCATCCGCTCCGCATCTCGTCCACAATCATTGATAGTGCACCCGGAACAGCTACACTTACCGCCAGTTTCAAGGCGTTTTCTTTTGTGCTTCCCAGGACATGGATTCTCCGCCTTTTAGGCAAAGTTGTCTTATACGCCTATTTAGCTTCCATGTTTGCGCTTGGAAAGGCGGTTGGGAAATTGTTTGGCGTTCGAGATGCTGTTAGCGTCGCGCGACAAGCCATCAATGACGGCAGGATATTGCGCGGATCCGGCACGGCTGGTCTTCCGAGACGGTGTTATATCTACTCGGATGCTGATGAGCTTGTTGACTGGAAAGACGTCGAGAGACATGCCTCTGATGCAGAATCAATGGGCTTCGTAGTCCAGCGGGAAAAATACACAGGATCTGAACATGTAGCGCATATGAGAGCTGACCCAGAGCGCTACTGGAATACGGTGAAGCTATATCTTAAATGATCCTCATCATAAACGACTCTTCCTGGTTCGAGTAGGCCTATGCATTGGGCGGAGTCGTTCTCTAATGAAGACCGATTTTATGCTTCTTGGATGCTTTCTGGATAACCCCTCTGTGAGAGGCTATGGCTTTCTATATCCGATTCGTTCTTCCCCAACTAGCTACAGCTCTGGAATCTGCAGCGTTAGATGAAAGTAGTATGGTACGATATAATCACTCGAAACTTCTGCAAGGAATTTGAGGGGCAGCCAATGGCCACTCAGCGCAACTATACATATCTTCGGATACACCTAAGAAAGATATGCTTGTTTTCAGTATTCATCTACCACTCTACCTCCCCTTCAGCTTCTCCATAACCGGCCCTTCTTCAGCCACATTCGGCACTATTTTCGCTACCCCATCCAGCAACCCTCCCTCACGTTGATTAATCTCACAGTACCTCCCTTCCCAACTATATATCAGCTCCCCACTGCGCCTACTATCATTACACAGCATAACAACACTCTTCGCCACATCCTCAGGCTTCTGGACATGCACACCGAGACCCCTAAGAATACCGCTGGAAACAATCCCCGTCGCTGTCCATGAGGGCGCAATGGCGTTCAATCTAACCCGTCTTGGGCTCTTTCCATCATGGCCGGAGTTAGGCTGCTCTTGCTGTAAGTCGCTGAATAAACCGCGCAGAATACCAAGAACACCGTGCTTCGCAACTGTGTAATCTCCTGCACTGAAATTCTGGAACGAGGATGCTGAGGCGCTGATTGTTATGCATGGCGAGGGTTCGGTCTCCGCTCCTCCTCTTCCACCGTAGGCAGTTTGACGAAGGTAGTAAACACCCAGACGCACTGTGTATATAACCCCAATAAGATTCACATCCAGGACTTTCAGATCTGGTGGGGCTAGTAGCTGTTCTCCCCCGTCCTTATCTTCAAAAGTCTCCTCTAAGAAGTTACTCAGCGGTCCAATCCCCGCATTCGCGAAGACGTGGTCTATGACGCCGAATCGTTCCACCCCGCGGATGAAGAGATTGCGGATACTCGTCCAATCTGAGACGTCCGTTTGGACAAACATGAGATTTTCTGACACATCCACCTGATGTGGTGGTGAGGTTGATGCGGCTCCCGTACAGGATTGTTCGTCTCGCTGGTCTAGGCTTTGTAGAAAGACCGCTGGTAGGGGGTAGAGATCGCCGGCTATGACTTTTGCGCCATGGTGCAGGCAGAGGTGGGCGGTTGCTTTGCCGATGCCAGAGGAGCTTCCTGTGAATGGGTAATGTTATATTGATGCTAGCAGTGTATATGTATAGATAAAATAGCTAGGGTGCAGAGGTATATACGCACCAGTTATGAGGACGACTTTGTCCTTGATCGAGGTGAGGTACTCGAGTGGGATTTGAAATTCAGTCATTTTCGGCGTGGCCACATTGCTTATTGAGAATGGCAGTTAGGGGAGTGAGTTATTGGAAGGATGTTGATGGGTTATTGAGAGTGTGTGTTCTTGTATGGGCCGAGGGCTCGAAATGCGGGGATATGAGGAGATATTTGCTGTTTGCCGAAGAGGCACGTACATGTATCTCACAGATTCTAACCATTCGCTATGCATATATATACATTAGAGTACCAACGCCAATGTGCAAGCACTTTTCATAACCTGCAGCCAGACAATGTCCATCATCGCCCCTTGGTCTCGGGGAACTCGTCTTCGAGCTTTAGTCTAGCCGTGACATTCATACTCATCAGCTCCTGAATAAGGAGCTTAGCCGCATAAGGAATGACCATCTTCACAACACTCCTGGATGACTTGCAGCGCTGGCACCAGTTCAGGTAGCCCATGAACCCGCACTGCTCGCAGACATCAACCTCGTGGCGATCAGACGATATCATCAACCGTTCCAAAAGCAGCTGACTGGTACCGTAAGCGATTAAACAATCACGCTCCATCTCTCCGAGACGCAGACCTCCATCCCGAGAACGACCTTCTGTTGGCTGGCGGGTGAGTGTGGCGCGGGGCCCGCGCGCACGCGAATGCATCTTGTCTTGAACCATATGCTTCAGCTTCTGGTAGTAGATAGGTCCCGTGAAGACGTAGAAAGGGAGAGCTTCGCCTGTGATGCCAGAGGTAAGATAGTCCTTGCCACCGTAGCTGAAGCCCTTGTCAATGAGGGTCTGGGTCATTTGTTCGACAGGGGTGCCGCTAAAGCATGTTCCATAGCCGTGCTGGCCGGAAAGAACACCGGCTTTACCTGCAACAAGTTCAAGCATTTTTCCGACTGTCATACGAGAGGGGAAACCGTGGGGGTTCATGATGATGTCTGGGTTGATACCCTGGTCCGTGAAAGGCATGTCGGCTTGGTCAACAATAATACCTGTAACACCCTTTTGCCCGTGACGCGAAGAGAACTTGTCGCCGACTTCGGGCCGCCGTGTTTGGCGTGTGAGTACTTTGATGATTTGATTCTCGTTTTCAGTAGCGGAAATCATGACTTTGTCAATGTAGGCAGGATCGGGAAGCTTGTAGGTCATCGGAGTGGGGTTGTAGCTGATCGGTCGCCCTGCATCAGAGCCTGGCATTCCTGAGGACATTGACTGATCTGGTGTAGACTTATTGATGTAAACCTCTCCAGCATTGACTTGTTCTCCAACGGCTGCCAGACCATCGCTCTCTAAGAGAGCGTGTTTCCTTATGGGCGCATCGTTCTCATAAGTGGGAGGGCTCAGGATGTCCTTCGTGCCGTTGGAATAACTTTTCATGTTTGTGACATACTTGCGGAACACCTGGCAGCGACCGAAGCCACGGTCAACTGAGCCCTTGTTCAAGACTAGGGCATCCTCAATATCGTAACCAGAGTAACTCATGACGGCAACAGTGGCGTTTTGGCCGGCAGGTAGCTGATCGTATTTGGTCAATTCAATCGTGCGCGACTTAACCATGGGTTTCTGTGGGTAAACCATCAGGTAAAGAATGGAATCAATACGCAGGAACTGGTTCGACGCGATAGCCCCAATCGCTTGTTTACCCATAGCACATTGGTAAGTATTACGCGGGGACTGGTTGTGGTGAGGATAAGGAATCAGACCGGCGACAGCACCGAGAATTGTGAAAGGTTCGATTTCCATATGAGTAGTCGTGTCCGTTATATCCTTCTCGTATATGGCGATTAACGAATCGTTCTCCTCGTTGACATCCACATATTCAACTAGGCCTTGGGCTAGGAAATCATCGAACTGCATCGTTCCATCACGGAGCTTGCGGAGATGATGTTTCTTGACGCGCGACTTGCCATCTTCGACGATAATGAGTGGCCGGCAGATACGTCCATCATCAGTTGCAACGTGCACAGCACGCTGATGATGATTAATGTAGATGCTGACAAACTCGGAGATCCTGCCCATTCGTCGCAGTCGCCGGAACGCATTCAAGAAGTACTTCGGGCGACGGGTTAGCGCCATTGGCGTACCGTTAATCGAGATAGTATAACTGCCAGGTGCATAGATCTCCTTTCCACCTACGGTCTGGATGTCTTCTGCACCAAGCATGAATATAAGGTTTTTGATTGGACCTTCTTCATCATTGGTCGTAATGTGTGTCATAAGAGCCAGATTTTTCACGAGACCACAGGCTTCACCTTCCGGAGTGTCTGCTAGGCAGATCATTCCAAATTGCGAAGGTTGCAGAGCACGCGGACCGCTGACCTTTCTCGTCTTCTCAAACTGACTGCTAATACGTGTCATCATTCCAAGAGCAGCGATATAGCTTAAACGGCTTAGCACGTGGGTGACGCCAGCACGTTCCATGCGGAAACGCTTCAGGCTCCAATTACCCGTCGAAATTGCTCGGTTCATTCCCTGTGTGATATGATTGCTGTGCATACCAATAACACTCCAGGCATCGAACGCCTCAACTCGATTGCGCTTGTTTAGGACCTTATCAATGTTCATTTTAATATCAAAGCAGAACTTCTTGAAGAGATCTTCAAAGAGCAAGGCTAATAGCTGTCCGGCCAACTCTAGTCTCTTATTCCCAAGGTAATCACGGTCGTCGACCAGCGCCGCGTCATTCTTCGCCATGAGCACACGGCGGGCCATGTTAGCAACGTAAATGGCCTTAGGCCGGAAGTTCATGTCTTTGACTTCAATGTGGGAAATGATGACGGACGCAATAGCCTCGACGGCCTCTTGAACGTGTGTCCGGCGGTAAGACATCTGCTTTCGATTGATCTTGATCCGAGAACCAATCCAATCAAGTGCTTGCTGCTGCGTAAATACGCCAACCTTGATAGCTTCCTCAAAGTTAATAGCGAAGTCCTCCTGGTAGACCTTGTCGACGCCAGCAACCAGGAGCATCATTTCCTTGTCGGTATGGATGCCCATGGCTTTGAGAAGGATAACGATGGGAATATCTTCGCTGAGCACGTTGTGTTTGACGTATAACCTGTCCTTCTTTAAAATAATATAACTCTTAGACTTGCGCTCATTGGATGAACTACAAGCATTCTTAGTAAGATGCCAAACCCCACTGAAGCCTCGGACTCTTACCTTGTGACCGATGCCTGAACTATCTCCTTTTTCGGATCCGTCTCGACGATGATTCTGTTCTTGCTCAACTGTTCCTGAACGAGAATCACCTTCTCCGTTCCATTGACGATGAAATAACCACCAGGATCAAGCGGGCACTCATTGAGCACCGTCATCTGCGCCGGAGTCTTGTTGCCCAGCACACATTTTGAACTGCGCAGCATGACCGGCATCCTACCAATAGATACACCTTTCCTCCTAACCCTTTGACGGCCACGGATGTATTCAAAGTCCACCTGAATCGGTGCGGCATACGTCGTATCGCGCAGTCGGCACTCGTGCGGTGTCACGGTTGATTCCTCAAATTCGGTACGGACATCCTGAGGCTCGTCTGCTCGGCGAGGGAAACCAAGGTAGATATCAGTAAACTTTATGTAGAAGTTATGGTCGACGTCGCTACGAATCGTGTTGCTCGACTCGACGATTTTCTTTAGCTGCACTTCAACGAGGTAGTTGTATGAATCAATGTGCTGTTTCACCAAGCCCTTGACCTTCAAGAAGGCAGGCAACAAGTTCCATTTATCCTTGGCAGTGCTGATAGGATCGGTCAGAGACTTATTGTAGTAGAACGGTTCTAGGAGCGCGTCAAAGGGATCGCGGTGGCGGTATGGGTATTTCGGCTCGGGCACTGGCTCCGTCTCCGCGTCGGCAACATTGTCCTTTTCGCCTTGCGTTGGATGTTCTGAAGTCGTTGCTTCTTTTGCCTCCTTGGCTTGGGCAGCACGTTTTCGTCGTGCGGTCTCTGTTGTCGACTTGGTAGAACCCGTAGTCTGTGGCAGGTCTTAGCAGAAAGAGCGCCCAAGAATTTGTGGAGTCATACCTCTGATTGCACAGCTCGCGCGCTGGCCGGAGCCACAGCTCTCTTCCGGGGTGGCATACCTATGAGCAGAGGCAGTTGGCCGTAATGCTAAAAAAGCAGTGCTTCTCAAAGATAGCCCAGGGGTTAGTGGAAGTTCATGGCAGACGAGATAGAAGACCACAATTTCTTTCTTATCGGCGAGGGGAAAAGATCTAAAAATTGCGGATGAGTTTCCTCTTTGAGGCATAGAGGTGATTATGTAATGATAGTTAGCTAACTAACTTATCCATAACTAGGTTAAGCGCTTCATGCAAGGCTTGATGACAAATAGACCATCCGCAATGCATAAATCTTGAGTGTAACCCATCTAGAGAGTAGAACTTCTGGAGCTCATAACTTCATTCTTTTCCTGTTGAATCAAGCAGCTGTTTCATATTTCGCCGAGGATTCCAGCTAAATATCATGTCAAGCACTGTTACTTCTTACCGCAAGCTAACTTCCAGGAAGTATCCGACACTTAGCGATATTTCATCTCCAAGGATGGAAAAAGCAATTATATTCCAGACATCCGGATGCTCTCTGGTGTCCCCCTGGCGATGGGCCGGGCAGCCTTAATGAAGGACCAAGAGCTCGTCGATCTGGATTTGAACGCGTCTTCAATCTCATCCAAGGACCTGCCCTTGGTCTCAGGCATAAAGATAGCACAAACCACAGCCGTGATCAACGAACAACCGCCGAAGAGAAAGTAAGCCCCAAAACTACTCTTATCCAGCAGAATCGGGGTTGTAAGAGCAACCAGAAAATTCGTCGCCCAGTTGCTCCCGTGCGCCAGACTCGTTGCTGAGGCGCGGGTTCTTTGTGGTTGGATCTCGGCCGCATAAATCTTGATCCCAACTGCCCAGCTGAGTGAGAATATCACGGCGAAGATATAGATGGAAACTATGACAACCCAGCGGCCAGCACCGGCTGAGCTGTGCACCGCATTTCCCGCATAGAGAGCGCCCATTAAGAACATGGTTAGGCTGATTACGACACCACCGTAAATGACGCTGTGGCGGCGGCCCCATTTATCCGCCCAAATTAAGGCTGGGATAGTCACTGCAAAAATGACAAGAGCCGAAACACCGGACGCGAAGAAGCTGGCATCTGCGGATGCGAGCCCTGCTTGCTCGAAGAGCAAAGGAGCATACTGAGAAGATTTAATTAGCTGTTGATCAAGTTCCTTGGAAAAGCCAACTTACGTAAAGGACACCATCTATCCCGCTGAGCTGCTGCATTGCCATCAAAAATACAGCCAGCGCAGTACGAGACCGAACGTCTTTCGAGAAGATGTCGAAAAGCTTGTGTCTTATGGATTTATCTTCGACTTGGGGAGTGGCCACAGTAAGATCCATACTCGAGACGTTGGTCACGGCCACTTCTTGAGAAACTGGACCCTGGATGACGGACCCTCTGGCTTGTTCTATCTCGCTTTTCTCGCGCTCTGCATGGCTAACACCCAGCAAATCCCAGACGACGTTGGCCTCCTCTCTACGGCCGTGGATAGTGAGCCACCTCGGAGAAGGCACAAGCCACAAGAATGCCGCTGCGGAAAACAGTAATGAGAGACAAGCAAGAATGAGGAACGGTGTTCGCCACGACATTGAGGACTGAATTCGGGCAGTTCCATAGCAGGTGAAGAATCCTACTACCAGGCCCAGAGTTATCAGCAACTGAGGGCCAGTCGTCAAAGCTCCTCTGACGCCTGGAGGAGAAATCTCGCAGATATACCTATCCGCAGTCAGAAAGGGGTCTGGCATTCAACATGACGGCTTCAACATACACAACCAATGTGCCCAAATACAACCCCTCACCCATTCCCTCAATGCAGCGCCCGAGGACAAACATCGAGACGTGGACAGCTCCGGCCTCCAGGGCTGCGCCGAGCCCGAAGATCAGAGTCCCGATACTAATGCCTTGCGGGCGGCCAAACTTGTCCGCAAGGTAACCAGCAAAGAACGAGGAGATAGCTGCCGGGATGAGGATTGAAGACACTAATAGACCGTGTACTGTTGCGGATCGATTGCCGAATTCTTCTACGAAGCTGTCCATGGTCGTCACAGGGCCTATAATTCCGGTATCCATGCTGCCGGAGCACATAATTTAGCCGTAGACGACGAGGCTTCGCGGGACTTGACCTTACCCAAAAAGTAGCCCCCCGCACGAGCAAAGGATGCTTGCGATAACATATCGAGGCGGTTTGAGAAGATGCTCCATCTTTTCAAAGCCCTGAAAAGTACCTTCAGTCTTGGAGTCTCAATCACCAAGTATCCTGAGAGGCCAGCTTGTCTTCAGAAATTCCGGTCAAAGTAACGCAGCCTCACGTTGAAAAGATGAGTGGGAAAGACTTTATATCTCAACTCTAAGCTCTCAACTCAGACCGTCTTGCTCGTAGTACAACAGTAGCAACGTTCGTAGTTCACTCTCACCCCCACCTAGATTAGAAATTCCGATTTTCGATCGATCCAGACACTCTGAGCTGGCCAAAGTTTCTTCATAAGGCTTAATATCGAGTCATGTCAGCCAGCGATTGTTCCTCTCAACGCCAAACTCCTCTCGAGATGTCGGGATGCTACCCCGTGCCTAGCTAGGAAGTTCTAACCCCCCGCGCGTCATTACATCCCCAATCGTCAACAGGTTAGGCAGCCAGCCTGCAGTATCCGCGGCTAAAATCATTTTTAGGCCGAAGCCGCAGGATGAGCTCCCCGGCCACTGATAGGGTGGCGAAATTGGAGTAAACTGTCAGTGACTCACGGACCATATTCGTAGGCTTCCCGTAGTCAGCGCCATAGACGATCTCGATCTCTTCTTATACCGTCGCCGAGCTGGTAATTTATTGCCGAGCGGGTTCTTGAGTATATTAATACGTCAATGAGCATAACCCCAAGGCGAGGAAATGTTACTTGATTATTCCAAGAAGGGTCTGAATGTGCTGCCTAATAACCAATTGTGAGTACAATGCCTATGCCGTTACGGGCTCGTTGACGGCGAGAGTTTTAGCTGTATGCAAGATAAATTCGAGCTCTTGAAACGAATCTCAGATTAAACAATAGACATAAACCCTCAAGCGAAGTGCGTTGCTTGTTCGTAGATGTATATGAACTTGCACCCAAGTCCCCTTGAATGCAATGCTTGAAGGTCACACGGCCCCGGCTGCTCCCGCTATCGCCAGCTATAGAGATGCAGGTAGAATGACGTCGACCATATTCTTCAGGTAGTGTCTAGGTGCCGCAAATAAGGAAGACATGCTGGATGACCGAGCACCAGCCTGGGCAAGGCTTGGTTAGGAAGTAATAGACCAACCTTGAAAAGATTCTCAGCACACCTTCAAGAACAATCCCGCCCTACTTCTATCAAGAACTGCTGCTGTTTTACTATACTGTCGGAGGCTCCTTTCAGCTTACGTTACCAACGACCTTAGCGACAGTACATGGAGCGGAGGCACACTCTCTCCATGTTTATCGAACATATAGATATCCCATTGGGTCAAAGCTCGTGGGTACCTAGGTCATGCGTCATATCAGCGTGGTTTGAGATTATACACTGCAGCTACCACCCCAAGGTACCTAGATATGTGTATTTAACGCCCAAAAACTATTGCACCTCCTTCCTGCCTATTCTGCACGTTCGCTGTTTTAGAGGCTGAGCCGAATGAGTCAGGCATAGTCTCTATAGCCGCTCAAGGCACGCTTCTCGTTCTCGTGCTAGTTCTAGTAGGAATCTGCAGATAGTGTTTCTGCCGCACTATTATACGCTTTTCTTGTTCCTGCTCTAAATACACCATCCCCCTAATTAGCTTTTATAAGGCTTTTCTGTCCCACGTTGTCAGTTCTAGGCTCTTTTTGGCTTTCTGAATATAATACTTGTCAATCACTCAGCGTGATAAGGTTCTAGGATACGGTGCTACTTGCAATGGCCAGTGGTGTTGTATACTATATTAGTTGCTTTGGGACTCGCTTTGCATCTGACCTTGGATGCTTTAGTCATTGCCTCAATCAAGTTCTGTGTGAGGTTGCTCTTGCTTGCATATCTCTGTTCCGAGAAGCCTTCGCATCTAACCTCTTTCGCTTTTTTGTAGCTTGGCGAATCAATTCGGAACGATGAAAATCAATTACCATGGCTTAACATGGCTCGCCCAAACTCAGTGTTCCACAGATTATTTTCTGGTCGAAGGTCTCCGTGCGATACTCCGAGGGAATGAATCTAGTGCACTGACCTTGCAACCTCACGTGCAACCATTGTATCACGTTCCAATTCATATATAGGCTCACCACCCCAAGCCATGATAAGCATGTGACGAATCTTGCCAGCTCCATGTACGTTATAGAACTTTGCTAAATTGACCTTCCCGAGGGAAACTGAGACTGCTGATCCTTGGGCTTGCCATAGGAAACGGTATACCTCCGCCTCTCTTTGAGACCACGTCCCATAAATCAGACGTCGTTCCCTTGCCGACCACTGTAGCCATACGCCGTGCAGGTAACCTTAAATGGCGCTTCAGTTGCGCCACAAACCCCCATTGGTGTACAGTCCTGGTCGATGTTTTCATCTAGTTGCTGTTTGAGTTCTTCAATCAACATATCAGCGTTGATGAGGTGTCGGTTGCTGTTCCCTCCCTGCCGGTGCAGCATGACGTTTGGGCAGTTAACATCTAGCTGGTGACTCTGTTGCAGGCCAATTAGAAATCGCTGGGTGCAGAACTGAGCAGTGTGCTGTTGGCCCTGGCCACGGCTTTGAGTATGTAGAGTTTCTAACTTGCGTGCTGAATTTTGGACGCATGAAGGCGATGAAGTAGCTTGACTAAAGCCACGCTTCCTTCCTCTAGCGGCTGGGTCTGCATCAGGGTGCGGTGAACAATCACTTGGTGTGGTGTTAGGCAGCGCACATCTAGCTTGAGACTGTTTGCGTGTTTGGCGGGTGCTGGCGGACGGCGGAGCAAAAGAGGATGACGGTAGATACAGTGGGTCGTATAATCTCTGGATGTTATTTCTGACGACGCCACTTCTGAGGATGTATCTTCCGAGTCCAGCGGCCCTGTCGCAGTTCCGATATAAAGATCTCGGAGAATATTTCATCAAAGCTCGACTTCCAGATGGGCTGATTATGGATTGCTTTATTCCGCCTCTCCTGATCACGATATTGCGAGCGGAAGCTCATGAGGCACAAACACAATATCCAAGATTGCGGTTAGCGGCTGTAGCAGGTAATTGAAGTTATCCTCCTGACCTATTTCCATGTTGGGCTCACAGCGGTGGTATACAGGGTGCCAGGTTCGTCGTAATCAACCCGCAGCAGGACCAGTGCTAACCCATAAGTCAAGTACGAGTACTCGAGCCCTGCTTCGAGCATAACATCATACTCTTGGACCACGGATGAGCCAGTTAGCCGGGCTGCATTATGTCTCAGTTTCTCGGGGCCCTCGGCTGGAATGGTTTTGGATTTGACGACCTTCTCCCAAAGATCCATTGGTCTTAACCCTGCTCGAAGATTTTTAACCGATAGCTTATGGGGTGGCTTATACTCGATTGTCGTAAGAAGTGTACTCTTGTCGCGGTACAGTACTGCTGTTCAGAAAGTGGTGTCTTTGGTTGTTCGGCTTTGGGTTGGTCAGCTTCGTCCGCAACAAGGCTCTTAGCATGATTTTCAAACCGAACTCCATCGCCCAAGCGAGACTCAACTTGAGCAGCAGGTATTTTGGGGAGCTCCGTGATAATATCACTGACATAATCCTCCACACCGAAATTTCTCATACATCCGCAAATCCAGTTCGCTGCTTATTGCCCGCTCGAATCGCTTCCCCAAGACTTCCAGCACAATGTGGGGCGAGAATATTCGTGCCGCAGTCTGACTTGGTGGTTCAAAATAGGAGCAAACAGAGCTGTAGATCTCCTGTTGTTTGGATTCGCACTCAGACCAATGCTCAAAGCGGAAGGGACAGCGTTTCCCGGTAGATGGCTGTATCGTCCCTGTTGTAGAGCGAATCGGTATCTCAACTTTCAGAGGGCGATAGAAACATTTATGACAATATTGGATGAGCTCGCTGAAAGTCGTTGGTTGTGTTTGCTTCTTCTCCTGCCGTTGGCTTTCCTCTGCGTGCCGTTGGCGTTCCTCTGCCTGTCGCTGCCGTTCCTCTGCTTGTTTCCTTTAGCTCTACTTTCCTTAGAAAGAGCGCTTCCAGATCTGGTCTGTTGCTAGTCATCTGGTTGATGTCTTTTGTCAAATGGAGTTGATCTTGATCGATCTTCAACAAAGGGCATGTGGAAACGGTCTTCTTCGGGAGCGGCTTTCAAGGTGCAGTGAAACTTCATTAAGTGCCTTCGTGTGACCCATAGACACCCAGGAATTATGCTTGCCTTTTTATCAATAGTATAATCATGATCCAAGAGTTAGGTCCAGAGTTCTGTTTTGTTCTGAGAGGGAAATACGGAAAGCGCATCAGAACACAATGCCGTTTGGAACCGCCTTGTATATTGTCGCTCTAAATCGTCGTTACCCCAGTTTTAGGTCTTCTTCCCGCCAAACAGTAACTTGGAACCGAGCCTATTTCCAGGGAAGGAAACGGCGGCTTAGACGACTACCTCAATCCAACCGCGTATGAGTAGGGTGAGCGCGACACTCGCCCCACTGCTCATCCACTCCACCCCACAAGCTCACCTTTCTGACCCGGGGCCCCGCGACTTCAAACAAGCACTGCTCACCTGCTGGAATAAGGACAATGGTCTTGGCGCCCGTGGGTTTTGCTTGATAGGCATGCTGGATACATCTTTGTGCTGCATGATTTAAGTCGCCTGACTGAAACATGCAGCATCCTCCAGCGCACATGGAAGCTGCTGATGGTGACTGCAGATGCATTTGCAAGTCATACTTGATGCCTCACTTATACATGTCCCGTCGATTATTCCAACTGACTCATATGATGACCAAGAAAAGTACGGGGTTTTGGTTTGTGGGATACTGTCATGTCGCGGTTGCGAACTGATACTCCCTTCACAGCGATAGCTCACTGCACCGTTTATGATTGTGACACGAGATAGCTGATTTATGCCAAGTCGTTTTAGGGTGCAGTTCGAGTCGCCGGGGATTATCGCTGGTGTATATTTCGAACCCGAGTCCAGTGAAGATACTCGCAGATGCAGTACCGTGGCTAGCCATATCTATATGAGCTGGTCTGGCCCATGACAGAAGAAGTGAGCTATGAGAGGTGTTAACAGGGGTTTCAGCAACTGAGAGGCCCGGCCCTGAACCGCGTCTTTGTACATTGGGGCCATCCGGCTCAACCAGACGACAGGATCATTGATAAGAGAACAATAAATCACGAAAACGGAAAATCACAGGCTGCCGCTTTTCAACCAACCGGTTCTTTTCGGACCAGGAATTATAGAATCGCCAGAATGTTGGACTCGCCACTTGTCAAGCGCCTTGCAGCTGGTGCGGTAGGATGTCGTGTATGACCAGGTATATTAAGAGGATACGGCCTACGCCGATACAGTAGGGGAAGGCCAGACAGAAGCTAAGGAGGCGAAAAAGGACAATTATGCAAGCGCAGCTCGAGCCGTTGGACGAAAGGTCGAGAGGATAATCCAGATCAGTGCCTCACATGCATGTTAGACGCCTAGCAACAGTGGGTGCTCTCTGACCGCAACTTAGGAATTCCGCAATTCGTCGCCTAGCCCTTCAACGCTACTCGCGATAGAGCGGTTGTGTCTTCGTTGGCAGATATGGAGCCGATCCTGATTGGGCAAAGAGCAAGGTTCTAACGAGCTTCATTTAAGAAGTCCATATGAACAGAACGAAAGAATTGTATCCGAGTCCACGTTGGATGAATAGAGCTTTTCCTTCAGGTCCAGGAAAGGAAGGACTGGAACCCGCTTGAACCTGGAGCAAACTCGCGGCGGGTCCTGTCAGACGCAGTTTACGGGGCCTATTGCCTGCGCTTGGGGATCGGATCCTCGGATCTAAGTCGACCCTGTAGCAAGCCGCACTTTGTGGAGCAATTAAGGTTGGGTTAGGACAGTCAGCGTCGGCTAAGGACTCCGGGGTAAATGCTCGGGCCAACCCAAGGGGAAATTCATTGTCTAGGTTCGACGTGTGCTCACTCTTGGGAGATTGTTTCGAGTTCCTTGTTCTCAGGCGTTAGAGAGCTCGTCAGGCGATCGGACGATTAGGAGGATACGCATCTAGCAGTCACTCTCTGCTAGTGCTCCTCAGACCGCAGCAGCTGACGGCAAGGTATCCCGGCCTATCCGAGGATGATCATCCATGGAGCTGGCCCAAAAGTGCAAACGGGAGAAGGGATTCCTGACTGGTTGGCTTGCTGGATGCCGGGCCCCTGAAATCGTGTCTACCGGTAACTCGTACGGTCCGGAGTAAAGGCCTAGCCCGATTTTATTGTCGGAGATTATCTGTGCCAGAAGGCTAGGGACTGGCATGCGAAGCATAAACTCACTTTTTTTCCCAGCCCTTTTTATTTCAGCTCTTGTTGGCCTCAGTACTATAATCGTCGCCCGTATCGCTGAATGGTCCTCTGTATATTGGTGCTTTTACATCCGGGTGAGAATGAGCAGGTACCCGCATAGGTACTTTGTCTGCTCTAGTAGCAACCTCACCGGCTCCCTGGCCCGATTGATATGCAGAGGTCGGGGGAGCGATAACAGCTTTGCTTACGGCTATCAATAGGTTCAATAGGTATCCGAATCCACAGTCGATCCCTCAAAGTTCAGAACCACGACTCCACGAATTTCTCGGTCATTGAAATCCTGTCCCACTTTCAGAACGACTTTATTTAGTACCTGCAGTTTCTCTTAACTGAAACGAAAATGGAGTTCTTGTAGTCCAATACTACCACGATCGTGCCAGGGCCGTTTTGCCTCCAGTCACCATTGTACACCGCTTCTCCTCCACCGTGCCAATCAGCAGCCGCCATTGGCCTCCAATGGCTTCGTTCTAAGTGGCAAGCCATTATTGCATCAGTTTGTGATGAGACAATCATCCGTGCCCGTTCAACCATTACTCTTGCTCCGACGTATGAATCGTTGACACCAGTCCCGCTCGGACCTATTCAAACTGACTGGACTTGAGGTTCGATCCTCTTACATTGAATGTGCCTGCCTGCAGAGCCGAGAACCAGTTCGGATTCCAGAAGCAAAGAGATCGATGGAACTGGCCCATCGGCTTGGCTTCCCCTCAACGGAAACCTTTGGCTCGCGCATGGCTATCCGTAGCAGCTGATTTCATGGTACGCCATGTGATGTTTGGTTGGCACCGGTCATCAATCCAGACTACTGATCCAGTAAGCAGACCCAGGCCTCTGGCACTCCGCACGCTCCTTTCTTTTGTGTGGAAGTGAAAAGACTTGCAGGTTTCTGGGCCCTGACCCAGGCATTCCATACAGATGTAGTTACATCGGGCCCGCCGTGGCATCTTCGACCTAAAGTCGGGCTGGGATCCACACTTGCTGCAGAAACACTTGCAGCGGCCACGCCTACGGCCAGCACTGCACGTCGGGCGCGCCCAGCAGGAGAAGAACGAGTGTTTTGTCGGCCTCAAAACCGACCGAGAGTCCGCCATGAAGAATTATCGAGAAGGAGTAGGCTCCGTCGAGTGCCAGCGTTACTGTCAGCGTTACTGTCACATCAGGCATCCTTTCGCGGCAGAAGAAGATAGGGCGCTCGGAGATCTACTCCATGATCCCTGTCTAGAGCTGGAAATTTGAGGGACACTCTATTCCCAATAAAGTAATGCATTAGCACGAAGCTCCTAGTCACCACTAGCAGCGCTTAGCCGAATCACAATCGACCGCGCAGGAGATTCAATAATAATCCTTGATCCATCGAAAACGAACGATCGACCGAAGGGTTGGCAAAAGCAAGACAGCTCAGCAGCCTGGGTTCCGAAACAGACCTAGTCAATAGACAACGCGCCGGCACACTGATTACGATTTCTGGCTGATGGGTCGTTGTCTGCAAAGGCACAGAGTATCGAGAGGGACTGGTGTGGTATCTTTCCGCGACAGCTGTCATTCAAGAAAATCAAGAGCAGGGAGGCTAACAGTACGGAGTAATCTCGTCGGGGAATCTCTGATCTGCCATTCGAGGTACTGGCGTACATGCATGAACAGATAGACTACTCCGTATATTGTTGTAGTTACTGAGCAATCGGTAGAAATAAAAGCCACTATGTTGGTTACGGAGTACTCGTAACTAATTTTTATAGTCAAGATACGTGCGACCAAGGAACGTTCTGACCATTATCCAGGGAACCGGTCAACGAATCCACAGACAAAACCAGGGGAATCCACAAAAAAAAGAAGAAATAAAAAAAAGACACAACGATAAGGTGGCCTAAGAGAAAAGGACGCTTTGGCCGTGGTCGTCCCTACGCCTAAGGGCGAGCACTGCCTAAACGAGCGCCCATCGAGTCACTCTCAAACCCCCCGCTTGCTTCCCAGCCGCCGCCCACTTCGTTCCTTTTCCCCTCTCTCGCCTCCCTCTCGCTTTCTGGTCTTCCTCCTTTCTTTTGCAGCCCATGCCACTTGTATAACAGTTATTTTTCCTTTCCTCATTGTCATATCCGCGATATTCTTCCTCTATATACTTCCATTCGTTTGTCAACTACGCGTCTCTCGCTGCTCTCTACACGAGGGAGAGCGCGTCCCGGCCAGCGCCCACGCGGTAATTCAGATAGCGTCAGCGAGATCTCCGCATCTTTCAGGAGCACTGCGAAAGTGCGTGGACGGCTCCGGGTTTCGCCTCAAGACAGTCCTTACTCGCGTGTTCAAGCACCAAGCGGCTATCTGAAGCTTCCTACTGTCCTGAAACTCAAACTATCGAGGCGTTCATTGTGGGTGAGTCGCTGTTCTTTCCCGAGACTCGCTTCGCCAAATCACCCCTCCGCCCCTCTTGAGTCCCGACTCCTTACATGAGTCGCTGGTAGAGAGAGCACACCGCCAACTATCACACACACTCTCTGCTGGCTTTGCGCCCTGTACTTTAAGATCGAGCTCCCAATCTGCTTGCAAACGTCGCTCCTGTCCAGACATCTCTCTTTTTTCAGACGCTTCGCTTATTCTGTCGTCCGTAACGTACCATGACATAGCTGACCTCCGCCTCCCCTTGGCCCCTGAGTGTATAGTTCTGTGATAAACCTCGTCCTCCAGTCGCCTGCCCACCATGGCCTTTAAGAACGGACTAAGTGAACGTCTCGATGAGCTCCGATTCCCCTCTCCCCGCTCGCCCCCTTCGTCAGAGATCCCCTTCCCCGGTTACTCGTCGCTTTCGCCGGGCCATTCGAACTTTGTGTCAGCCTTCCCACGGGCTTCGGGCGACGTTCGTTCGAATCTCCAACGTCGGTTTACAACGGACGCGAGCAAGCTCTCCTCTTGGAACTACATGAGCAATGTTGGAGCCTCTCCTCAAATGCCAGATGCGCTAGATCTGCTCTCCTCGGTAAGCTCCGTACCCCAGGACTTATCTATGCCCCATACTCCGCATTCTCGGTCACGAGATTTCTGCGCCATTCTTATGTTGCGCGGCCTATTGTCAGTTTCTTTGTTGGGGCTATTGTTCTGTAGCCTATTGTTTTGTTTTAGTCCCCGCCGCCTCTCACTCTCACTACTCCCATTGTCCTCTTCATTCTATTGAGGCTTCCTGTTGCCGTTTATGCCCTCCTCATGTTCCACCTCAACCCTCAGTTCTGCAATCATCTTCTTCTGCCTAATTATCATTGCTTATCATTCCTTGATCGATACCATATAACCTGTTTATGAACTGCCGCTCATTGTTCTACAGTTTGAGAAGAAGAGACAACACATCGAGTACATGCGAGAGCAGAAGCGAAGGTTCGAGGAAGATATGAAGCTCCTTGATCTTCAGCACGAACGGGAACAGTTGGAAATGAATCAACTAGCCAAAGACCTTGCGAAAGCAGGCATATCTGGCCCGGTCAGCGAACCAACTACTCCCCCGGAGTATCGTGAGAACGGCTTTCCAGGAGCTTTTTCTCGCCCAACTCGCTTCTCCACGTCTAGTGTTACTTCGTCCCCAGGCTTCTTCAACGTTTTCGCTTCTTCGGTCACAAGTCCTCCCAGTCAGCTGAATAACGATTCAGTTCAGACGCCCACGAACCGCTTCGCCGTCCACTCTGTTCCTGGGTCTCGTAGAAACTCGGAAAAGGAAGATTTTGAGAGCGACCCTAAATCTCCCTTTCGCCCCGGGCCGTCGTAAGTGCCTTTTTGTTGTTGTCTTCTGTTGGAATTTCCTTGCAATGACGTCTCTCTATGACTCACCTGGTCCGCAATATTCTCAAAGAACCAGATGTCATTCACTTTATTTCTACTACACCACATGGATTCCTCCTGCTAGTATTCAGGGCCTGTGTTACTGACTTTTGTCCTTACTAGCATCCACCGCTATTCCATGCCCTCCACTGGCTTCGGCTTTCAGGTTCGACCGAATCTTTCAGGCTACAACAACAGTTCGTCTGCTTCGGAGACTTTCAACACAGCCAAATACCTCCTCCACAACGACGACGATCGGTCATTCATGAGGGACGAAGACAGGATTCCAACTCCAGACATCAAAAGCTATCTTAAGTTGACCGAACCGGACGATAAATTCCCAACTCTATCTCGTAGAGACGGTTCGAGCTTCGTAAGTCATCATCCTGCCATCCATGCACTGTCCGGACCTCAATCGCTAATGAGATATTAGCTCTCAGCAAACTCGGACGCTTTGGACCTGGCCAACTCTAGAACTCCCAATCCCGAATCTTGGAATTCCCACAGCCGTCACCGCTCTTCTCATCAGAGCATGCCCCAGAACTCTCTCAGCATGTTTCGCCTTGGCCATATCGGCGGCTCAGCCGACGAATCCCACAGCGCCTCGCCCAATGTTGCCAGACATGCAGCGAGACATTCTCTGGAGTCGAATGCGCTGTACTCTACCGAGGGAAACCATGAGTCAAGCACTCCCACTGCAATGAGCCGGCCTGCCCCCTTGCAATCTTCTTATTCAACCAATGATCTACCTACCGTCAAGGGTGACAGCTTTAACCCCGCGATTACTCCTCCGAAAACTCATGCTGAGCAGTTCCACCACCACAACGTCAGCTTGGGTAGAATCCCTGTCACTGCTGTGACACCTCGTCAACAGAAGGATTCTCCTGAGCGCGACGAAGCAAAGTCATTTCCTTCCAAGTCTCAGCCTACGACATTGCAACCTAACGCCCCGCCATTCGGACCTCAGCTCGGTGCTGCAACATCCGGCAACGGGACAATGCCGCAGCCTTCGCTTGCTGGCTTTCCACAACCCTTCTTCTACGGAATCCAACCCTTTGTGGCTCCCCCTCTACCAGTTAATGGACAGTACAACCAATCTACCCCTTTCGCGGCCAATGCCTATTACGGGAATGGGAATTACCGCCTTGTGGAGAGCCAACCTAAGCCTGTAGGGTCCCGCAGACATGCAGACGGAGATTCGGCTCAGCTTTCTCGCTTTAATAACCACCCCATCGAGTATTACCGTAATGAGATCTATGGCCTTTGCAAGGATCAACACGGCTGTAGGTATCTGCAGAGGAAGTTGGAGGAGCGCAACGATGATCAGCTTCAAATGATCTTCGCGGAGACACATTCACATGTGATTGAGCTTATGACCGGTTTGTCTTTCCCACACCTGCGCGCGTGGGTCATTGTGACGAGATACAGGTTAACTAATCGCTCGCCAATTTCTAGATCCATTTGGTAATTATCTGTGCCAGAAGCTACTCGAGTATTCGAACGACGAACAACGCACTGTCCTGGTCAATAAAGCTGCCCCTCAGCTTGTCAAGATTGCGCTTAATCAGCACGGTACCCGGGCTTTACAGAAGATGATCGAGTTTATCTCCACCGAAGAGCAGACACAGACGGTCATCGACGCATTGAAAGATCATGTGGTAGAGTTGGTTCAGGACTTGAATGGCAATCATGTCATCCAAAAGTGCCTGAATCGCCTTACTGCAGAAAAGTCTCAATTCATCTACGACGCCGTTGGGGCTCAATGTGTGACTGTTGGCACCCATCGACATGGCTGTTGTGTCCTACAGCGCTGCATCGACCACGCGTCAGGAGCTCAAAGAGCCCGGTTGATTGAGCAGATTACTGAAAATGCATTTGCTCTTGTGCAAGATCCATTCGGCAACTACGTTGTGCAGTATATCCTGGACCTAGCTGAAGCTCGCTTCACAGAACCCCTTTGCCGAGAGTTCCTCTCTCGTATTCCAAAACTTTCCAAGCACAAATTCAGTTCGAATGTGATTGAGAAATGCCTTCGCACAGCTGATGAGGAGATGCGCCGTCAGATGATCGAAGAAATGCTCGCTGGCGATGAGCTGGAGAAGATGCTACGAGACTCTTATGCCAATTACGTTGTGCAGACCGCTATGGACTATGCTGATCCTGCGACTCGCGCTCGTATTGTCAAATACATTGAGCCCATTTTGCCCTCTCTTCGTGGGACCCCGCACGGACGCCGCATCGGCAGTAAGATAGCGCCAGAGAACTCGGGAAGAAGTAGCGCCGCAGCCAGTGGTCAAGTTACACCAAATGAGATGAACTCCGCGCAGCTTCCACAAGGATCTCTTCAAACTCCTCAGAAGCCACTTATGTATCACCACAATTCCTATTCTGTTTCTGGCACTCCATTCAACAACCAGAGTTTTATCCCTGTAGCTGGGACAGGTTCGAACACGCCATCTGGTGCTAGTGAGAATTCCTCTGGTGCTTATAGCGCCGCTTTAAAGCAGTCGAACAACAATCTTGGCGCTCAGCCGCAGTTGTACGCTCCCTACTACCACTGACCGAGCGTCCCGGTGTCGACGATTGATTAGTTCACTGCCTGTTGAACTGTACTCATACGATCATGATGCTACGATCTTTGACGACTTAACGGCTACCCTCTTGACATGCTGTCAATGCATTGGGGAATGATACCATACCAAGTCCTTTGTCTTTTATGCAATGACGTTGCATTTCCTGGTCCATTTCTTGACGGATACTACGCCTATTCTGTCTTGTATTTCATCGAACATTTGAATGCTTTCCTTTGCGTCTTATGACGCTTGGGATGCTATGTACGCTTTTTTGCTGGTCCTGTCTTCCTCCTTGTTAACAGTTCGTTCGCCTGTGGGGGGAACGAGGACTTTCCTTGTGATCTATCGCAGCCGTCCAGAGGACCATTCTCTGCGTCGTCTTTTCACCACTTCTTCTATGCTTTGGGGACGAATTACCTATCGTTTCCCATGTCATTGTTCCCCTTTTGACACGCCAGAACATGCGGTAGAATAGATGTATCCATATCGACAGGCAGCCAAGATATCCGTTTCGCGATTCCATTTGTCTTGTATTTTCTTTCGTTCTCCATCTATGTACCATCTAGCCATAGCGGTAGAATTGATTTATTGAATCATCAACTTTTTTTTTGCAATCTAAAAAACCTGATAGTAATAACAAAATTCAATGACCTCCCAACCGACTGTCTTTCATGTAGTGGTCATTATCAACACGTGACTCGACGGTAAGTTTGTTGGTTCCACGCGTATCTCTGCTTAAACTCCTCTTATGATATATTGGAACAGCTTCGGTTTCTCGACCGCATGCATTAAGGAGATTTCGATGCTCATAAGAATCTATTCCTATGCTGCCGATCGAGGTGTCCAAATCTCTGAGCCCGCAATGGCCCTGTCGGGAAGTTCAATCGCGGCAGCTCGCCAGTCTACTTGCAGTACGGACCCCAATGGCTTTAAGATATACAGATTCTTAAGACTCACAATAATCTGATCGCTTAGCCCGGACTGTCTAGCCCATCCACTGTTGTCATTCACGGGATATCCGCCACCTGCAAGTCAACCATCGTAACGAACGTCCTTGCACTACTCGAAGTACCGCATGCTATTGTCCGGAGTCCGGAATGTATTACAGGTCGGCATTTGTTGACGAAGATATTATGGGCTGTGTTGAACGCAGTGGACCGCAAGGATGAATGGGAGCGGTTTGGAAAGGGGCGATGCGAACATGTCAGCTCTCTAGCAGTTTTGTTGGGCGAATGCCTAGCCTCGCACCCTGGAGGAGCACTTGAGAAGTTCGTTTTGGTCCTAGATGGAATTGATAAACAAAGAGAGGCGCCGCCTACACTTTTATCTGCGCTGGCAAGGCTAGGAGAAGTGGTATGTCAGGGGTTGGTGGACTGTCAAAGAAAAGTACTAACTATCCATCTCTTTGCAGATTCCATCACTAACCGTCATTTTGATCGTCAGTTCCACTCCTCGTCCGCTTTTTCTACAGGCGACGGGAGTTCCCCATATCAATTTTCCTCCATACACTCGTGAGCAGGCGACTACTATCATCCTCAGCGCTGGAGCGCCAGCCGTACCTGGTCTGCCGGCGGAAACTTCATTACAACTCTATCCCTACTTTGTCTCCGCTGTGTACGATTCACTGGTTGGCCCAACCGCAAGTTCTATACCGGTATTCAAGTCTATATGCGAGAAGCTGTGGCCGCAGTTCGTTGCCCCGATCACCAGCGGTGAAACCCCGCCTGGCGGTAATGACGAGTGGGATTTCTCTCGGCTCCTAGTCAAAAACCGTTCCTTGTTTAGACGGCAAGGCGAGGCCGCTTTAGTCCATCGTATAGTTACGGAGGACGCCCCTTCTACTACCCAGAATGGCGCACTCGCTAAACCATCATCCTTATTAACATCCATCTCAGCACCTTCACCTCTTCCAAGCTTACCTTACTTCGCTACTCTTGTCCTGACATCCGCATATCTAGCCTCTCACACTCCGCAAAGACTGGACACAATCTTTTTCTCAAAGTTCTCCTCCTCATCATTGTCTGCGCGGAACAAACGTGCTCACCACCGACGCCGCTTGAAGGTTCTCTCGCAGGCGCAAGCAGCAGAAGACAAGGAAGCGCAAGCACCCGCCAAACGAAGAAGGGGATTGGGCAAGCGGACAAAGACTCGTATCACCAAATCCATTCTTGAGAATGCCTTTGCTACCACTTCCGCCACGACATCTGCTGCAGGCGGTGGTCCCGGTATCACCGGCCCATCGACCATCCTAACCGCTCGTCCTTTCCCCTTGGAAAGACTCATTGCAATCTACCATGCTATAAACCCCAATCCCCCTGCAAATCCGCTACGGCTCACCGCTATAGCTGACTCGGTCTACTCAGAACTTGCCACGCTACGTCGTCTACGACTAGTTGTCCCCGCGGCTGGACGTGCAAGCGGGAGCCGCTTGGGTCTGGGTTCCGCAGGTGTCAACAGCGGGAACACGACGGCGGACGTGGGAGAAAAATGGTGTGTAAATGTCTCCGGCGACTGGATCGGAGAGATGGCAAAAGGAATAGGAATTGAGGTCGGGGAGTGGTTAGCTGGTGGGCTTGATTAAGATTTTTTTATGGCAGGACACCTGTTACGACTCTTGTTGTCTTTCTCTCACCTTACTTTTTTATGGAGTGATGTAACAATAGCTTGCATATCTGGCGTTAGAAATAGGTAGGCGTAATACCCTGCGGGCATGACTCGCTTAGCTATCAATGTAGTTACCGTGAATACTAATAGCGTTTCTTTACCCTGTACCATAACTACGGCCATGGCCATAACT
Source organism: Aspergillus nidulans FGSC A4 (assembly GCF_000011425.1). Classification (NCBI taxonomy): domain Eukaryota; kingdom Fungi; phylum Ascomycota; class Eurotiomycetes; order Eurotiales; family Aspergillaceae; genus Aspergillus; species Aspergillus nidulans. The sequence goes on from NC_066264.1 coordinate 3,866,815, forward strand.
CATCAGACTTCCTTAGAATACCTCAAGTTTCAAGCGCTGTACCATTGAATTCCATTCGTTCGTCAAGATGAACGTCACCATTTCCACTCATCAACCGTAGCCTCCGAACAAACCAGCAAACTAGGTGTCTGGGACCCGTGCGCGGCCGACTGATTCCCAGACTCGAAACACACTGATCTAATGGAATCTCGGTATCGATATCTGGTAAGCGGGGAGGCAACCTGCTCTCCGGTGCGGAGGGAGTAGAGCTGAACCGTACGGTCCCTGTCGGTGGGCGAAGCTGTATATAACAACATCCTTTGTCAGTGTGGGAAAGGGCATATTCAAGAAGTGGGAAACTAACCGCTAGCGAGAAGCCCCAGTTCTGGGCTTATGTCGAAATCCGGGGTGATATTTACTTCGGGGTAGTTGGTGGAGAAGGTCAGGTAGGGGCGAGTCGAAGTGTGATGGCTCTTGTTTGGGTTGGGGTTACGTTGTAGGTTATTTGGGGGGTAGCGAATGTCGTACATTTGCAGCTGTGAAGCAAGTCTCGTTAGACGGCATGGATATAATCAAACGGCAAAGATGGACTACTGGAGGTATAGGCCATAAGAGGGCCGAATAATTGGATAAAGGGATGAATGCATGCATACCGAGTTTATACCAGCGACAACGATCCGATACGGATCGAGCTTGCGAATTTTAGTTACCGCATGGGGATGCTGAAGTCTAGTTGCGCTTCCACCAGAGCGGGCGTCGTGAAGAAAGATGGTGGAGTCCTTGAGACCGGCCGCAATCACGTCTGGGGAGAGCCATTCAACGGCTGTGATAAGGGCGTGCGAGGAGTCGGTGCGGCGCTTCTTAGGGTTGCCTGAAGACTTGTCATTGGGAAAGGGCTTCTTGGATAATGTCCAGTAGCTTCCGAAGCCTTCGAGGGTGTAGAGACCATCAGACGTGCCGACTGCAAACCGGGGAATGTCCCCCGTTGGAGATGGCGCGGAACACCAGAGGGAGGAGGTTGTGTGGATGCGGATCGGATGAGAGACTGTTGGTCCGTTAGTGGTTCCCTTATATTTTCAAGTTAAAATGATGGAATTCTGCATACAGAATGGCGGCCATCGATAGTCTCCGCCTTCGTCAGGGTCGGGAAGCATTCTGGGTGCAAGGAAGGAGTCGCCGTTTGGACCACTGTCCATGGTCGCCCTAGTCTTATTAGTCGTGTGAGCAGATTAATGGACGAAGAGATCCTCACAAGAGATACCCGGTGTGGCTCAAAGAGAGCGATGAAAGCTGCGCGGTTGCATTAATTTCTGGGGTAAGAATAGGCCGTCATGAGCAGATTTACCCTATACTGTTCCTTAAAGAGCAGCCGCTCCATGGTTCGATTGTACGTCCATGTTTCCTGATCACAATCCGGAAAGCAAACACTGATGCAGGGCCGCTGTCAGTGTCATGTCCTCGCGACAAGGCAAGGCTCAACTTACGACACTGACGACTCGCCACCGCGATGTCCGCCTGCAGAGCATATCAGCTTGATTGAGTCTATGAAGCGGATAAGTAGCCAAACACTCACTGGCAATCAAGATACCGGACCGTGAATTACGCACAACATGCTTAATGGTGTACTGGTCCGGCCAGGGCTCGAACTGATGTAATTGTTTTCGCTGAAACTGGCTCGCATATGCCAACCCTCTTTGTTCCTGTTCTACAAGACTGGATACGGGAAGAGCCCCTACTTCCCTCTGGGCTTGTATGAGAGGATGTTGCAGGCATGTTGCTCTCTTAATTGTTTCCTTTTCGTACCTCTGAACCAGGCGAGCTTTCCGTTGGCGTTTCTATAGAAAGTTTAGCACAGAGAATAAAAGTCTTCTACCGGGATCGGAACAACCTCCTCATCAGCGCGCTTCCGCTTGACGACGTCTTGAGAATACTGAGAGCCTGGCGCTGATTTGTGGTTTGCCTGAATCGCGAAGTACTTTTTCTTCTCTGGATCTATAAGCGAGTTAGCGATGTGTCTAAGATGGGCGGTTCTAGAGCGCTACCATAATAAAACCCTGGAATTTCTCGGTTCATAGCTGACAGAACTCGGTTATCGCTATTTTGATACTGATTATAATGTGATGATGTAAAGAAGAGTACGAATTTGTCGCATTAACTGCCTTTGCTGTCAGAGTAGAACGTCGCTATGTAGGGTTTCGAGCATATATACCAGATACGATGGGTCTCTGATCCGTAAGCTGCACTGCATGTCTGCGCCTAAAGTGATACAACCAGACAAAATGGTTCGACAGCCTGCATATCTTGGAGACAACCTGTAATACTTTTGACTGAGATGGGTTTGGAGATTTGTCTTTGACAACGAAACTCTGCGGGTTCTTCCCGTGACGTCGATGTTGGATTATGTCATCACTTTCCAGCTTCTGGTTGGACAATCTCCTCAAGCTGCCTTTTGCTGTGTTTCTCATACTCCAGCGTGGACTGGTTTTATCCATGATATCTAACGAGACGATCCGAGATAAGTTCTAATACGTATACTTGTGCCACTCTACTACGGGGCCTGATTTAGACCTGGCTAGCGGTTATTTTTAGGTTATGCGACGCAGAGTGCCGCCGAGTCTTCTCCTGAAATATATCCAAGTGACAAGATGCCCGACTGCAGGCCACAACTTACCATTGAAGATGAAACGAAATAGTCCGAGCTACAACGTTACCGAGGCTTCTAAACCCAGGATGGAATAAGGAAGCTTCGAATGGCGTAACTCTGGTTGCCATGCCCTTTCCTTCCATAAGTACGAGCTCTTTCCATCCTGGCTCCAGAGTTAGGCCCTTTGCGTTGCTCGATTCGTCAGCAGTTATGGCGAATTCCACGTCCAGCCTGAAGATATTTCCTTACATTCACGGGTGCCTAGGCGGAGTATATTGTCTAGCCTGCATATTTACCTTGACAGCAGATGGATGTCCCGAACGTCAATCCGACAAACGCTTTCGGGGCCCCTCCTCCCGCTGCCGTGCAAACTGACAATATGGATACCATTGAAGCGAAGACTGTCCTCATATCCTCAGAAAAAATATCTCCATTGACCTATCCTGATTGTGATGATGATAGAGAGCAAGATATTGACGACCTCATCGACGAACTTGAGTCTCAGGATGGACTCCATGATAATCCTAGTCGAAAGAGTATGGACTCTGGAAGCCGGATTCCTGGTATGGAGGCGCAGTTTGACACCGACATAACGACTGGTCTCACTTCTGTCGAAGCGGCACAGCGCCGCAAAAAGTACGGACCCAACCAGTTGAAAGAGGAGAAGGAGAATATGTTAAAGAAGTTCTTGTCCTTCTTTGTTGGCCCGGTTCAATTCGTGATGGAGGTCAGTAACAGAGCTCATTTTGCCCGACTTCCATCATCGCTGACGCTGATTGGTCATAGGGTGCTGCAATCCTAGCTATTGGGCTTCGAGACTGGGTGGACTTTGGCGTGATATGTGCTCTCCTTCTTCTTAACGCCACTGTTGGCTTCATCCAGGAATACCAAGCAGGATCAATAGTGGAGGAACTCAAAAAGTCGTTAGCTCTCAAAGCTATTGTGGTCCGCGACGGTCGAGTAACTGACATTGACGCCACTGAAGTTGTACCGGGTGATGTTCTGAAGATCGATGAGGTATTACCCATATTGTGGCTGATTGAAGACGGCGAAGGCTGACTCCTAGCAGGGCACGATCGTTCCCGCCGACGGCCGTGTTAAGACGAACCATTTACTGCAAATTGACCAATCCTCAGTTACCGGCGAGTCTCTAGCCGTTAACAAATGCAAGGGCGAAGTTTGCTACGCTTCATCTGTGGTGAAGCGTGGCCATGCGTATCTCGTTGTTACGGCTACCGGTGATTACACATTTATGGGAAAGACAGCCGCCCTGGTCAAGTCTGCGTCGTCGAATTCTGGCCATTTTACAGAGGTACTCAACCGCATTGGTGCTACTCTTCTTGTGTTGGTTGTACTCACCTTGATCGTCGTCTGGGTGTCGTCTTTCTACCGTTCAAACGAGACCGTTACGATTCTCGAATTCACACTGGCCATCACTATGATTGGAGTACCTGTTGGCCTGCCCGCCGTCGTTACCACAACAATGGCTGTAGGCGCTGCCTATCTTGCCAAACGACAGGCAATCGTACAAAGACTCTCCGCCATAGAATCGTTGGCTGGGGTAGAGGTTCTCTGCTCTGACAAAACCGGAACCCTAACCAAGAACAAACTAACCCTCTCAGATCCCTACACAGTCGCTGGCGTGGATCCTAATGACCTCATGTTGACCGCTTGTTTAGCAGCTTCAAGGAAGCTGAAGGGCATGGATGCTATTGATAAGGCATTCATTAAAGCACTTCCAAACTATCCGCGCGCTAAAGAGGCTCTCTCTCATTACAAGATTCAGCAATTTCACCCATTTGACCCGGTCTCCAAAAAGGTCACCGCCGTGGTGTTATCTCCAGAAGGCCAGGAGATCATCTGCGTTAAGGGGGCGCCTTTGTGGGTTCTCAAGACGGTTTCGGAGGAGCAGCAGATCCCAGAGAGTGTCGAGAAAGGATATTCTGACAAGATGGACGAGTTCGCCCAGCGTGGCTTTCGGTCCCTTGGTGTTGCTCGGAAACCTGCGGGTGGGGAATGGGAGATTCTTGGGATAGTGCCATGCTCTGACCCTCCACGCGATGACACTGCGGCGACCATTAATGAAGCGAAGACGCTCGGACTATCGATAAAGATGCTCACTGGGGACGCTGTACCCATTGCGCGCGAGACTTCACGTGAGTTAGGGTTGGGAACCAACGTCTATAATTCGGATAAACTCGGTCTTGGAGGCGGCGGTGACCTGACTGGGTCTGAACTTTACAATTATGTTGAAGCCGCAGATGGATTTGCGGAGGTTTGGCCCCAGCATAAGTATAATGTCGTGGATATCCTGCAGCAACGAGGATACTTGGTGGCAATGACAGGGGATGGTGTTAATGATGCACCATCGCTCAAGAAGGCTGATACTGGAATTGCCGTCGAAGGCGCATCAGACGCTGCTCGGTCTGCTGCTGATATCGTTTTCCTCGCGCCTGGCCTATCAGCGATTATCGACGCTCTGAAGACTTCCCGTCAAATATTCCACCGCATGCATGCATATGTGATCTATCGCATCGCGTTATCTCTGCATCTCGAGATATTCCTTGGGCTCTGGATTGCGATAATGAACGAAAGCCTGAACCTGCAGCTTGTGGTCTTCATTGCAATTTTCGCAGACATTGCAACTCTGGCAATAGCTTACGACAATGCACCGTACTCGAAGACGCCGGTGAAGTGGAATCTCCCAAAGTTATGGGGCCTGTCCGTCATACTGGGTATTGTTCTAGCCGTGGGGACATGGATTGCACTGACCACTATGATGAACGCGGGCGAACATGCCGGGATCGTACAAAATTACGGGAAACGCGACGAAGTTCTCTTCCTTGAGATATCTCTCACGGAGAATTGGTTAATATTTATCACTAGAGCCAATGGCCCGTTTTGGTCTTCTCTGCCGTCATGGCAGTTGGCGGCGGCCATTTTTGTTGTTGATCTCGTTGCAAGTTTCTTTTGCTACTTCGGCTGGTTCGTTGGTGGACAGACTTCGATTGTCGCCATTGTTCGTATCTGGGTATTTTCTCTCGGCGTATTCTGCGTTATGGGAGGTGTCTACTTCCTGCTGCAGCGTTCCCAGACTTTTGACGACATTATGCACTTCAACTTTCTCCAGAAAAGGGACTCTGTATCTCAGCGTGTTCTTGATGATCTTGGTAAGCTTCTCCAAACAGCCCTTCTAAGGGTCCGTGCTAAATATGATTCTAGTCGTGGCTTTGCAACGACGATCAGAACAGCATGAGCAGAGTTCGAGAACAGCCGAGAGGGAGGACATAGGATTATGGAAGATGGACAAACTCCGTAAAGAACGCGCACAGTGTTGATGATAGATGAGTACTATGTATGGCGTATTCTATTGTTATGCATCTCGTACATCGAGACCTCGAAACTTGATGATAGGAACACTGGCATCTGTAAGTCAGGGTACTAAAATATAGAATATCCGCACTATGGAACTATAATCATTAAGCGCGCAATGTTCATGTCCATAAATTGCTCTTCCGCAACCTGCTTTGCTCAATAAATGCTTGACCTCAGCGACATGTACTCGAGCATGTACTACACTGCTCGTCACACGTCAACAAGCAGTTATAGGTATTGGTTTGATTATGACTAACCGCCAGACACTCCAGCGTTCTTGCGGTCTCGTAGCCCGATCCTATATTACATCTGATAGCCATACACGTGTGGAAAAATATATAAGCATTGACCGATACAGATCGGTTGCCGCAACACAGAAAGGCCATGGATGTACATGACGCTTGCAAACTGAGACAGAAACAAGATACAGTAGAAGCGTAGAGTGAGAGTAAAATGAACGCAGGGCTAAGATAGGGAAGATGGTGACAAAAGGGAAATGGATAAGATAGTGAGAGAATTAGGCTATGTGCAAGTGTAAATAGGGCGTGACCATTGCATTGGGAGGATAATGTACTCTTTCGGATAAGAAGTTCGATTCGGTGCATAGGTGGAATTACGATTTGGACGTGAGATGGTCGATGGCCTGTTACGGAGAAGGGTTAGTTAGCTCAGGCAAGGCGGTTAAAGATCGAAGGGCAACATACCTTGTCAATATTGTAGTCGAACTGTTCCAGGGCTGCAAGGGAGGCGTCCCTGGGGAAGCCCATTCCTGTAAGGCGCTGGAGGTTGGGATCATCCTGTGTGTCAGTCTGAAGGGCCCAACCAGGTTGCTTCGAGCTGGGGGAAGAGGTTGAAGGGGCAGTTGCGTTTGTCGCCTCTGTGCCTGGTGATTTCATATTATCCAGCGGTGCAAAGAGAGCGTCCCAATCGTGATCTTCGGATTTCGCGTTGGGGTTTACTGGGCCAGAGGACGCGGAAGCATGGGCATTCTGATCGAAGCTGAAGAAATCGGAGCTCGCAGTTCCAGATGTGCTGGTAGGAGCGGCAGCCTTCTCATGCTGGGAAGCTCCGGAATCAAACGAGAAATCAAAATCCATGTTAGGTTTGCCTTCAGACTGAGGGAAGTCGTCATCATCATCATCGTCATCTGCCTCCTTTGCGGGCGCAAGGTTCAATCCTGAGAAGGCGGCCTCGAAATCAGGCGCCTTGCCTCCGTTTGGGGCTTGAGCAGGTGGCGCTGCTTTTGTCACGTTATTCTGAGCCTCTCCGCCGACAATAGGCGCTCCGGTTGTAGTCTCTATTGAATGAGGAGCGTCTGGGGGAAGAGTTGGGTCGGCCCTTCCGGGAAGCAAGCCACCAAACTCTGGAGGAATGTTTCCTGAAGCTTGTTTTTCAGCGTCTTCATCATACTTTGGAGGACTGGGTTGCGCTTCCGCAGCAGGAGGAGGCCCAGTCGGGGTACTTGATGCCCCCGGAGCCGGGAAAGCATCAAGTTGCGATGGCTCGATCTGATCTGATTTCGAGACTGCATGACTCTGAGGGAAGACAGGCGTAAAGTTATCGTCAAAACCCAACTGTGTTTCACTATCTGTGCTATCATCGTCGTCATCATCAATCTCACGGATAGGCGGGAACTCAGACTCTGGCGCTCCTTGGGTATTTGCCGCGTTAGGTGCCTTCATGGCAGCAAAAGCCTCTTCGAAGTCATTATTTTGCTGTGATTTAGACCGCTGATGAGCCGGTCCGCCAAACAGTTCGTCAAAGCTTGGATCCTTTGTGTCAGCTGGTTTCTCCTCACTACCTTGAGACGTAGTGGTTCCCGAAGGGGTCTCAAAGGCGCCAGGCACTGTGGGAAATCGCTCCTTGGAATCCTCAGTCTCATCGAATGGAGAGGCAGAAGTGGGGCGAGCGTCACTGCCCTCGGCTTGAGATGGAGTTCCGACGCTAGATGCTTCTTGGGTACCGAATCGACTAATTGGTGGAGAAACCTTGGTGGAAGTGGTCTCAGAGAGCGTTCCAGTCAATGGAAGAGCATTCGGGGTCATCTGCCTAGATAGAGCCGGAGGTGGTGGTTCCGAGCCGAACGCACCAGCCGAGGATGGAGGAGGAGATATTGAAGGGGTTGGAACTCCAGAGCCGGACGGAGACCTTACTGAGTCCGTTCGAGAATCGGCACGGAACGAAGTCGGAGGAGGAGGAGTCGCAGCCGTTGCTGGAGCAGCGCCGAAGGAAGGGCCAAAGAGATTATCAAAAGCACGTTGCTGGTCGTTCGAAATCTGAGGAGAAGTAACGTTATTGCTCTCACTCGAGCCAGTCATCGTGCGTTTGAAGAAGGGATTAGTTTGCTGGCTAGTTGTAGAGGTAGCCGGGCTTGCCACTCTAGGAGGGTTGCTGACAGGGGACACAACCCCCTCGGGCTCCACTGTTTGCTCCTTCGACAACTCGCCAAGTTCTTCTTGAATCTTATCCCTTTCTCCCTCTACGGTAGCCAGTTGCTTCTTATTAATTGCTGCCAAGCCCTTCTGTTGCCGTGCCTCGGAACGGATCTTCTCCAATGCAGGCTTCAACTGAGCCACTGCCGCATTAGCTTCCCGGATTTTCTCCTTCAGGCTTGCATTTTCCTGTTGATCAGCCGCAAGATCCGCAGACACCTGGTTGTACTGGTTCTGAAGATCCTGTCTACTGCCGTCAATCAAAGCGTACTCCTGCTGCAGTTTGGTCGTCTCAGCTTTCGAGGTTCTCAGGCGTTCCTCCAACTCTTTGAAATGCTTGACCTCCTGTTCGTACATTGCGCGAGCTTGCGCAAGACGAGATTCAAAATCACGTTTTTGCTGAGAGGTCTGGGATAGCTCCTGCTCGGTAGCACTTCGTTTTGTCTGGACGTTTTGCATCTCATTCGCAAGGGAGCCGATCTGATTGGATAAGTTGGCAAGCTCGGTAGTTTCTTGCGTCAACTTGTTAGATTCTTCAGGATCATTGTCCCCGAGAAGGTCATCGGAGGGTTGAGGAGATTTAGCTGTGGAAGGAACGGATGATGCACCAGTTGCCTGCGGCTGCAGGCTTTGTCCGAACGTTGATGTGGGGATGAAAGGTTTGAAGGCTGTTGCGCTGCCCGGTGGAGACGTTTGGCGGGTTGGTGAGCTCGGAGTTGCGAAAGGTGAATTTGAGTTGCCCGTGGACTGTGGAACTTGAGCAGGAACAGGAGCCGGAGCCGAGGGTGCAGGACCTGTTGCAAATGGATCGAGTCCAAATAGGTCATCTGCAGCGGTGTGAACCGGAGCAGGAGGGTGGGACGAAGCTGCAACTGGAGCAGGGACCGGCGCTGCGTGCGTGGAACTGGGTCGGCGCATACTTGGGGGTATCAAAGCGGGTGGTAAAGTCTGCGGTAGGGGGCCCTTGTTGGTGAATTGCTGGCGAATCAAATACATGGCAACGGCAAACTCATCCCTCGTTAACTGGCCATCAGCATCAATATCCGCAAGATCCCAAATCTGCGCCAAGGTCTCCTCGGGTAGCTGCGCCTTCGTAAAGAACGCTACAGCTTGATCGCCGCTTATAACCCCAGATTTCGTCGTATCGACAGTATTGAAGTAGTTGTCAAACTGGAGTTTCTCCTGCGGAGAAATAAGCCAGTCGCCACCAGTCGATTGTGTTGAAAGAGGGGTCCCAAACTGTTGCCTATTGATGGGGCTTTGGGTCCGTTGAGGTCCTGTGAATTGTTTGGGGATTGCCGGTACAGGAGGAACATCAAGTCCAGGCCTTGGGCCACTGAAGGAAGGGCGGCTAGCACCTCGTCGAGCAGCTGCTTCGTACAAACCCGGTGGCAGGACTTGAGGAATTCCTCTCATAATACCAGATTTAAACGAAGTTAGCAAGTGCATGGCGATGATGAACTCCGTCGTATCGAGTACTCCGCGTTGTTTGGTGTCCGCCAGATTCCATATCCGGCCCAGGATCTCATTCGGGAGTCTTGCGCGTTCGAAGATCTGTTTCGCGGTTTCGCCTGGTGGTAGAGTTCACACGTCAACGTAAAGCAGGATTCATGGAACCAGATCTATGCTTACCAGATATAGTTCCGCTTCTGGTAACGTCAGACTTCTCAAACAATGAAACGAACTTGTTAACATCCTCGGGGTTCAGAGGTGGGACTCGAATGGGCCCCGGGGCTGGCTGCGGACTGCTTGCGCCAGCATCGCGCGGAGAAGGCGCAGCGGCATCAACTGTAATCCCATCGAATTTAGGTAATGGACCAGCTATAGTTCGTCAGCACCACGCCGGAAGTCACGGGAACGTCCCGGAACGTAGCAAATGAAGCAGTTCCAGACTGCAAGACCACTTACGTTGTAATGCCAGTTCATCTGTGGGTGCGCGACCAGCCTGAGCGTGTCCTATCAGCCGCATCACGATGCCAAACCCAGAGGGAGTCAAAAGCCCCCTGTTCTCCTTATCCGCTATTTGCCATATCTAGCGTCGCGAACGAATCAAACCATTAGACGAAATGCATCTTGCGCACTTTACGATGCTGGGATTTCGACATACCAATCCGAGGGTTTCCGGGGGAAGCTTGGTTTTCTCGAAGAATGGGACAGCGATCTCGCCTGTAATAACGCCAAGGTTTGTTGTATCGGCAGCTTGAAAGAGCTGGTAGAAGACTCGCTTCTCTTCGGGAGTCAAGTTCAAATTCGGTTGCCGCGCTATTGAGTGAGCAGGCGTCCGTCAGTTCCGTTCGTAAACTTATCGCTACCCAGGCAGTCTCCTGAGAGCTTCAAGGGCTCCCCGCAATACGAGCTGGCTCTGGTTGTAAGGACTTACAGTTGTCAGCCATCATGAAAGCTCACAAGGAGCAAGTCCCTCCTTAAGCCAACGTTATGTATGTGCGGAATGGTATATGGAGCGGGACAGATGTCAGTTGACGAGCATAGATGGTCGGGCCAGGCGACAGCTATTTCGGAGCGGAATGTATGGGGTTAATAGTGGTCGAAGTAGGAAAGTGAATTAATCAAGCCCACACGCTACCGAAGATGGAAAGGGTTAGAAAAGAAGGATCCCAACAGGGGTATCGGAGTAGTAGGGAGATTATTATTAGAATTGGGGTTCGGTTGGAGTGAGTAAGGCGCCTTGGGTTTGGATTTGGGGTGATGTCGTTCGAGGGGGCCGCGTTGGCTGGGCGGTCAGTGCCGCCTTTACTCGACCTCCTGTTCCTGAGGCCGGTTGCGGTCTAAATTCCGATCTACGAACTGTAAAGTCTGCTTGAAAACATATTAAGCATTTACAAGGCATTATGAACTGTGAATACCTTTCGTGATACCGTTATGCCCATTACATTACATCTCACAGTACTCCTTCGAAGCTTACGTATTCACCACCACTCTCCCTAGCAAGGCCAGCAGATTTAATAGTCAACGAGAGGTAAATTTTCGCTGTTTCGGGAATATTAAAAATATATCAACAGAAAAGCCACAAGTAGTCTGTACTAAGCCAAGTTCTCCTATTTGCATGTCGCCAGCGTATCACCTAGACTACCCTGGCTCCCAATAGAATCATTAAAGAAGCATTACACTTAGTACTCAACTTCCTCACCCTCCTCCTCCAGGGAGTCGCTGGCGACTTCCTCGTAGTCGCGCTCCAGGGCAGCAAGATCCTCACGGGCCTCAGAGAATTCACCTTCCTCCATACCCTCGCCAACGTACCAGTGAACGAAAGCACGCTTGGAGTACATGAGGTCGAACTTGTGGTCGAGAGCGGACCAGGCCTCGGAGATGGCGGTGGTGTTGGAAAGCATGCAACTATGCACGAATTAGATTCAGATTTCTCTTTCTCAAGGGGTAAGACAGGAACATACACAGCACGGTTGACCTTGGCGAGGTCTCCGTTGGGGACCTGCTGGGGAGGCTGGTAGCAGATACCAATCTTGAAACCAGTGGGGCACCAATCGACGAACTGGATAGTGCGCTTGGTCTTAAGGGTAGCGACGGCAGCGTGGGTCTCCTTGGGGACAACATCACCACGGTACAGCAAGCAAGTGGCCATGTACTTGCCGTTGCGGGGGTCACACTTGACCATCTGGTTGTTAGGCTCGAAGCAAGACATGGTGATGTCCTGGACGGAGTTGGCTTCGTGAGAGGCTTTGTCGGCAGAGATGACAGGAGAGTAGGCCACCAGAGGGAAGTGGATACGGGGGTAGGGAACAAGGTTGGTCTGGAATTCGTTCAGATCAACGTTGAGGGAGCCATCGAAACGCAGAGAAGCGGTGATGGATGAGACAACCTGGGCGATCAGGCGGTTAAGGTTCTCGTAGCTGGGGCGCTCAATGCCAAGGTTGCGGCGGCAGATGTCGTAGATAGCCTCATTGTCAACCATGAAGCTGCAGTCGGAGTGCTCGAGGGTGGTGTGGGTGGTGAGGATAGAGTTGTAGGGCTCGACAACGGAGGTAGCGTTCTGAGGGGCGGGGTAGACGCAGAACTCAAGCTTGGACTTCTTGCCGTAGTCGACAGAGAGACGCTCCATCAACAAAGCACCGAAACCGGAACCGGTACCGCCACCAAAGGAGTGGAAGACGAGGAAGCCCTGAAGACCAGAGCAAGAGTCGGCCATGCGGCGGACTTTGTCAAGAACCTGGTCAATCATCTCCTTACCGACGGTGTAGTGACCACGAGCGTAGTTGTTTGAGGCATCCTCCTTGCCGGTGATCAAGTTCTCGGGATGGAAGAGGCTGCGGTAGGTTCCAGTGCGGACCTCATCGACGACGTTGGGCTCAAGATCAGCATAGATGGTGCGTGGAACATATTTTCCTTGGCCTGGATACAACATGCGTGTCAGAAGAGTGAGATCGCAAAAAACATCGCGTGCTTGTTACGAATGCGTACCAGTCTCGGAGAAGAAAGTGCTGAATCCGTGGTCAGGGTCTTCCTTCTTGCGTTCTTCGGTCAAGTATCCATCGGGCTGAACAGTCGGTCAGTCAACAAAACACATAGCCAGATAATGACGACGGGCAAATCAAGAGCAGCTCAAAGCATCGAATCTCCATCTCGTCCCCGGTTACACGTACCTGGATGCCGTGCTCAAGGCAGTAAAGCTAAACGACCAGAAAAGTCAGCACGCTTGTTTTTTTCCACACATCCGACGCCAACGAATTTTCTTCTTCCTCCCCCTTTCCTCCAAGATATCATAGACGTGATTTACCTCCCAGCAGGAATTGGCGATCTGACAACCGGCCTGGCCGACTGGAGAGCAGGGAAAGCGTTAGCAGAACAAAACAAGCGAGGGGCACGGGTCACAAAACGCACCGTTCAAACTAATGACTTCTCTCATCTTGTCTAGGTGGGTGGTGAGGGTTAGAGGTGATGGGTGAGATGGAAAGGGTAGAAATTGGAGAACGAGAAGAAGAACAGAAAACTAGGCCCAGCGGACGATCTGGAGTTCTGGACGGGCTTCAGGGGTTGGGTAAATAATAGTAGGCGGGAACCACAAAAAGCGAGGAAGAGATATGGGGGGAACAACAGAGGGGGGAACCGAGAGTGAAAACCGTTTGGAACTGGTGGGAGCACCGCAAACTCACTATTGGCAACGGCGGAATTTAGCAGCAAAAGCAATTGCTTAGGATCCGGTCGATCGGACAATTCAATTTGCTGGGGACAATTTTTTTTGTTGTTGTCGTCGTTTATGCGCTGTCACTTATCCTCTTTTGCTGTCCTGTTGAAGTTGTTGATCCATCCTTTCTGGGTCGCGTTGCTAGTGGCCCTATTTGATTGGCTGCCAAGGACCCGCGTCTCTCCTAGCGGTGAGAGATGAGTAAGCGATAAATAGTCACGTGCTGCATGACGCAGCAGCTGTTCGGTCGGGGTTGGGAGCTCAGACGCCGGATTATCTATGGATATGTACCAAGATCAATCTGGAAATTATCTTTATTGACTTCAGTCGCTCGTCCATATTGACAATAAGTCTTAGCTTCGCAGCCATGACGCTGATGGATAACTGCCTTTGAGAGCCATCATATCGTGCATTCACCGAGCACATTCTCTGACTAGAAGCACTGCGATATCCATCACAGATCTCAATGCTGAATTGAACGAATCGGCCCATTCGCAAGCGCATCCAGTGAACCATGCGGATACATTCAAGATGCTTCTTATATACATATACGTAATATTCCTCCTATCTCTGCTTGCCAGAGCCAATGTCGAAAAAACCATTTTCATCGCACCCTCGGCACGCTCTACGGACCTAAACCTCGATGAGCTAGGGCTCAAACGCCTCACGCCCGCAAGTGGCATATTCCGGACGAGACTCAATGCCTCATTCCCGACGAATGCTGAGACTCATGGCACAGATTCCTGGTATTCTCTTGAAAACCTCTGTCCAGGACAGCGGTACGAGGTGCGCATTTGCTGGCTGGCTACTGTACGTCTTCACCGTTCATAAGTCGAGCATCTTGTTCTGGCTTGGGCTGACTTTTAGACTCTTGGATGAACAGCAACCAACCGCATTTACTCTATCAACATATACCATACCAGAAGTCCTAGAAGACCGCGCTCTTTCCGACGCCCTAAACTCCTACTTGTCTGCAGTGATCACGCACAATCGCCAAGATGGTGTTTCGGCTGTTGCAGATACAGCACTAGAGCCGGACTCGGTGCTACTCCTTCGGATTTCAGCCGCGGCAGATTATTTCTCGCTTGACCAGGAATTGATGGAAAACGTTCCACCCGTACTAGCAGATATCATCCTCGATCCATTTTTAGGTAATGTGTTTCCGAAGAGCCTTGTTCCGACTGCGGCTTGGATAGGCATTGTTTCCTGTATGGCGGTTGTTCTAGCAAGGTGGATCGCTACAGAATTTGCAAGTGTGGTGAGTTCCACTGGTGTCCATGAACAGGCAAATGGAAAGAAGGTTCAATGAGACAAGAGAAAACGGTGTTTGAGAACCCGGAAGAAGCAATGCTACAACCACTTGGCGGTAGTTTTATTGGATGGCATAAACTTTGCGCAGCGTTCGGGACCCTGCGACGCCATACATGACCAACAAACAATCCTGCCTGTTTGTATCGAAGCCAATGGCTTCTAAATTACTCAAGGAACATAAATGCAGTCAACAAACAGCATTCTACATTAACATCAAATACGTGTTCTGTCCTCAGAAAGATAAAAAGAAAAGCATTAGATACGTAAGCATGGCAGCGTATTATTGATTCGTAACGACATGGGCATTGAAAGGTGTATGTATCCGGCTGAAACAGGAAGACATCTCGCCAACAAATGGGGGAATAATCGAAAAGATCATGACGGTAAACAAATGAAAAGGAGAGAGGCCAGACCAAAACTACTCTAAAAACCAACGCAAAACACAAAAGTGAGGTATGCCCGATGGTATATTAGATTGCGTAAAGTTTCTAATCCTCCGTTTAATCTTCGAAAAAGTGCAGGATGGCCCGAATGCCTTTCTGACCTAGGCCGTGGGGAGGGTAGGCGATGTAAAGCGGTTCATCTTCAGCACCCAGCTTAGCGCGGAACTCGCTCTTGCGGACAAGATGGAATTGCTTCGCAAGGGCGTCGTAGGTGTGCTGAAGCATTTTCATCTTGGCGCCGTGCATGTTGTGGCCAGGGGTCAAGGTGTTGGTTGCTCCAGCGCCAAAAGTGAGTTTCTTTACGCCCGAGCGGCCGGCTGTTTGAATAGCGTGAGTGATGAGGGACTCAATAACGCCGTTTGGAGACCCGGGGAAGTCAAAGGTGTATTTGACCTGCATGCCGTACGTGGGCGAGATCAAGACCAAGGTGACAAAGGCACAGATTGTTCCTTCTTTGTCAACTGCATAGAAGTACCAGCGGTGTTCGTGGTCGCGCCATGGGTGGATGTCTGAAAGATGCACTTGGGTTCCCTTGCGGTTGGCTTTCCAGTCTTCAATTCGCTTGTCTATCGCCTCTCGGACACTTTCAGACACCATTTCACCCTGGTTTATAGTCACAATCTTGATCCCCTCATTCTCTGTGCGCCGAATTTTCCGGGCAAGTTCGCCGTCCATAGCAGCTTGGTTGCGCGCAGGCTCTACCACCTCTTCGGCAATACAGGACAAACTGCGCCAGCCGAGCTTCTCACCGAGAACAGTCTCAACTTCGGGAGAGCACAACAGCCAGATAGGCCTGTATTTAGTTTCACGACGTAGCCATTGCAGGAACTGAGAGATGACCCGACCATACTGCCTCGCGTCGCACAACGGATTGCCTGGAATGACGACGTAATTGTTGCTGCTGACCACATAGGAAACTGCAGCACCGGTGGCCATGTCGCGCCAAATCTTAAACCGCTCGTCGCCCCATGAGGTGGACGTGGCATCGCCGTAATTGGCAATTAAATGTTCGATTGGCTGTAGCTCACTTTCACTTTGGGCCACGGTACCTCTCCTCTCTTTCACCCATGGTGGCTCAATGGTAGACGATTCTGGATGTCGCAGCTGCAAGGCGGGAGGTTTGGCAGGGAAACTCTTGGGATCGCGATGGAACATAGACGCAAGACGGATATTACCCAACTTGAGGATAAGCATCAGCATCCGTTCCAGGCCAATACCAGCACCTGCATGCGGCGGCGCTCCCCAGCGGAAACCTTCCATGTACTCCTCCATCGTGTCCGGATTAATGCCCACCCGACGCATGTTCTCTTCGAGCATATGTGGATCATGGATACGCTGGCCTCCAGAGACAATCTCTTGGCCACGAATGAACATGTCAAAGGAGTTGGTGAAACGGGGATCATCTGGATCCGGCATCGCATAGAAAGGACGTGCATCAACAGGGAACTTGTCGAGGACATAGTAATCGGTCTTGTACTTCTCCTTGACCAGCTCACCTAGGCGGATTTCGTCTCGAGTACCAAGGTCCTTGTCTTCAGCTAATGGGTTGCCTTCGTCATCGCGCCAGCCAGATTCATTAAGCATCTTAATACCATCGCTGAAACGAATGATTGGAGTTTCATCCAACCAAACAAGGTCCTCCGAAGGAAATTGGTGCTTGATGATCTCGATCTCTCGGCGGTAACGGGTATAGATACCCTTCAGAATATTCTTGATCACAGCATCCAACACTTCCAGCATTTCGTGATAGTGCTCTTCGATCGACATCTCGATATCCAGACCAGTGTACTCCGTCAAATGGCGGTGCGTGTTGGAATTCTCCGCACGGAAAACAGCACCGATCTCATATACGCGACCGAAGTCAGCCGCAATAGCCATTTGTTTCGCAAGTTGCGGGCTCTGGGCCAGGAAAGCATCTCGGCCGAAGTAGTTCACATCGAAGACGCTAGCACCAGACTCGGTGGCAGCTCCCTGTAGCTTCGGGGTGTGGATTTCAATGAACCTTTGTTCGTCCAGAGCGGACCGGAAGAGGTTGCAAACAGCGGACTGGATGCGGAAGATGGACTGGGAGGTAGGAGTGCGCAAGTCGAGCAATCGGTTTGTCAGACGGGTGCGGTCTGAAATATGGCTGCGACGACCTTCGACGAGATCTTCCTCGGCAGTGCGGATCTCTGCCTCATAGACACTGAAAGGAACCGGGTCTTCACGACGTACAACAAGGTGGACCTCGTCAATATCTACTTCGACATCGTGCACCGTACATCCCAAGACAGGGACATCGGGAGCCTTGATTGTGCCGCGGACCTGAACAATGCAGCCCGTCTTCAGATGCTCAGCCCATTGAATCATGGCAATAGACTTGGCGCCGGGTTCCTCGTGCAGAACACCCTGGAAAGTCGACAATTGTTGCCGAAAGACCAGGAAAACCAGCTTTGCACTCATACGACGGATAATATGCAGTCTTGCCTGGAAGAACACCTGCTGACCGACCATATCCGCCGAGATGGTGTCAAAGTCGAGCCGTTTCTCTCGCTTTCGAGTCGACGACTGGAGCAGCGGAAGTTCGCCATACCGTGCCCGCATCTCTGGAGTCTCCTCCCGGATGGCCTGGTCGATCTCTTCTTTGTGACGACGCTCAGACTCGGAGGAGCCGCCAATATCCTCGCTCATTCGAGAACGCTGCTCGCTCTTCCGCTGGCGGCGAGCGAGCCGCTTCTGTTGATTCTTACTGACGCTACCTGCACCAGAGGCATCGTCTGAGATATCATCGGAAGATGATGCAGAGTCCCGATCGCGCAGAAAACTGCTCAGAATATTTCGACGAGGCGACGATGTTCGAGATGACGAGCCTTGCCGGGAGCTTGAAGGGGACGGGAGATTCTCTTCCAGCTTCGGTTTAATTTTGGATAACGCCCTTTTGATGGACATTTTGACAGTCTGCAGAGTACGCACTTGAAGAGTGCATGCGATTGAGGAGGGGAACAAGGATCAGGAAAGGCAGAAGCACAAAAAAATTGAGGGGCGGAAGTCGCGTCGGGCCTGGTTGGAACTTAGGACCCTGAAAGGAAGTGGACGGAAGGGTTTGTAAGTCGGTTTTGTCAGCTCGTTGATTACTCGAGGTTGAGTCAGGGACAAAGAACAGGAAGGAACCAAATAATACTTATATGGGAGGTAACCTGGAAGTATCGCGTCTCGTCAGCCTTAAACCAAAACCTTGATAGCCCAGTTCCAGGGCGTGATGTCATCGTCTAGGGAAAGACACATGAAGGACCCGGGCCATGGTCGGGACCATGGCCCATCAATCAATTGCAGGGCAAATCTACCGGGGGGCCATTTGCGACAGTGCGACATCATTGCCCGTCATTATTTACTATCTAAAGACCATACCTAGGTAACTACAACAATCCTTCGTTCTCCCAAGGTCCAGGACAATCGCTGACCTCTTATACCATAGATCGGCTGTCATCTCCGCAGAACAGTGTCCGCACTGTCTCGGCCCTCTTGGCTGCACTACACTCGCCTTGGCCTCAACTTATCGCTCTATTTTTCCCTCTCACAAACTAGCTCGTTCTTTTTATTTCCCTCGATTGCCTAATCATCCCCTACTCGCAGGATCGAGTTCTATCTTCTTCCAAGTTCTTTCTACCGTTTTTTTTTTTTTTTTTTTTTTTTTTTTTTTTGATTTTATCCGCCCGGCTGCAAGAGACCGTTCGAGGTCCCTTGCTTATCCTAGGTACCGGGTCCTACTACTTGACTCTAGTTCCGTTGCTGCTACATTCTATACGGCTGTCCAGCTGCATGAAGTTGCAGTCATGACGACTTCGCGCTGGTGGCTATATGTCCAGGCGGTCTTCTGGCGTTGTCTGATGCGCCTGGGCATGATCTTCCATAACATTCCGCATCCACGGCCTCCGAGTCCATCGTTCTCGCGCTCCTTCCCGTCCGGCTCGTCGAAAGTGGTTTTACAATTCTACTGTCCACCGGGTTACTCTCAGACCCGTAAGGAGGGCCGTCGGCTGCCGGTGGTCGTCAACTTTCACGGAGGCGGATTTACGCTCGGAGGTCCGTCAGACGACTCCAGATGGGCGCAGGCCGTCTTATCCGAGGTTGGCGCTGTCGTCGTTAGCGTGGGCTATCGCCGGGCGCCCGAGCATCCGTTTCCCGCCGCGGTCGACGACGGAGTTCTAGCCCTGCAGTATCTGGCCAGTCACGCGGTGGAGTTAGGCCTGGATATCTCTCGTATTGCCCTCAGCGGATTCTCCGCCGGAGGCAATCTGGCTGTAACCGTGCCTCTGCGTTTTCGGGATATGCTGATTCAAGCGGAACACGAGGGCTGGCTGAGCCGCGCTGACTCTACTGTCCAGCTGGTGTCTCCGACTGCGAGTGACTTGCATATTGTTGCGCTCTTCTGCTGGTACCCAATCCTCGACTTTGAGGAGCCCCGTGAGCATCGTCGTGCAATGAGCATCGAACCCAACAAGACACTTCCGTCTTTCTTCACAAACCTCTTTGACGAATCCTACCTCCCAGATCTTGAGCAGCGAAAGTCGCCGTATGCGTCGCCTGTGCATGCCACAGACGACGCGCTGCGCGATTCTTTGCCCCACGATATCTTCTTCTTCATCTGCGAATGGGATATGCTGCTAAACGAAGGCCAGTTGTTTTGCCGTCGACTGCAGGATATCAACAAGCACGTGCGGGCAATGATGGTCGAGAAGGCGCGGCATGCTTGGGACAAGTCGCCCAATCCCTTCCGCAATACCACGGAAGTGAACATTCTCTATAAAGACGCTTGTGCTGACATGAAAGCAATTTTTGAGAAGTAAACTCTTCTCAAGTCCGTATTTTCAAATCACGTCCATGGTTATCATTTCGTATTCTTAGACTCTGGTGCAGGCACTATCAACGGCATGGCGTTTAGGTTAGATGGCTCTGATATTGGAACTTCATTGTACAGTAGTACTTCCAGCTGCAGATCACCGAATATGATTATTTGCTGCGGATCTCCTAAGGTCAATTCCTCGTTTAGGAACATTCGATGGATCTTCGTATTCGACGATGATTCTGCTCGTTGGATGAATGCTACCAGCCGCTCATATCTTATGGAAGGTAATTACGGACTATTATCACAGTAATAATATCATATTATCGAAATTGAAATCATGATAAATCATTATATATATTTCCGATTTTTTTTGCCGAGCATTTCTGAAATGATAGTAGTATGTACTACAAACTTAATCTATTCATGATCTGTTTCCGTCCCATCGCTCAGGTCATCTTCATCATCGGAGAGCTCTTCAAGATCATCACTATCATCGTCATCATCACGATCATCAAGACCAGGAATCCCACGCCATTCAACATAATCGCCCTCCAACCATCTTCGACTCCGGGGCAGCTGATACGGGTCGAACGGAAAGTAAGCGTCTAGCTGGTAGCCCAAGTCGTCGCCGGCGCGGGTCTCACGCTCGACATGGCTATAGCGGGGATCTGAGAGGGCTGCGATGTTGCGATATGTAGACATGCGAAGACGCTTGTTTGTCTCAAGGATGGTAAAGACGTAGATGAAATTGAGGTGTTGTGACATGCGGGCGAATTGGGATACGATGGCCGGGGAGCAGACTTTGAGAGGGTTGAGTTTGGAAAGGATGGCTTTGTGGAGGACATCTCGGATGGAAGGGGGAAAGGTGATGTCTTCGGGTTCGAGTTCGTCGATTTGTTCGGGTGTGTCTCCTTCGATTGCGGCTGTTGTCAGGTCGCGCCAGCGAAAGCAGAATATGTAGAGAAGGGCTTGGGCGGTTGAGTAGAAGGGCCCGAAGCGACGGAGGTCAGGCCCGCGGCAGGAGGGCTCATAATCAAGACGAAGATTGTTGAGGTGTGTGCCAAGGAGGTCGAAGACGTCGCGGACAACCTCGCTGGAGATGTGGGCGCCACGAGCAACGAAGCTGGCGAGATACGCGGCCGCGGATTGGCGCAGAATGGCGGGCTGCGCTTTGTTGAAGATGAGCTGGACGCACGTGGCCGCGAAGCGGTCGACCAGGATTGGTGAGGATTGTGAGAAGTGAAAAAGGAGGAATTGCGAATGGCGAGAGCGGTAGGTGGGTAGAATGATAGTTGAGAAATGGCTGAGGAGCAGGTCGAGAGCATTTTCCTTGTCGTCAAGGGTGCCTGATGTGAAGGGTGGTGCGTAGTATTCGAACAGTGTGTCAATCATGCCGTCCAGTTTGAGGATGTTCTCCTTGATAGTCTTCAAACGTCGAGATTCCGGCTCAACAGACTCGTCGCTTACGACGGAAGCGTTGTCATCGTCATCTTCATCGTCCAGGTCCTCAGCAAACATCACAGCCTCTGGAGAAATGGCGTGCAGGACTTCCTCGCCCTCCTCATCTTCCAAGTCTTCCATATCAACCTGGATTTGGACGTCGATCTTCACCAGCTTTTCAGTGATGAGAGCTAGAATATCGGCTTGGAGTTCAGGAGCATAACGGATGACTTTAACGAGATTCTGCGTATAGGCGATGTTCGCTTTTGCTGAATCCGTATCAAACGGAAATTGGGAAGATATTATCTGCGAAAGAGAGCCACTCCCAGACGGAACAAGCTGCAAGACATGGCGCATCGCCATATGAACGCGGGTGTAAGCTTCAGCGGGATGGACGTGCGGATAACCCGGTAGCCTCCCTGTTCCCCTAGGAAGCTCGCCCATGTAATTTGCCAACATCTTAAGTACAGAACCCAGATAGCTTCCCTGCGCAGCTGCAAGGTTTCCCAGAAACCGAATATATAGCTTGATGTACGACTCGTCGCGCCCGAGCCACTCGCTGTCCAACACGGCTTGAACTAGCCCATTACAGCTGCGATCCAAGGCCGCCACGTTTGACAATAGACCCATGAGATGATGTTTCAGTGTAGTGTGTGTAGGTACATTTGATGGCGGCATGCCGTTCGCGTCCAGCCGCCGAGGGTTGATGGAAAAGACCTCCTTGACGCGGTCGTAGGCTTCGCTATCGCCTCCAGAAACATGCCGTTGAATCGCCCGCCGTACCTCCTCTCGCACGACGGCTGCGCTCTTATCCGTTGTCCATTGACTCCCTCCTTGTGTTTCAGCATTGTATGAGATTTCCCGCATTTCCACGTCTTCATCGAACTGTACTCGGGTCTTTTTTCGTGGGCTGGGCTGTCCGTCCGCATCAGAGGCGATAGAGGAAGATGGGGAAAGGGATAGATCCATTTCCTCCATTCTGTGTTTCAATCCGGCAGCTGATGTCGGTGTCTTAGATGTTTTCAATATGGACGCTGGTGATGATGCTGCTATCATCTTAGACGGTGTGTGTGGTCCCGTCGCTGGGCCGCGCGAGGCACTGGCGAGGGAGACCATGGGTATCAAAACAGTTATTCAGATTTAACTCTTGAGAAACAAATGCAGTGACAGTGACTGCGTCATGCAAAACGCTCCTTCAAGTGGCTCCAAAGGACAATCAAGGAAAATGGAAACCAAGCACACGACAATGCAGAGGCTACAAAAGGCTAAGTGTTCGGGGAAGAAAGATGCACCGAGAGCGTCATCGGCCTGTCCATCACACTCAGGAAACCAAGAAATCAACTCCTGTACGTGATATGGAGCGGTTGCTCAAGGTGCTTGAAATCCTGGAGAATAGATGATGAAAAGTCGGAAGAGAGCAACGTCGACCTCGAAAGACTCCCCAAGCGGAGAAACAAAAAGTGGACTCAGCTCGATTTTTTTTTGTGGGGCACGTGGAGCCTGAGGCCGTGATGGCCCGTGACCAGCGCGATTGAACGCGACCCAAACCCTACATATTTCCTCTTCAGGTCATATTGACTTTACACCTATACACGGCAACAAGTAGGGAGTAAGTTCCTTTCTGTTCATTTTTACTAAAAACTATGACAACCTATCTGTCTTTAATTCGACGATACCCACTCAGACAGCGCGTAGTGCCCATGAGGCACCCGAACAATAAGCACATGAAACAAAAAGACGTTCTGGGGTATTGTGCCGTAGCAATACCCCCAATGGTATATAGCGGATAGCGAACGAAAACACTAGTAGGGGTCGTAAAAGATCGGAATTAGTTGGGTCGTAACAAAAGGTGACGCCGGTTGCACACCGGACGTTGAGCCTCTTTCGTCCTCAGGAGTCCAGAGGCGTTGAGCTTTGATTGATCATAGCCACGATGTGGAAGCTATCGGGCCCAGCCGATCATTGAAGATGCTGCCATAGAGGTCTTCAATCTCCACTAGATAATCATTCACGGAAAATTTCTTGAGTCCCTTTCTGCGCAGAATCTGCTCTTCCTCGTCAAACAGAGGGGCGCCTCCAAATTCCTCGACCACTTCGTTGACCTGCTCCAACTCTTTGCCGAACGGGTGAGGCTCCGCATGATAAGTATCGTAAGCTAGCCGTTCTGGGTTGCTACTGGAGCTCGGCGGAGGAGACATGCGCTTCAAGGAACGCTGGCGCGCCAGCTCTTGGTGGTTCCGCTTGGTGTGAGAAAGAGCACGCCTGGGAACCATTGGGGCATCATTTGAAGACGTAGTCGATGATGAAGAGCGCGGATGGCTGGTCACAGTTGCGGACCGTTTTGGAAAATACCCTGACAGAGGATTCGGTTCGATGGGAGAATCATCAGGTGTAGTAAGCGGCGAGGAAAAACTGTGCTGGCTAAACGAACGATCCGAGTCATCAGGTGACTGCAAAGACGAGGTGGAGGACGACGATGCCGAGTGGAGATCTGGTGCATTATATGCAAGCATGTTCGTCGTTGACAATAGTTCGACCGGCCCAGAGATCTTGCCTCTCTTGATCGTACCGGACGAGAATTTTACCTGGCCTTCACGATATGGCATCGGCGAGGAAACTTCAATGCGCTTTGAGCGCTTGGTAAACGCCCTAGTAAGTGTCGACATGCTGGTCGAGTGAGGATATATTGAACGATGGAACCAAGTCGAGAACTAATAGCACATCGAGAGCTGGGACAACCAGGATATATGCTGCAGCCGGTTTCCGAATCTGTCGCTGTCGCTCAACGCCCTTCTTGATATTATATTCTTGGATGTTCGTTTGCGATGCCTTCGCCGGATAGTAGATATCTTAGCGCGGAGGTAGGAATGCGTGGTGGCCGATCGCAGATGTGGAGTTCGCAAGGAATGGAAGATCAAATAGCGGATTTCCGTTATCAGATTCGTAGCAATCACGTAGGTCAAAGAGTGTGGCCTGAGTCTCTTTTGCGCAGCAGAAGAAAAGTAGTCAAAGATCGTTTTTTTAAAAGGTCCTCTCCGGAGAGTGTGAGCTGCCTGACTCAAGGGATGTCAGAGTTGCTGCAGCAAAGCACAGCAAAGCAAGATTGTACAGTGAAGATAAAGCGGACGACCAGGACCGCGAAAAAGAAAAGAAATAAACTGAAGATATAATCCTGAGGGCAGGACGTAGAGGAAGGAAGGACTGCCTGATCAAGGACTGGAATGAAAGGAGAGAAGAGGAGGGAATCCAGGGAAGAAGGGCCCTGAGGGGAGCAGAAGGCAAAGGAGGAGTGGAGGCGGCGAGGCGACTCGCGACAGTTGAGCGTTCGCTGTGGAGGGACTGGGCAACCAGTCACTACCGTATCTTTTGCTCTAACTTTTGGTCCAATTCAACCAGAAACCCAAACACGCAATCCAGTTCACGGTCGTTAATCGCCTTCTGTTCGCTTGCTGCTGAGAGAATTTTCTGGCTTTTCAGGACGAACCACGGTTGCTTTGCAGGCAATACCGTGGTTTGCTTAAGGGCTTAGAACGAAACGCCAGGCCAAAGCCAGACCCCTTCAATCAATTTTGCAGCAAGAGTTTCGGTGTGCGTTCGCCCGACAAATGACCAGGCCAGCTGATCCAGGTCAAGAGTGGGAAGACGACTTTCGCAATCCTCAATCTGTCACACTCACCGACCACGTCCGATTGTCCTCTCGAGAAGTCAACCGAGGAAACTCGAAAAGCGACGTCCTCGAAACTGACGTGGGATAAGGATTGATTATTGGCGGAGTCGTGATGGCCGATTAATCCTACTCAAGCAGTTTGGACCAGTCATCGACCGCCTGATCAGCCAAAATTGTGCTTGCAGTCGCGGTGGTTTGTTTTTTGGCGCCAGGAACGGGAAGGCGGCGGCCTCTAGAAACGCCCATCTGCTTCATGGGTGGAGGATGAAACAGCGATTTTCCGCCGACTCGTCTCAGACTAATAGCCTCGCTCCTGGCGCCTGGCATTCATTTTGCAGTGAGGTCTCGGAGGAAGAACCTGATCTGGACCGCTAAGTAAGGAGCCCGGGGCTCTGGCAGCGTAGCACATTCGGCGTATCTACGGGTGTGCACCCAACAAATTCACCTGAGGAAAAGCAATGGGTGTCATCTGCGGTGTTGGCCAGGCACAAATCATCCCGACTGTGCCCGCTAGCCAATTATGTCAATGCTGGCCAGACAAGGCGCTCCCCCACTGCACTGCGTGGAGCGGGGGCCGACCCTGAAAGCCCACCGTTTGCCCGGCCTGGACTCAGTACGAACTTGCTCTGGGTGTCTAATTCTGGTTGATCTCAAAGTCGATCCATGCCAGTCAAACTTGGATTTTCGTCAGAGTCTACCCGCAGAAAGGGACAGCTCTTGAAACAGCGCATCTGGCGACGGTTCATGCAACTGACCGCAAAACTGCCGGCTGATAGCACCCGAGGACGTGAAGTCCACGGGCCAGCGCACGGGTCATGCCTGGCCTGCTTGGCCTGCTTGTGCCTACTTCGTTGTATTACTCGAACAGGGGTTTGAGGAACAGACGGACAGTGCTCGTCGGTTCGGACTATTAGGATTTCATATTGTCATCCATCACAGTACTGGTGTCCATTATCCGTACGGGCTTCCATCAGCCAACATGGTTAGTTCTTCCATAGTTGGAGCTATACTCGGGTCCGAAGTACTTCCGTCCTATAATCAGGCCCTTAGTCATCAACACTGGCGGCCGCGGTAAAATTCAGTAGTTAGGCTAAGTATAATAACGTTATACACTCCGTAGACATACATCCCTGTTTGGAATACGCATCTATAGAGTATCCATTATTATCATTATGCGTGACAGCGTCATAGAACCCATTGGCTCTAGGATGAATCTTATACTTCACAGATTAGACGTAGGATTAGACGTAAGTAGACAGTCAGAGCATCTGATGTGGGTATCTAACTTTTCATTAAAAGCGGATGAAAGCTATGACAGTTACGAAGACGCGCTATATATGGACGGAGTAGAAACTATCAAAAAAACAGCCGTCGCCTCAGTAAGCCATGCTCATCTTTAGACATAGGCAAGCCTCGCATCTAATCCTCGTCCATCGACTCCCAACCATCCGCACCACCAGCCGCGCCAGTCTCCGGTGCACCATCATCATCCGACTCATCCTGATCAGGCTGCATACCAACCATACGCTCCTGCACCTCTCCTTGAAGCGACGGCAGCCGAGACACAAATGCCCTCCGAACAGCAGCATTAGTAGATGTATCCCAGATCTGGACAGTGCCCTTGCTTCCAGCCACAGCCAACCGGAAGCCGACTTCTGCGTCCGGCGCGAAGGTCGTCGAGAAGACCTTGCCGACCTCGAGTTTCCGCGAGACGACCATGCTCGGCTTGTCGTTCTCCACGTTCCACAGCTTAACTTGTTTGTCTGTAGAGCCGGTTGCAAGGAATCCGGGGATGGCGGGATTGATGTCGAAGGAAGATACGGAGGAGTCGTGGGCCTGCAAAGACCAGACAGGCTTAGAGTCCTTGGGGGTGGCGGGGACGTTACGGATATCGTAGCGGTAAACCATACCGGCGTCGGTAGTGGCATAAAAGTAGTTGGGATCGTGGATGTCCCAGCGCACATTTTCGACATCGGCATCGACGCCCCAGCGAGCTTTGGAGTCAGGGGCGCGCATGTCCGCGGCGACGATTGTTCGGTCGTAGCTACCAGTGAGGAGGACGGTAGATTCCTTAGGGTGCCAGTCCAAGGAGCAGACCTTGTCTGTGTGGTGAGTGTATGACTTGGCGCTCTTGGCTGTGTTTAAGTCCCAGAGCTTAACGGTGCGGTCCGCGGATCCGGAGGCCAGGAGGTTGCGATGTTGTCTGTTCGCAGCGAGGGCAAGGACAGAGTCAACGTGAAACTCGTCGTTCGCCTTGACCTTCTTCTTCTTCCTGGGCTTCTTGGCGTCGGTATCTGCATCTGCGCCGCCCTGGCCAAGGATGGCATTTGGGTACATCGAGTCAACGACATCTAGATCCCAAACTTCGATATCGGGCTCCATCGTTCCAACAGCGACGAAATTGCCTGTCGCGCCGCCGTTCTCGCCGGATTTTCCAACGGGGAAGTCCAACCATTCCAAGCACAGCGGGATAGCCGGTAGCATGATATCGTGGTGAACGTAGAGATTGTCCGCCTCGTCCTCATAGACATAAACCTCGAGGTGGGCTACCTCGTCCTCGACCTTACCCGCCAGCAGCAAGTTATCCGTTGGAAGAATCTGTAGTTCCTCACGCTCTTCGTCCTCCTCATCCTCAGGAACAACCAGGTAGGGATCCTCCTCATTGGGTTGATGGTATGCAAGCGACTTTACGTTGCCGAACATGGTAATCTTCTCGCCATCCTCATCCACCTCGTCGCTATCGTAGTGCTCGAGGTCATATTCTTTCAGGTCGTCATCGTCACTATCCATCAATATTAGCACCACCAAAGCTGTCGACAAGCACGTTGTTTTGGCTTCTTACATCTTCACAGGAGCATCCTTCTTGTTGTCCTTCTCTACATTGTCCTCCTCCATAGCATCCTCATCTTTGTCCACAACAGGGCCATTACCCTGCGCCGCGCTCAAATCCTCGCGTGCATCTTCAAGCTGCATTCGCGCAAGTTTTGATATGCGATCCATCTCCTTCTCATCAATTTCATACTTGGTCGGAAACTGGGCTGCGACGCCGCGCCGCACCCAAGCGGAGGTGGTAATCATAGAGGACATTGGGAAATAGTTTTGAGATTCAGCCCAACAAATAAATCAGATAATTAATGGGCTCGACGCAGGTGCACAATCCTGCAGCAATATAATGAGAAGCTGAGCCAAGATAAGGCTCGAAAATGCTTTTTATTTTCCTCCACACCTTTGGGGAGATCTTGCTTCCCGTATGTTTCCCGTCGATTTTTTTTTTTTGAGCGGGACACCGTTTGATCCGGCAGAACAGCTCACCGGAAATATTACCGCCCTATAATCAGTCCACTCAGGCGTCGGATCTATCCAAGGCAAAATGGACGCCCGGCCACAGGGAATGAACCCTCGATTTCAACAAAAACAAGATAATCAGTTGCCAAAATGCATTCGCATCTCCATACCCCATACAACATTAGTACGTCTCCTGATATCTATTGTTATCAACGGCACTTGGGCGCTGGCTAATCCTAGCCTCCAGACTGCGAGGAGATCATGACTGCCCTCGACGAATGCCACGCAAAAGGCTTCCTGCACAAAGCTCTGGGAAATTGCAACGATATCAAGCGCGACGTGAACAAATGTCTTGCTGGCGAGCGGTATGAGCGCGCAAAGCGCAATCGGGAGGATGCGCGGGAAAAGAGGAAGCGCATCGAGAAGATCTGGGCGGATGAGAGAGCTGCTGCGCTAGGACCTAGCGCTTGTGAGGGTACTACTTCTCCTGCTGCTGCTGCTGCTGCTGCTGCTGCTGCGGGAATGGAGAAGCAGTGAGTGGTCGTGATCCGATGTTTTAAGAAGTGATCTCTCTCTCTCTCTTCTAGAGGGGTCTCTGGATATGGATGTGTATAGTACTTGCATGGGTTGGGTGTTTGGGTGTTTTTATCCATCAATTCTACTATGGTTTCTCTTCTCATCATTTCGGGGCTGATGATTGTTATGGATAAGAATGTACGATACTATTTGCTGTATCTGATACTGATTCTGCTTCACCCAACCAAACGCCATACCGATTCGAAAAGTTGAACAGGAAGAAAGGTTATTTTGATATGGCACATCGACTATTGGTCCGTCGCTTCAATAGGCGCGGTAGCTATCGCCTCAGTCTCATCTCCACCGGAGTCGCCCTGCTTCGCGCCTTTATGGTGTCGCCGTCTCCTCTTTGGCTTTGGCGCAGCCTCTCCGTCCTCTGCTGCTTTCTCAGAGTCCCGTTTCTCAGCCTCATCACGTGGCCGTTCCCTCTCTGCCGTAGCTTTCTGTTCAACCCTCTTCTTCGGCTTCTTCACGCTCAACGGATTCGGCCCCTTCGCTTTCTTCGGTTCCCTCTTCTTCTTCTTCTCCCCACCATCTGGGCCACCACTCTTCTGCACACTCTGATCAGTCAACCCCGTCCGGAGTTTATCCTCCTCAACCCCCTCCCTAATACCCTCAGAAGGTGCACTCATCGGCTCTAATATCATCACAGACCGCTTAACATACACGATCGGCACACCGGGTATAGAGCGCGCACCGCGTCGAAGCGCCTGCGCACGTTTCAACGCCTGTAATCCATCATCGGCATCCCGTTTACGCTTCTTCCCTATCTCTTGCTGCGTAGCCGAATTAGACTTTGGGGCTGGCGGGTCGGCCGTCGCGAGGATATAGTGTTCTTTGTTCCGCTTGACGTCGGAGAGAGGCGAGAGGAGGGAGAGCAGACAGCTTGTTTCGTCGATGGGTGTGGAGTCTTCGTTGTGCGAACAGTGACGGAGAGGGAGGGTTGTTGGTGGGGGAAGGAAGTCGGGACGGATGGGATTGTTCGTTCGTGGATTCGTTGGCTGGCCAGCCATTATCGATGCGAGTGAACATTTTGTTAATACTGCCGGAGATGTCAGTTCACGCAATCGTATGTGGAGGCAAGCAACGCAGAACGTACATGGCTTGACCTGACCCTGTAATGTCCGTTCCAGAGCAGGTATTAAGTCCATTTTGAATGAATGTACTGCGCGAAGTAGATTCGAATCGACTATACACATGAAACTGTATGTTAGAAATAGTTGTTCCTTCGCTACCTGATGCCGCGGGAAGGAGGTACACATACCGAGAACCTGGTACGGCTCGCGAAAGCCGAAAGCCAGTTCATACTGGTGCATAAGCTTGCGATACTTCTTCGAGCGCTTTGCCCTCATCTTGACTGTTCTTGTAAATTTGTAGATTAATGACTAGATTGAGCTTTGTTCCCCATCGGAATTTTTTGTCATTCCATCTTTTTTCTGCCGGGCGGAACAAACCTGATATCGTATGGTCCGTGCGCACTATCTAGAGAGCTGTACGAATTGAAAGATTGACGTATAAATTGATGATGCCCCGAGGCTCTGGTAAATCATTAATATGTTATAAAACTCCCGAGTACCGACAAATATGTCCAGACCGCCAGACCATGCAAATGCAACACTCGATTATTGTTGCCGTCCTCCATATACCAACAAATGCAATGTCTTCGAATTCGTATCACGTTAAATTGAACAAAAGTCAACCAGCCGGCTGATTCTCAGCCAACCTCGTATGGCTCGTTTCTGCTTCGCCGATACGCCTCCTGCACATTCCAATAACCACACTGATATCGTCCATCTTTCCTATCGAAAATAGTCAGACGATGGTTCTGATGAGTCAAATATGTAGTCAGACTCACCACCCTGAATAGCCAAACCCTCTTCAACCGCCTTCTCCATATAAGGACTCTCGGCAAACGGATCCTGAGCCACCGCAAGCGCAGACTTGAGTAGCTCCCTCGCCAGGAACACCATTTGCTCTTCCGCCAGCACTGCCGGTGGTGCCCACTCGAGCTCCTTGTCATTGTATCGGCCATGTTCCCATTTATCGAGACCCTCCAGCGTGATTGATAGGACCTCATGCTCCCAAAGATTATCTAGCACTCCGTCAGAGACCGCGAGAACTATATCGCCCTCCTCCAGGTCGACTAGCGACAGCACTGCGTCTTTTTGTGGCGTGTCCATGCTATTTGTCCCCAGCTGCATCGGACAGTCAAACCAGTGCCATTGTTCCTCTGTTCGGAAAATGACCTTCTTCTCGCTAGGCCGGATAACCAAGACCTTGCAGTCCCCTATATTCGTCACGTATAGTAATGGCTTCTCGGTGCCGCTGCCATCTAACGTTTTGTGCAAGAGGGCGGTTACCGACGTCGTCGTGCCGAACCATTCGCTCGGAGATGTTGTAGCTTGTGTCGTCTCTTCGTAGGCTCGTTGTAGGTATGCAATCGGGTCAATAGCGGCATCTGGACTGGGTATCCGCTCGACCTCCAGAGCCCAGAAATGTAGTATAAGCCTGGACCACAGTCTGTACAACGTGATTAGTGCGGTTAAACTTAGCATATAGGTCATAAGCAATAGCACATACGCAGCATGGCCTCGCGGTTTTGTCGCCCACGCGCCTACTCCGTCATTCACCCCCAGGAAATTCTCGGTAACCAATACTGCGTCATCACCGTTATTTAAGCCGCGAATCAGCTCCCCTTTGACGGACAGCCTCTTATCCTGACTGTGGTAGTGTGTCGTCAGCGGATCGGAGAATGAGTGAGATGGCGGAGACAGAAAAGGCGGTGGAAAAGGACGGGATGTTCGTTTGGCACACAGCGCGTAGCCCGTCTGGAAGTAGAATGGCGATTTGAGTATGGGGAAATGCGGGCTGCGATCGGGAACAGGGGTGGTGATTCCGTAGGACGGCCAAACGGCGCGATGATAGCGCCGCACCAGGGTCTTCTTGAGACCCCAGCTCCACCGTGGGTCGATCGGGAGCGATGAGGTCGCTGATGCACGCAACAGCGACGAGGAGGACGACGATACTGCGGAGGGAGTCCCAGGAATCCTAGGCACCATGCCCGCAAGAGAGGATGTTGTCTATTTGTTTCCGAGTATAGCACAGGCTCTTTCTCCCCGAAGCGCACTCTCCACAACAATCAATATGTGGCTAGAGATAAGCTAACGGTGGGAAGGGTGGGAGGTTGATTCTTTATCCGGGAGAGCCTTGGGGAGGTTCGTTGTCGGAAGGGCGGCTCTCTGGAAGAAAAGGTTGACAGATGACGCTGTTTTAGCCCGACCCATCGCCCAGCTTTTTGAGCCAGTGATAGTCGCTAAAAATGCCTGCATGCGATCTCTGTTGGATAGTCTGTGTTCTACTCTGTAGATTGTGGACTACGGGCGGCGTTTATCTAGTGTCTTGCCAGTCTGTGCTCACTGCTCACTAGCACAGCTGACAAGAGACCGTTTTCTCCACTTTGAACTGTGTCAGAGTTCATCAGCAAAAAGTACTGGAATTTAGGGCCAGCCTAAGCAACATGGGATTATGAACATATTTGTAAATGGACTTTTGATCGTAGATGGGACACCGACAGCCTTCTCATTGACTCGACCAATCTCGCCCGCAGTATCGTTGTCAAAGTTATGACGCTTTCCACAAGAAACGAACCCACTCAGTGCCGATCCACTATCCTCCACAACATTATCACCTGGCTTATCAGCAATACGATATCGTCTTGTCTGTTCAGATTCCAGCGCCGTGTGAGAAGATGTTGGCGGACCGCTGCTTCCGAACCTCTTCTATGAAGATCATGGTTGCGCGATCAATCTCCGCTGTAAGCTCTATGTCATCAGCATCGGGCCGGACAGATGCGATTCCATGGAATATCGCTTTCGCAAGGGCACTACATCGGGGACCAAAAGGGAGAGGACCAACGCTGTTTCGGCGTTTTGCGACCATCAGACTCAGCAATCGCTCAGAACAGGGGCAATGACGCTCCACGTCTTGGGTGCAGTCATGAGCACAAATGCATACAGAACGGCATATGCACTTCCTCTCGCGGACGAGATCGATCAGGCGGCGCCGGCCCTCCGTACGACGCGCTTCTCCGACACATTTGCCTTCCAACTTCGCCAGAGTGGCCTGGCGATTGTCCATAATAATGTCGCGTTCTCGGATAGACGTAGGGATAGTATCTGGTTCGATAAAAGGAAGTCTCAACAAGGGAACTACCTGCTGCACCGCCGGCTTGGGGCTCAGAGAAAGATATTTCTCAGACTGGAGAGCTAAGACATTCTCCGGCGGCATCTCGTACAGCACGGATGCTTTACCCCATTTCTGGCGAAAGTTGGATGACTTGTCGCTGACAATTTTGATAGCATGTTGGCGGTACCCTATGAGATCGTCCAGAACGAAACCCGCGTCCTGAATTTTGTCAGATGCGCGACGAATAAAGTCCAACTGATGTTGCCGGACGAGTTCCTTGTTGAGGTTGACGCAAATAGTAGATCCATCCAGAGCCTGTTTGCAATTGAAGAGGATTTTGCATAGCTGTCTGGGTTCGGGAAGGATGAAAGTGCTGTTGGTGGCCAGTCGACGAACTTCTAAAGTAAATGAAGCACATAGGTCGGCGGCGGCAATCTCCATGATGAGTCTTGCATATACAGCATAGTATAAGCTTTCTGTGTTATCGATCAGGTCTATGATTGAATTAGAGACTACCAGTTCTTCGGCGCGTTTCGTGTGAGCCAAGATGCCGTCGGGGGTGTCTTCCAACTAATAAACCGGACCCCTTCGTCAGCATCTGAAGGGAGCGTATTGAGCTGGTTGCCTACCTCAACCCCATAATGCATGAAAGCCATCACGACGACCTTTGAGACTGCGTATACACCAGTCCATACAGATAGGACGCTACCAAGCCAGTCGCAAACGCTGTCATTCTCGAGTTCATCCAGATATTTGACGTACGGGGAGAAGATATTCCAATCTGGCGCGCTCACTGTGTAGGGAAGCGGAGGACGATCACTCGGGCCCATGAGCTAACTTGTTAGCCATTGCGGTATTAGCCCAATGTTCGCTCCGCTCAACTTACTGCAGACGCGTATGAGCCTGCTGTACTGTCCGATGACCGCAACCGAAACCCATCGTGCTTCTCTTGTTCGAGAACCTCTTGTGAGTACTTATAAAATCCATCAGTGTGTTCGTCAGTAGGGGAGGATCCAGGGCCACCCCAGCTCGACTGAGAGCGAGAGCCTGTTGTCGTTCCAGAAAGAGATTCGCGTTTGGGGAAGAATTTACGTAGAGTGAGGTCCCAGAAATGAGAGTAGGATCTGTTGCTGCCCATGGTGGTTAACGGGTGGCTTTAGTTGACTCGGCTGACTTCACTGACGGTTTTGAGAGGCTGTAAAACGAAAAGCAAGAGGAGAGATTCATAAACACTTGAATGCGCTGTCAAGACCTCAGAAGGAACAATGAGTTTGCAAATTAGTGAATAGGACAAGTACAGTGAAGAATAGTCTGCTTGTTGTGACCGGAAAGGGTGGCAGGCACCTTGAACACAGTAAGTCCTTCCTCTAATAGAGCATCCACAAGAACACCAGCTGGATGCAGAAGTCAATAAATCCAGCCAAGGCTCTCAATTTCGGGCTTCATGGAAGGAAGGTTCTTGGTCCTGTGTAATTCGCTTGTTGTGAATAATAATCTGCGCATTTCACATAACCCTCCTCACCACGCACACAATACACTTGAGACAGCTAGGAAAAAGCGACATCAGGGGCCAATAACAACAGCGCTATGGACTTATTTCTCTATGCACCTTTATTATATCGATCTTGTTCTAGGTGGAATATCGTCCCATCCGTGGCAGCAGTCCTCTGAGCAGGATCACTGCTAACATGAGATCACTTCCACCTCGGATCCACTGCAATGGGTGTGTTTCCATCATAGGGGTCATAGGGCAGGATGACTTCTGGAATCTTCCAGATGATCTTGTTTGCTCGATCGATCAGCTTTGATGGGATATGTGTGCTTTCGCTAAATGATAATGACTGCAGCAAACGTCAATAACCAACTTCAATGACCGGCCTACGAAAGGAGAGAATGATCGAATGCGAACTCACCCGAAGATTACTCAGACTTCTCACCCATTCGAAACCGGAGTCCAGCTCTCCGTACGACTGATGGTTGCATTCGTCAATGGGGTGCTCCAGTAGTCGATGGCAATGCTCCAATGCAAGAACTTCAAGGTCTGCTCCAGGCGCTGGACCATCAAGCCGAGTTTCGGAATCATCCAAGTCGCTGTTTAAACCGCCGAGCCAGTAGAGGAATTCAGGTGTCGCGCCTCGACAAGTCCTCAGCTTTAGGGTCGTCAAGCTAGGGTTCCTCTTCACGAGCATCATCAGTTGCCACGGTGTTATCCCTGCTCGCTCCAAGATCAAGCACTCGAGATTACATAGTCCGATATTCTTTGTCCTACCAACTCCAATCAACGAGTTCCATCCCTCGTTAGCAGGGGCAGGATGCAGCCATATACTTGGACGCATCACTCCATCTCGGATATGCGGGTGCTCGAATCTCAGAGCGAGTGAGCGGAGAGTATGTTGGCAATACGACCCCAGCGCAGTTGCGCCCTCTAGGTTAAGATCATATGCCATGAACTCGAGGTTTCGTAGCGAACGTCCGTATCGCTGCAGAACTCTGGCAAATATCTGGTTTTGTAGGCGGATCATTCGTTCTTGTGTCTGAGGTCTGTCATGCTGCGTCAGGATTTGTTGGTCCGGGTTGATAATCTGACGAAGGTCTCTGCGCAATGGCCATTGTTTTATCGCCCTTTTTTGGTGCTGGACGATGGAAATCGTATAGTTGTGCTCGGTCTCGTTATCCACCCAGGCACTGCCCAGTTGTTCAGGGCTAGCCCATCCCGCCTGAAGCAGAGATATTATCGAATGCACTCGTTTCTCAAATACGCCTAGTCTTAAGCGTCTAAGACTAGCTATGTGATATTCGTTGTTCATACGACTGGTAGCACCGAATGCAAGTAGGTCATTGAAGGAAAGATTTGATAGTATCTGTAGGACTACTTCGGGGGGTAAAAGTCGAATCCAGTCCGTCATTGAGGACTTGCACCGCCGGCATTCGAAGGCAGACTGAATATTCTCTGACGTCGGTTTGCCGAGCTTTATGTCCCTATCGGAGTTGCAATTGATATTGGCAGTGATTTCCCGGCCAGGTACGCCGAGCGGCCGAGCCCTAAGCAAAGGGCAAGGACTTTTGAGTCCGTGTAAAGATTGAGTAATGTCGCACAAGAGATGCCTCTAGCTGTCGTACGAAACCGTTGGAGGTCGCAGATAGGTTATAGTTTCGTAAGCAACAGGATGATCATAGGTGAAACGATATGAAAAGGTGCTCGATTCCGGGTGCCGACTTTATATACTGAGAGGTAGATTAGGGCAAGGCCGACGGACTGGACCGGGAGGTACGGCGGTACAATACTTACAAGTCAACAAACAAAAAAAAGAAGAAAAAGAAGAAGAAAAAAAAAAGTGATAGAGACCGGTAGATGCCTCGTCAACTTCAGGAAATGTTTGTAGATAGTGATACTGTTGAGGTTTCGGATGACAGGAACAGAAAGCTCTAGGGTTTGACAGGTCTCATTCTTGGCTGCGATGATGATCCACGAGCGAGTGATAAACTCGTCAGCTAGTTTACCAGACCCGTGGGCCCGGAAGGGCCTTATTTATGTGGATGCAAAAGCAAAAAAAAGACTTCCAGACCATTCGCCAAAGCTGGAAGGATTCCTGGCTTTTGCCCAACACTGTCATTGGAAGACCATGGGACCTGGGTGACCGATCCCCGAGTCAATAGTATATAGAATCAGCAACAAAGTGTAGCCTATCGTGCCCCCGTTGCAGTCTAGACCTTTGAGTAGTCCGCGGATGCGTTAGAGCAGGCAGGCTGCAAGGTATAACCTATATGAACATGGACAAGGAATGCAACATTTGCTACGTAGCGTGACTCAAGTCACATCCAGCTTGATGTGACCTAGATGGTTAGTCCTATTTTTCTGGCTAGGGCCGGTGGCAGGACGCGGTCGATGAGCAAGCGTGATGTTTAAAAGCAATTATGCAGGCTGCAGCAGACTAAGCAACTGGCAACCGCATCAGCAACCAAGTCAAGATGCTCCAGAATGGTCTCCTGTTGGCGGCGCAAACCGTTTAGTAATATTACTGTTAAACTGGCGAGGCTCATAGCACGCCGGATATCAAGGGATCTTCGCACACAGTTCTCGCAAAGATCTCGCATTTTGAATCTTCGGTTCGGTCAGAGATACTTGGACTACCCAGAAATTGCCGAGACCTGCTAAGGCACAGAAGAGAACAGTGAGAGTCGTCGCTTAGACGGGGATCCAATGCCTCGCCGTCTTTCAAGGAGGTGTAGACTGTACGCAGCGATGCGGGAACCGTGCCACTCTGAACCATTGCGCTGGGCCAGGCTGTCCAATAGAAGATCCTGCTAATCTCGCTGTCGGTCAATTCTCAAGTCTCGAGTCACAGGAAGGAAGACGCTGATCCCACCGTTGAGACCCCGAGATTTTTGCGAGATGCAGGAGAAGTGAGCTAGCGAGGGATCAAATATGTCAGCAGCGTGCCAGGGGGCAAGCCAACAATTCGGCTGTATGGCTGAAATTCAGCCGAGCTTGCTTTTTAGCGGGGCTATACCCGTCCTCGAGCCAGCTAGAATCCAGCTCGCTCTTTGTTCTTCCGTATGCATTCGATATTCGGTTTGAAACTGCCAATCCCTTTAGGCTATAGCCAACAAGCTGTCACATCGGTCATGCATTTTGATTCGTCTATCGGACGGCATACTTGAGACAAAGGTTGGGCCACGTTCTTTAATCTGGGACTGGACTGCAATGGTAACCTGATAAGCTCCGGGGAAAAAGGGCCGAGGAAAATTAGTTTTAGGCGAATTGGAGGACCAAGAAAAGAAACGCTCGGTGCGGGGGGAACTATTGTATCCAACGTTATGGGCAAGGGTGCTATTGTCAAGACCAGCCAGAGCTAGACATCTTCTGAAAGACGCATTGTCCAGCATATCAAGGTAAAGGGCCAAAGTCCATTTAACCTTATTGCAGAATGTCGTCAATCTGGTTGACTGCTCTCCATCTTATTCCTAGTGGACCGTCGGCCTTTTCGTCGCAATATAGCCTTGATCGAGCAGGATCTACACTTATTTCAGAAAGAGCATGGAATAGAACCGCAATATTATTGCAGCTTGCAATCTTTGAAATAGCCCATCGTCTATTAGATTGTCACAGTACCCCGTTTCTGTGCTTCAGGCTGCAATGTACATTTGAACACAGGCAATGTCTCCAGTATATTCCTATCCCTGAACTCGGAAAGTGCGTCCGCTCGCCGTCTTCCTTTCTCGCTCCTCGTTCTCAGGTCTTGCTCGGTTGAGGACTATCTTTGGTTAGTTGAAACACAGGCAACTAAAATTGAACCAAAACGTACCCTGGAGAAAGTCGGCAGTTCGCTTGCGCATTCGAGTGTGGATGTATGCCTTTATCAGACCATCAGCAAGATGCTATTTATGTAAGAGCAGGTATTTCACCTTAGATGCTTTGATGTGGTAGTGGAAATAGTCGCGGAAGGTCTGGATGTGTGAGATATTTTCTTGACGTCGCTGCGGTGTTAAATGACGAGGGAAGAGAACTGTCTCCAGTCAGTCATCGGGACAATTTCAGACGTTGAGAGAGCTCATACCAAATGTGATGTAACTGATCTTGCCGTCACCAGCGTCCTGTAGACCAGGAACGCCAGCCAGTTCGAGCGGAGGGTCGTTGCGGAAAAGGACTTGAGGCGCATTTTGCAAGGTCGCTACACGTCGTCGGGCATCGACGAACTCTTGTAGGAAGACCTTGCCGAAAATACGGTCTGTCTCCTCCCTGAAGACCGTGCTGAAGATCACAGTCACTCGATCATGACTAGCCTTGATATAAATTGCCTCTTCTTCCCGATAATGAATCGCCATGACTTCGCCTCCCTCCGCAACACCCGCTGGCGCAGCCTCCGAAGTGTACTTTGAAGCTTCCTCCGCCAGCTGCGCGAACTCATCGAACGCCTTCTCGAACGGAGCGGCCATTGCGTTGCGCTTCAGCAAAGCTAGTCGTGTGATGAGGTCCTCTCGCGCTGTTTGGTCATCGGGAAGGTTCTCCAAGTCGATCAAGACGGAAAAGTCGTAGCCTGGCTCGGGGGCGACAATGTAGGGGCCGTATTCCCTTTCCAGAACCTGTTGGGCACCATACTGCACCAGTTCTCGGAAACATTTCACATTGAGGGAGATGAGAATCTTTGTTTTGACCTCCGGGGTCGATAAATGGAATGTGACACCGTCGAAATCCGAGACGATCTGGTCGATGGACACCGGCGGGGCTCTGGAAGCAGCGAGCTGTCAGCTCAGGAACATGTGTATAGAACGAGGGGAAGTAAACGCGGGGAGGAACACACCCAGAGAACCGCTCCGTCAGGAGTGACCGGATAAGAACATTCTCATAGTCCAACAGAAGCATTGTTACAGTCACAGCAAAGAGTTGTGAATTAAGTCTGAGTTCCTTCTCCTCTCTCCTGCCTAATAGACAGAGTGACGTTTCTTGGTGGTTGGTCCGCCAGCTCGGGGGCACAACGAGGCGGTGGGGAGTGGCAGGTCTGGTCGCTGTTGCGCGCCGTAATATTTTATGGCCGCTTTTCCGCACCTATCGATAGCAGTGCACCAGATTTTTTCTCAAAGCACCGGCGATTCACCATGGTGAAATCATATCTGTGAGTTCTGGAGTTGGTTATTTCTTATATGCAAGGTATATTAGCTGACATTAAGGCCTTCAGAAAATTCGAGCACTCGAAAACTTTCGGGGTTATCACCTCCGCATCGTCGAATGCGATCTGGGTGCGGGACGATGCAATCGCCGGGATTTCACGTCAAACAGGCGCTGGACGTAGTGTGGTTGGCGCAGGAGAGGAGGTTTTGTGCTGGGATATAAAGAAGGGCGAATTGCTGGGGAGATGGAAAGATTCTGCGTGCAGGGCGCAAGTCACTGTCATTACCCAGAGCAAGACGGATGAGGATATTTTCGCCGTTGGGTAAGGGCTCACCAAGTGCATCTGGATCCGGAGCAATACTGACATCACTTTTCTCTCTGATTTAGCTACGAAGATGGCAGTATTCGATTATGGGATTCAAGGACCGAGACGGTGATGATCTCTTTCAATGGCCACAAATCCGCTATTACCCAACTAGCGTTCGACAATGCCGGAGTTCGCCTTGCAAGTGGCTCGCGGGATACCAATATCATTCTTTGGGATCTAATTTCAGAAGTTGGATTGTTTAAACTGCGCGGGCACACAGACCAAATCACCTCTCTTCATTTCCTCGTCCCAACACTCGAGCTGTTGAATGAAGCTGGATTGAGCGAACATGCCGGTTTCTTAATCACGACCGGAAAGGACGCATTGATCAAGGTTTGGGATTTGGCATCACAACATTGCATTGAAACCCATATTGCACAGTCAAACGGGGAATGCTGGAGCCTGGGTCTTGCCCCAGATCAGAGCGGCTGTATAACGGGCGGAAATGATGGCGAGCTGAAGGCCTGGTCCATCGACGAGGGTGCGATGATTGAAATCTCCAAAGAGAAAACCGGTTCGGAGAATCGCAGGATCTTGGCTGATAGGGGATCATTCTACCGCAACGGAAAGGATCGAACGACTGGAATCAGCTTTCACCCCCGAGCAGACTATGTGGCTTTCCATGGCTCAGAAAAGGCGGTAGAAATTTGGCGCATCCGTTCTGAGACCGAAGTCCAAAAAAGTCTGGCAAGGAAGCGCAAGCGAAGAAAGGAGAAGGAAGCCCAGCGTGCGGCAGAAACGGGCGAGA
Organism: Aspergillus nidulans FGSC A4; assembly: GCF_000011425.1. Taxonomy (NCBI): domain Eukaryota; kingdom Fungi; phylum Ascomycota; class Eurotiomycetes; order Eurotiales; family Aspergillaceae; genus Aspergillus; species Aspergillus nidulans. The sequence continues at coordinate 3,907,860 of NC_066264.1, forward strand.
CCGCGGAGAAAACTGAGAACGGTAAGGCGGAGGATGATGTTTCGACCGCTCCTGTTACTGAAGTCTTCGTGTCTCACACGATCGTCAGGACGGGCGGTAAGGTTAGGTCTTTCGATTGGATAAGGACCAAATCGAGCGGAAAGATTCAACTCCTTGCTGCTACTACGAACAATCAATTGGAGGCCTACAGCGTGACCACGTTGAATAAGAAGAGCAAGAGCGAGGGTGATGTGGAGTACAACCGAACGCTGGCTATCGATATACCAGGCCATCGCACAGATATTAGATCCGTCGCCTTGAGTTCGGATGACCGAATGCTGGCTTCTGCCTCCAACGGGAGTCTCAAGGTCTGGAATGTTCGGACACAAAACTGCTTGCGAACTCTAGAATGTGGTTATGCACTATGTTCGGCTTTCCTTCCGGGTGACAAGATTGTCGTGGTTGGCAACAAGGACGGGGAGCTGGAAATCTTCGACATTGCCTCGTCAACACTACTAGATACGATCAAAGCACATGACGGGCCCGTATGGTCTTTGCAGGTGCATCCCGACGGCAAATCGTTAGTTAGTGGCAGCGCAGATAAGTCCGCGAAGTTCTGGAATTTCCAGGTCGTGCAGGAGGAGATTCCTGGTACCAAACGGACAACACCGCGGTTGAGGTTGGTTCATACGAGGACACTGAAGGTCTCAGATGATATCCTGAGTGTCCGGTTTTCACCCGATGCTCGCCTGCTGGCAGTTGCACTTCTCGACAATACCGTCAAAGTGTTCTTCAACGATTCGCTGAAGCTTTTCTTGAACCTCTATGGCCATAAACTACCCGTTCTAAACATGGATATCTCTTGGGACAGCAAACTTATCGTCACATGTTCAGCTGACAAGACAGTCCGTTTGTGGGGTCTGGACTTTGGTGACTGTCATAAGTCATTCCTCGCGCACGAAGACAGCATTATGGCCGTGGCTTTCGTGCCCAGCAACAACGAAGGCAACGGTCACAACTTCTTCAGCGTCAGCAAAGACCGCGTCATCAAGTACTGGGACGGCGATAAATTCGAACACATCCAGAAGCTGTCTGGCCACCATGGCGAGATCTGGGCGATGGCAATCAGCCACACCGGCGAGTTCATTGTCACCGCCAGTCACGACAAGAGTATCCGCACATGGGAACAAACTGATGAGCAACTATTCCTTGAAGAAGAACGAGAAAAGGAGCTCGAAGAGATTTACGACAACAACCTCGCAGCCTCCCTTGAAGAAGAAGAAGGCGGCGCCGACGGCGAAAAGGCCGAAGCCGTGGATGCCGGGAAACAGACAACCGACACCCTCATGGCCGGGGAGAAGATCATGGAAGCGCTCGATCTGGGAATGGAGGATCTCGAAGTCATGCGCGAGTGGCGCGTCATAAAGGCGAAGAACCCGAACGCTGCACCTCCCGCCCGCAACCCACTGTACATGGCCCTTAACAACATCTCCGCCGAGCAACACCTGCTCAACGTCGTGCAAAAGATCCCCCCGGCCGCCCTGCAGGACGCCCTTCTTGTCCTCCCCTTCTCGAAAATCCCTGCCCTATTTACCTTCTTAAATATTTGGGCTAGCAGGGAGTGGAATGTTCCTCTTACATGCCGCGTGCTGTTCTTCATGCTTAAAACGCATCACCGCCAGATCGTTGCCAGCAAGCTGATGCGGCCCATGCTTGACAGTATTCGCTCATCTCTTCGTCGGGTGCTTACGCGCCAGAAGGACGAAATGGGCTTCAATCTCTCTGCATTGCAGTTCGTTGGCGAGCAGGTCAAAGCTCATGGTACAAAGGATTACATTGATGAGCAGGCTTGGGAGGAAGAGCAGCGAACAACGGGAACTGGTAAGAAGCGTGTCTTTTCCAGCATCGCTTGATGCGAGAGGTGAGGTCTTTTCTACTCTTGTACATTTGACGGAATCTGTAATGCATGTGCCTGGCGTTTCATCTAGAAGTATTTAGGACTGGGGCTACAAAAAAGTTATATATCCTGGAGTTATAATGAGAACAATCCATGTGTTTGATTCGACGTATATTCTACCTATTACGAACACGTATCTACCAAGCCATGGAGGCACGGAACCTACAACGTACAACGCACGATAGAGCCTATATTCATATTGAATAGTGTTAGCACCAGGATTCAACCCAGAACAATCGTAAAAAAGCGAAGGGGCAACTGGCAACCAAGCAACTAAGCAACCCCAAAAAAACCACCAGAATCCCAGGCGCAATCCAAGCGAAACACCATTCAGTAGAACCATTATAAGCACCGACGGCAGGAGCTTCTATTATTCAAGTCCCCTGCCATACCTCTTCCGGCTCTTCCTAAAAATATCGGTTCTTGAACAGTGTTCTCATCATTTTGGCGTTTCGTGGATTGCGCCGAGGCGGGCTTGTCGGGTTGATTCAATTTCTTTGATATAAGGGTAGGCATACCTATTAACTTCAATTAATATGCTCAATTGTTTTGCTCGGGCATTATTTTAGCTTTCCCGAGTCGTGGGTTGGGAAAACAGGTGCAGTGCAGTTGAAGAGATGTGAAAGAAATTTGAATGACATAGCTCGGGAGCTTAGGTTAACTTAGGTCGCTTAATCTGCTGAGTAAGCGGCAGGGGTGAGGTAGTTAACCACCACCATAGGTAGTAACTACTTACTATAAGCACCCCAATTGCTTTGGTGTTGTTACTTTATTATCCAGAGTGCTAAAATAATGTATTGACCAAATGAATAGTATTATATGTTATTTATACGCTACTTAAGATGCAAATCGAGTTCAAGTGAATTCGTAAGTCATAGTGTACGGCCCAAATGCCAGAACTAAACATGAGCCCTAAGAACTGACAATACACATTTGTTGCAATGCCCATATCCTAACTCATGAAGTTTCTTTCATCCTGCCGCAATTTGAACAAGTCCACCACTCTGTTTCCATGAAACTACCGCAGGAACTGCATAACCACCCCAGCGGTTTTTTCTGAGCATTTTTCTCAAGGGTGGAAAGGGATTCAACAGCGCTTCTTCGATTTTTGAAAGACCTCTGCCCGACTGTGCGATTGATAATGCCTTTATTTCTACTGGGCGTAGTCGTGGAGCTGGACCTCGCCGTGCTGGGGGGCCCAGAAACCGACCGGGAAATGACAGGCCGAGGACGTTCGGATGCACATGCATCGCAACACAGAAAGTTGGATGGGTTTTCCAGCGTGCAAACCGGACAAGTCCAAGATTCGGCATACAAGCTGTCATCCGTTGTAAGGCTGGCAGGGTCTTGTCCACTAACCGGCAGGCTTGGCTTGCTGTGTTCAGGTACCGGCGGAGGCGTGAGGGTTGTTCGAGATCCTGCTGGGTTATCCTGACTTGGGGGGATATACGATGGTCCGTACTTCTCCCTTTCTTCTTCCTCAATTAAATCAATATAGACCTGCATGATCGCTTGTTCGTTTGCATCATCTTCCTCGGCCTTTGTTCGGAAGCCATTCCTGGAAGCCTCCTCCGCGAGCTCAGTGGAGTTGTCAGCTCCGGAGGCACAACCCTGAGTCACTTCTATGCGTCTTTGAGCTGCATCAGCTATGACCTTTCGCATATCAGCTCCTCGCGCTGGACCTGTCCCTCCCACTCGCTGGCCTGATCCGGCGTAGAGAGTTCGCCTCTGCTCTGCAGCAGCTCTGGCTCTCCTACGAGCCTCATCAATAGGCACCTTCGCTCCGCCCAAACGCCTTCCATGTGATAGAAAGCCTTCGCCGGTGTAGCCTTTCATGGTGAGTTCTGTATGTTCATCGCGTAGTTGGTTCCAGAGGGCATGGAACTGTTGGTTGTGTGGGCCGTGTACAATATGGCACAGTCTGTAAGGTTAGCGAGGCAAATATGCGATCCAGAGATGTTCAGTCTACTCACTCGTGTAGCATGGTGTCTACTACCTGATCAAGCGGTAGAAACTGGCTCTGGTCCCCGGCATGTCGGAGGCGCAGACAGATCTTCTCCCCACCGTTGACATTAAGGCCAAGAAGGTTCCGCTGCTGTGGAAAGAACTCGCAGAGTGTTCCAACTCTCCATGACCGTCGGCGCATTATCGGTCTTACCAATGAAGCTATCTTTCGAAGGATTAAAAGGGCCTCCGACTCCCTCGGTCGATGCCTATCGTGCTGGTACACGCCCACTAGCGGGTCTAGTTCACGCATAATGAAGTCTGGAGAGACCGGTCCGACAACTAAACCAATAACCGAATATAATATTGAGGGAACGAGAAATACTGCCCAAGGACCCCACGCCTCACTTGTGAAGCTACGAGATGTTCATCTCTCGATAATGCTGTGTCAAAGCCACAACTGGAGTTATCGTCCAGAGTACGCGAAGAAATAAGCAAACGCCGGAGGCCCAAGAAGCTACCAGAAAGCGCTACAGGTGTATATTGACCAAAATGCTTTTTTATCGAGATGGCGATAATTATTAATAAATCCAGGCATCCATCAGCACACGGTTGCCGCTAAGCACGTGACTCTTGCGCGACCTGAGGCATCGTTTCTGTCTCTCATTTTCATAGATTCCGTCCTTTTGTTTTATATTCTCCTTGCTATATATAGGCATAGTAAGTCTGAGGTATATTAAAGTAATGAGTATTAGTTATGACCGTAGACGAAGAATCTGAATTTCATAACAGAGTGGTGCTCTGAAGTATATAGATAGTTCAAACACTGGTAGTACTCTGCTGTAGCTTTGACACGAACATTTGCAATACAAGGATTACTAAATCACACTCAGATGGGAAAAGAGGTTTTCAAATTTGCCCAAACACATACTAAAAACATTAATCATACGCATGTACTGTGCTCCTAAGACTGCATGAAGCCTTAGCCACCAAGTACAGAGCAGAGTCATGTGATGACTTTCCGGGAAAGAGCGAGCGGGTTTGAGGCATCGTCGTCTTATCGGGATCTAGAATTTTGTTCTTCAGACAACTTCCCACTCAACCTTAGCGATCCGTCGAAATGACTAGTGACGATCAGTTTTTTTTCGACTATGTGCGTACCTCCATTATCCCTATTGCGCTATAGCTGAGGTCTAACGACTGTATATTCGTCCAGCTTGCGTCCGTTCCCCATGACGTAAGAAGATATGCGAACTCTGTGGCCGAGGCCATTGACCGACACGTCGACCACGTTGCGGACGCAGTTCGAGATACGCTTTCGCATCAATCATGGCTGCCTCCAAGTGTCAGGCCATCACCAATAGTTCGTCATTTCTCATCGCGGCCGCAATCACTATATGATCGCGTGCACAGCTGGGTTATACAGAACCGAGCATGGAGCGCCGCTATCCTAGCGTTCGTGGGCACGACCGGTGTCCTGTATCTTGGTGATAAAAAGTTGAGGACCAAGCGACGGAAGGCAAAGCGATCTGCTAATGGTGCCCGGAAGGAGATAATAGGTAAGCCGCGGGGTTTTTGGAAACTATCTCACCTGCGCTCGAGGCTGACCACTGCTTAGCTGTTGCTGGGTCGCCGCATGAGCCGATGACTAGGTCAATAGCGGCGGATTTGGATCGCCGCGGGTATATCGTCTATATCACTGTGTCGTCTGCAGAAGAAGAACACCTTGTTCGGGCAGAGAATCGCCCTGACATCAGGCCTTTGTGGCTAGATTTGACAACAGTAAGTTGCATACTTCTCTTCAATCAGAAACAGTCGAATACTAACCTCTGCAGCTCCCGTCATCGCCATCGGAGATACACTCTTCTTTGAATGAGATTCACAGCCTGATTACTCAACCGCACGCCCCCATGGCTGGAGTGCCACCGCATGTCTGCCAGTTGAGCGGACTTATACTAGTCCCTTCGCCAAAGTTCGTAGCGGGACCAGTTGCTACGATTCCACCATCATCGTGGGTCGATACTATTAACACACGCCTTCTCTCGCCTATTTTAACCACCCAGCTCTTTCTACCGCTTCTTACCCTGCGCAACACCAACAGCACTATAATTCTTGTATACCCGTCCATATCTTCATCCCTCTCAGCGCCTTTTGCTGGACCTGAAGTGGCCACAGCCCGCGCTCTGTCAGGCTTTGCGACATCCCTGCGAAGGGAATTAAGTCTTTTGCAGCACCACAATATTGACTTGGTGGAGTTGAAACTTGGGAATATCGACCTTGGGCCACAGTACCGGGCCCCCAATAGCCATATCGCAGGAACCGAAGTCCTCACTTGGAGCGTTCAACAGCGGGCTCTTTACGGACCACAATATCTCAACAGCATTGAACAAAAACCGGTAGCCTCAGCTGGACCTGGTTACATACGGGGATCGCCTGCTAGGGCGCTTCATAATGCGCTGCTTGATGCCTTGGAACCCACATCTAAGAATATTTTTGGACAGCGGACAGCGAAGAAGCCTGTCAGATACGCTGGAAGAGGCGCGCGGACTTATCATTGGATCGGACAGTGGACGCCCCCTGGATTAGTGGGTTGGATGTTAGGCCTGCGAAAAGGCCACGCATCTCCTGTCGAGAGGGCTAGCGAGAGTGGCAGCGAGACTGGTTGGGAAAAAGTTGACCAGTAGAGACTTGGGCTAACCACGACTATAATCAGACTGTGCTTGAGAGTACATCTAATATGTGAATATAAGCATCTCTCCTCTCTGGAAAAGGAATGGCCCGCCTAGGCTGATCTACGGCTGAGATTCTACGCCCCTTCCAAAGCTTCCACAAGATCTAAGAATGATCTGCTAGCTATCTGCTAGTGATAGCCTCAACGGATAAATAGCAAAGTATAACCGACCTCACACCGACATGATTGCGGCAGCGGTGCACGGGGAGTTTCGAAGTAAACCCAACACTTCGTTACATCGGTCGACTCAGGAGGCTGCAGTCTGCATGAACTGTAGACCATGGCCTCTCAGCTAGAAAACGTAAGTCTGTAGCATTGATGCCCTAACTGAGACAATTCTCCATAAGATTGGTGGAGTAGGTCTGTCTAGGCGTCCGGCTTCTAAGACAGTTTCGGCAAGCAGGAGATTATCACAATAACGAAGACTCTCCTTTGCTGTCACGTCATATCACGAAGTAAATTGCCAATAGTGGGCGGTTCAGACCATGCTTGTACTGACTATGAAGAGGGGTAGCACAGATCACTTTCTCCATATCTCGTTCACATACCCTGAAGACATCCAGGCTGTCTCATGTGTCAGCTATTGCAATCAATCTGGGTCCAGCTGTTGCGATTCCAACTTTTCAAAAAATAAAAATAGGTTCTGCTCCCATTTCGTCCCCACCGACCAGGAGTTGGACTGAACCACTATCGAGTCGCCCGTGGTCCGACGGTTTCATACTCAGGAGGTATTCGTCTCCTGGCGATCTGAGTGGTAGTTTGTCACAGCCGAATGTCCATCGTTTAGTCTAGAATTGTGAAGCAACTCGGCTACTTTGCGCTCCCCTCCCGTTGATTGTTACGAGTCGGCTGAAGTCAGCTTATGACTAGTAGAAAGCACAGGAGGAGCGAAGTCACGGAACCTGACAGCGAAGAATGCGTCTCCAATAGTACAATCGTCATTGCTCGATTTATTCGTCTTTATATTAATGCCAGCCCCTGACTGAAAAAACGAGATTCTTCTGCGACGGACTCTCGCTTACAATACAATTTTGTATCTGTATTTAAATTTTAATTACAAATAAATTACATTATTATGTAGAAATTTGTCTGTACTAAAATCGTACTATTTGTTTTCTTGGCAAGGAATACATTGCGGTACTCCTCCACATTATCAGCCCGCCTTTGTCCGTCGAGTTGGCGATCGTCAATCGTCACCAGGAGCGCGTCAAAATTCCATCCTGGTTCCATTGTTCTTCTGCCGTCGTCTGTCAAGACTGTCACATCTGCACAATCTTCTGGATGCTCATCTCTCCCTTCCAGTTGCCACTGCCATTTCTCCACAGGCACTGCGCGATGCTGGTCCTGGCCCAGAATCTAGCATCTCCTATCTAATCGCCCGCCCACTTTTAGTCTTGTACAGAAGGACTGCGGCCTTGTCACTCCTTACTACAACCACTTCAACTTGCAACCCGATCCTGACCTACTGTCCGACACTGGTGACCAACTCTGCCGTCTCTTTCTCTTGGGCTGTCACTCCTTCAGTAATTCCGCCCTCCTTTGATCTTTTGTTGTTCTTTCGCTTCTTCTTTTCTTCCCCCCCCCTTTTCAGCTTGAAATACCACCAACGCCTGCCACTCACCAATATTCAGACCCTTCAAGCTACAACCATTGCGACTGTTGGCTCTTGTTCTTGATGCGCTCTCGTTGACTTGCCGACCCGTTACGATCCCGGTTGAATGAGTTTATTGTTCTCTACGCCTGGATAAATACTCCGCCCTGGAAGCCCGCGAGAACGTCCGCTCCCTGTGCGAGTCGAAGGTGACCCAGTACCACAATGGCCTACCGGCCGCAGTTCGGAAACCGTTCGCCTTCTAATGAAAAGTTCCGGAGCGGCGCCGCTTCGCCGCGCGTCGAACATTTCGATGGAGAAATCCCTCCGGCGCTATCCCCGCTAGATGCGTTCGCATTTCAGGGTCGGCTTCTGGCCCGCCAGCTGGAAGACTCGGCGCGAAGGGATCGACGCATGAGTCGCCTGCCCCCTTCCAGCGTTGCACGATCATTGTCCCGGCCTCGACCTGGCTATTTTCGATCCCAGTCGTCTAACGATGCCCAGAGACCTGAAGGAGGGCTCGCGAGACAACCAACCCAGAGAGCTCGTCCCGAACCAGAAGAACCTCGATTCCGTCCTCAATCAGAACACCCTCGGCTAAGCGCTGTATCCCATCTCGCAAGTGAGAAAAACTATTCAGGTGACGAGGATGAGACACCGAAGAACGAATCCCATTCCCCAGCGGTTGATAACGAATGTTTCAAATTCGATGCGGTGCGAGCTGAATCACCAGAAGAGGACGTTCAGATTCAAGCTTCTACGGAAGCGCCACGCCGATTCTATGCTGCGTCTCCTACGGGTGTTGCACCCCCTGGCCTGAGCAAGGCTTCTTCAACCGACTCTGTTTCTTCCCGGTTAAATATCAATCGCGGCCTAGCCCCCCCGGCTTCGCCTATGCTTCGGCCGTCGAGCAGTCCTCGCCTCCAACCAGAAAGCTCGGACGATGACTACAGCTCCAACGCTGGCTCAACTTTTTCGACTTCGCGCAAACTGTCTTCCGCCAGCGCGATGTCCATGCCGCATTCTCCTATGCCTTCAACGGCCCGTTCACATCCTCGATCACCATCCATAAGCTCCGACGCCTCGAATTCCAGCCATCTTCCTCGACCATCCTTCAATTTCTCACGACCTATGAGCAGATCCAGCACGAGTCTTTCTGCACCTATTGGACTTGGGATGTCAGAACAATCGTCTGCCGACACCCAGGGCGTGATGAACCGCAGTAATAAGCCTGGCCCCATTGTTGTGCCAGGGCCTTCGGACATGCCCACTACGCCCAGTGATGAGCCTTCATCAGCAGTCTCGTCGTACATATATACTAAGTACACCCTTCCGCGCGGACGCGGAGTGCCGAGGGATTCAGTCGTTTTCTCTGGCCTGCAGACGCCCCATTTTGAATGGCAGGAACCTCTGTTTGAGAGTCCTGAGCAGCGACCGAAGACTGCTGAGCCGCGGGAATCTGCCAGAACACCTTCCCCCTCATCAACTCGTCAAGAATCGCCAGCTCCGCAAAAAGCAAGATCGGTATATGAGGCTCCGGCGTCGGATGATAAACTCCTGACGCCGGTGGTTTCCAGATCATCAGCTAATACTACACCATTACCTGATAAGTCTGAACCTGAGAATGTCTCCCCTCGAGCACGGAGTTCCGAAGTGCCTAGAAATGATGATGTCTCGGAAACGACGTCTTCTGCAGACTCTGCATCTACACTACGTCCGCAGACCGCAAAGACGGCTGTTCCTTCTGCTGCGATAACGGCGGAGGAGCACGTTGCAAAAGGCATTCAGCTCCACGAAAAGGGCTCATTAAACGAGTCCACTTATCATCTACGAGTTGCGGCAAAGCAAGACCACCCTGTTGCAATGCTGCTCTATGCCCTAGCCTGTCGACATGGCTGGGGCATGCGGCCGAATCAGCAGGAGGGTGTGCGTTGGTTGCGCAAGGCCATGGACTCTGTCGGCCTAGAACTATCTGCCGAATCCGACCCGAACGTGTCAGCCAAATCGAAGGAACTGCAGAAGCAATACCGCGCCCAATTCGCTTTGAGCGTTTACGAGCTCGGTGTAAGCCATCTGAATGGTTGGGGAGTCGAACAAGACAAAGCCCTCGCCTTGCGTTGTTTTGAAACCGCCGGCCGATGGGGAGACGTTGATGCACTCGCCGAAGCAGGTTACTGTTATGCTGAAGGAATTGGCTGCAAAAAGGACATGAAGAAGGCGGCCAAGTTCTACCGCGAGGCCGAAGCTAAGGGAATGAGCATGGTTGGCAACAGCTGGTAAGTTCGATGCCAAGGCTTTGCGTTGTCATCTGATACTGACTGAACGCAGGATCTATAAAGAAAAGTACATGTCAGATGATGGGTCAGATACGCGGTCCCGAGGCCGGGGCCGCCATGCACACACTCCCGACAAAAAGGGACGCAGCAAATCACGAACGCGCAGTCTTTTCCACCGCAAAAAGTCCAACACCACTGAAGCATAGATGGTTCTTTGTCTTGGTTGCATATTGCATTGGGAACAGGCGATATTCGACAACATCAAGCAGAAACGCTGAGGTTGTCGCAGCTTCTTGCAATTTCCTCTTTTACACGTCTCTACTTTTATTTCTCATTCTTGTTTCACTCTTCTATTCCCTTCCCCTTCTCTTCTAAATTTTCCTTCTTTTTTTTTTTTTTCTTTCTCTTTCTCTACTCTAGGACGTTCCATGAGCGACTGAGCATGTTTCGTACATTTACATTCTGCGATCGTCTTTTTTTTTTTTTTTCTTTTCTTTTTTTCTTTTTTTTTTTTTTTTTCTCCGATCGCAAGACTTCACCATTGAGCAGGATCACTGCTTTTTCTTTAAACTTTTGCGGGCATCAAAATTCGCTTCTTGGATACCCTTCGTTCATCTAACCACTGCGTGATGATTTAGTTCCCTTCTAATATCCCTTCTCTGCTGGATGGCCCCGGCCCCTCTTTCCATTTATTTTCCTTCTTTCTATGCATACACCTCCTGTGGCGGACCGTTCGTTGCCTTCCTTAGCTAGTACTCAATGATACTGACGAAATTGTGCATTGCGCATTGGGCATTTAGCATCGATGAACTACTTTTCCTTCTCTTGAACTACTTTAAGTAAACCTTCAAATCTGTGGCGTTGAGTCAGTACAGGGGTATGCATTCCTGCATATCACCGTCGGCGTGCCACGAGACCTGTCATACATAGATAGGAAGATGGAAGTGGATACTCCACGATACTCACTCCTTATGAATTTCAGCTGGCATTGCCCCGACCCTTCCAGTGATGTACGTGTCTCATTTCCACTTGCATATGTGGAGATCCGGGGTTGTCATCAGGCTTTGTTTAGTCAGCCTTGACAGTCGGATGCTCCCGCTTTGTCTGAATTCATCGATTCACAGGGCCATCAAGCCCCTTCCCGGAAATTCGACCTGCAATTAAACCCCGCGAGTCTCACTTTGGAGAGGGGGGGTCTTGAAACCCGATCGTTCCTGAACTGGCCTGCGAACGCATCGACGGGACTCTTACTCTCGGATATTAATCGGGTCGCCGTGGGCGCCGTGGGCGCAGTAGTCGCAATTGTCGCAGTGGTTCCCTCGTTCAGGGCTAGCGACGGAGGTGTGGCCAGAAACAGCCAAAGGCGCCAGAAACTGCATTGGCCCGGACCGACTGGTCTGCTGCACGGACAGGGTCGCACTGGCTAGTCGTCTCGTGTTGTACGGCGGCGACCTCGACCAGTCCCGTTAACTGGACCACAGGCGAAGCCGGTCGCCACCTGCACTTTCCCCCCGGCCATCGCGTGCTTTCTCATTCGCTTCCATGCGCAGCCTGACAACGGCCCTTGGGCTAGTGCTATACTACTGGACTAGCCGCTCTTACTCCCACACAGTCCAGGCACTCTGCTTGGGGATGCTCCGCCCAATGAGAAGCTGGAACGGGCGCCAAGACTGGATCAACATGGGGTAACTTGGGGAACCGCCTCCATCCTAGGCTGGGCTGGACTTGTTTCCCAGCAGTGCCCTTTCGCCAGAGACGCAGGTCTCTTCCATTGGCGGCCCCTTGCCTGAACGGTAATATTGGACGGCCGCTTCAGGAATCAGGATTCAGGATTCATGCGGGAGACAATGATAACGGCTGCCGGGGACTGTTTCTTATTTCTTTTTTGGTGACGCGCCTCGGCTCGTCTCGGTCGATTCGGTCGAGTTTCATAGCTTTAGGATAATGCTTGTCGCAGGCGTGGATGCATGGATGGCTGCATGGATGGCCTGTCAAAGTAGATCCTTGGACTGATTGTTTCAGCGGGCTCACCGAGGCTTTATATCCCGGGCTCTGCTTCAGCCTAGCAATCGACGTTCCCACTGATAAGAGGCACTACGACTGAAATTGCTGTCGCCCTTGCTCGTGACAGTGGCCCAGTGGCCCAGTGGCTCAGTGGCTCAGTGGCCCCTTTCCTGTTGCGAACAAGATCCATTGTTGCAGGTTGCTAAGAAGGTTAAGAAGGTTACCAAGATGAACCCTTGCTCGCTCCACCAGCAAAGACCCGCGGTGCTTGATGAGAATGAGACTGCCGTCAGTGGCCACATGTGATCGCCTTCCGCCCCCTCTGCCCTTGCTGCCAGACGAAGAGATAAAATGCTTGGGATCCATCGAGTCTCGTTTAGCCAATTTATTGTCTCTCCTACCAGACTCTCCCCCGGGTCGTCTAAAATAGTGCTCGACTCCTAGTCCCCGTGATTGCGGTGCCTCCGAGCTTCCGTTGCAGTCTTTCGTTAAATCTTTCTTTTATTCTAGTCTTTTTATTTGCGCGGGATTTCCAGAGCCTGCAAGCTTGCAAGTCTGCAGAGTTTCAGTGGTGAGATAGGTATAACATTTTGACTTCATCCAGCCCTATCCGTTCCTTATCGTCGATCTGAGTAACTGACCGTTGGTTCAGACCTCGCTAGACCTCGTTAGTAACACATCCACCATTGTATGTCCCACGAGCAATCCTCACGCCGCTGAGCCGCAGAGTGACTGGATTGGGTGTGGCTAGAACGAGTGCTCCTGCTGTCCCGAGTACCTGAACAAGATGGCCGACAAAGCTGCTGTTGAAGAAGTCCCCGTGGGAACGAGCGCGAAACCCAGCTTCGGCGCTCGCGTCAAGGCCCATTTCAAGAAATGGTGGTGGGCGCACCTCATCGCTTTTATTGTGGTGGTCTTGGTCGTTGTGCTTCCAGTGTAAGTGTGCACTACTCCAAGTCTCAATTGCCCTCGGTATTGACCATGTCTTGCAGCGTCTATGTCGGCTACCCGAACATCGCCCAGCACGATATCGATGACTCGACGCTTACCGTCGAGTCCATGCAAATCAGCGATCCTTCCCCCGATGGGTTCCATCTTACCCAGAGACAGGTTATTGGCAGCGACAGCATGTTCCACCCCAAGATCTTCGAGTTCGATGCCGACGTCAGTCTTCTCGGCTCGCCCGTGTTTGCAACGGTCAAGGTCCCTCAAGTCAAGGCCGATGACGGCGCCGTGGTGAATGTTGACCAGTGGCTGGACTTGACTGATGCGGGGGCTTTTGGGGATTTCGCGACGGCGGTCATGATGAGTGAGGAGTTCCACTTGAACGTTTATGGCGAGCCTCGCTTGAAGCAGGGAGGCCTGCCGACAATTGACGTCGACTACAATAAGACGGTCACTATGAAGGGTGAGCTGGAGTTAACCGATTTTTGCTGGTGGTCATGTACTGAATACGCACAGGGCTCAACAAGCTCGACGGCTTCGACATCAAGTCTCTCGAAATGGTCGACGACCGTAACGACGGCAACAACGCCGTCGGCTCCGTCTACATTCCCAACCCCTCCGTGTTGCAGTTGGACATGGTATGCTGACTCCTCAAGTACAATCGTCCCTGGCCTGTCCTGCTAACTGATCATCAGGGCAACCTGACTTTGGACGTCTCGCTTCAGAACGGAACCTCTCTTGGCCAATCATTCCTGAACGACCTGGTGCTCAAGCCCGGCGACAACACTGTCGAGATGCTCGGCAACATGGACCAGGATCTTCTGTTCTCCATGGTCCTAGCTGGCGAGAGAGTCATTCCTCTACGCATCGTCGGCAACTCGAGCGTGTACAATGGACAGGAAATCCCGTATTTCACCAAAGCATTAGCGGCCAATGTGCTCACCATCGACCTCAACCTTACGGCAACGCTCGCGTAATAGCTAGATACAGTGCTGCCAAACACTGACTCAACATGCGCGGGTGTTATCTGATGGGTGGCTTTCATGATATCCGTTTTCCCTTCTTTGTCCGTTGTGGCTTGTTGTAATAATGTTCCGATATGACCGGATGACGGTTGATACCACTATGTATGAGATTGCGATTCCCGGGAGGGCTTTATTCAATTCTGTGACTACTTCTTTCTATCACCACTGTTGCTGTGACTACTGAATAAAAATAATACAATGCCCGGCGCCGTTTATCTCCGAATCTGACTCGTTATCTAGATCGTGTCTGATAAGAAGCCCATACTCTTCCTTGGCGGTCCACTTGGCCCTTAATCTCTTCCTGAGAACTTGGAGCACTACCCCATCCGACTTATTGCCCAGGCTCACGGTTTGAATTTGCGGCTTATCGCTCTATCAGCTCCTCTTAGCTTCCTCTTTTGTCGTCGTGGAGACGATATCAGACAGTCTGGCTTACTCCAAGCTAGACAGGCAACGGTTGGCGCTGGTCCGATTGAGCTCCGAGCTTACTACAAGCCATTCGTATATAAAGCCCTTTATGACGGCCGAAAGATGGATATGCTACTATACAGATTCAGCCTTCTTGCCTTTGGGAGAGCGTTTGATACTATACGCAAATCATGGGTCTCCGTGTCAAAGCCCTTGCAGTGGCAGCTCTGGCTACCCTCAGCCAGGCCTCGCCGGTCCTATACACTCGCGAGGACACTACCTCCAACACAACCTACGCCTTTACCAACAGCAACGGGCTGAACTTCACCCAGATGAACACCACACTTCCTAATGTAACCATCTTCGCAACAGGTATGACCGTCCCTTCACTTTCCCATCTCTTTCCAACCCCCTTCAGCAAACAGCAAACTAAACAATAGCAACAACAGGCGGCACAATCGCCGGCTCGGCCGCCTCTAACACTGCAACAACAGGCTACCAGGCGGGCGCCCTCGGAATCCAGACCCTCATCGACGCCGTCCCCGAAATGCTCTCCGTCGCCAACATCGCCGGCGTGCAGATCTCCAACGTCGGTAGCCCAGACGTCACCTCCACCATCCTGCTAGAGATGGCGCACCGTCTCAACAAAGTTGTCTGCGAGGACCCATCCATGGCTGGCGCAGTCGTCACCCACGGCACTGACACCCTTGAGGAAACGGCCTTCTTCCTCGACGCAACAGTCAACTGCGGGAAGCCTATTGTCATCGTGGGCGCCATGCGGCCCGCAACAGCCATCTCTGCCGATGGGCCCTATAATCTCCTGCAGGCCGTTACTGTGGCGAGCACGAAAGAGGCAAGGAACAGGGGCGCGATGGTCGTCATGAACGACCGCATCGCCTCCGCTTACTACGTGTCCAAGACAAACGCCAATACGATGGATACATTCAAGGCTGTGGAAATGGGGTACCTGGGTGCCATTATCTCGAACACTCCGTTCTTCTATTACCCGGCCGTGCAGCCAAGTGGGAAGACGACTGTCGATGTGTCCAACGTCACCTCCATCCCGCGCGTCGACATCCTCTACTCCTTCCAGGACATGACAAACGACACGCTCTACTCAAGCATTGAGAACGGCGCGAAGGGCGTTGTTATCGCAGGATCTGGTGCTGGGAGTGTCGATACCGCCTTCTCGACGGCTATTGATGATATTATCAGCAACCAGGGAGTTCCGATCGTGCAGAGTACTAGGACAGGAAACGGAGAGGTGCCGTATTCGGCTGAGGGGGGTATTTCGAGCGGGTTCCTGAACCCAGCTAAGTCGAGGATTTTGTTGGGATTGCTGTTGGCCCAGGGAGGGAAGGGCACTGAAGAAATTAGGGCGGTGTTTGGGAAGGTTGCTGTTTGATTCCCGACTGCCCAGGGCTTATGATGTGATTTGATGAGATATGGTATAATAATCTGTATATATCCAGTAGATATCATGGAAGATGATGAATAGCTGCCGATATTTTTGTGTATCTACTCAGTATAGTCTCTGGCACTACGGTGTATATGAGACGACATCGCAGACACCAAATATGCCAGAGATCGAATATTCTATAGCGAGTATACTGTGGTTTGCGAGTCTCTTTGATTGACACCACCGACCGTGCTAACGACACCGCTGCAGAAATGAGGTGACCCCTTAGTACGACATGGCCGACCTATTATCCCGGCAAAGGAATGAGTCACCTCCATCGAAGGGGAGAGAAACAATTTAATTAGTCTTTTGACGAACGCACAGACTTCGTTTCTTCTTTGCTCTTACCTTTTATTGGGCTAGATAAGCACCTTGCGAGAGAGTCTTTGTATACCTATAAAAAGGCCCAGATGTCTCTTATCTGAGTCGTGTGCCGCCAGATTCCTGCAAGCTTATCAATCCATCCATCCTTCATTCCTTCAAGCTTATAAGGATGGGATATCTGTTTCACCCACGAAAGACCGTACTACTTGTACATTTGATGCTCACACTAACCGAGAATGAAGTTGGCGATTAACAAAGAATGAACAAATGAGCCGCACCATTTTGTCCTTTTATTACCTTTCCATCCCCCTTCGTTCCCTTCAGCTGCATGCTCATCCAGCCTTAGATCTACATTTCATGCAGCGTGTTATACCCCGTCTCGATGAGACTCCGTGGGCCTCGAGTGTCCCCCCCAATATGCCAGTAGAATAATCCTCCCAGCTGCTCTCGGGTTACGAACCTCGCCTTCTGCTGAACAGTCTTCGGCGTGTCGTACGTTACGAACCCACCATCCCCGCCGACGCAGTACGCTGCTGCAACCTCTTCGTCATGATACTCCGTCGCACCTGGGCGCGGGAGCTCGCAGTAATCGAATACTCCATCTTCGCCACCGCAGCCTGCATATCGCTGTCCGATATTGTCACTGCCGAGAAACGACCGGCCATAGGCAGGGATACCTAGGAGGAGTTTCTTGCGATGGACGCCCTGCCCGAGAACATACTCTACGGCCGACTGGCATGATACGCCTGAACCGTATGAAGGACTATACAACTGGGCGTGGTGTCCGGTTTCGCTTCCCCACGGCCCGGCGAAATCGTATCCCATGATATTGATCATGTCAACATACATTTGCGCTTTTTTGAGGTCAATGTGCTGCAGTGCCCACTGGCCTGCGGGGAGGCACGTTGCTAATACATATGGCGGTGGGAAATATTCTCGCAACCTAGCAAGAAGACGGACGTAGTCCTGTCCTTGCTGCGAATCTGCGGGGTGTTCCCAGTCCACTTACCACAAAAATTAGCACAGCGCGTGATCCGAGGGGGAAAACGCACCGTCAATACCGTCAAGGCCGAATTCGTCTACTAGTCGCTTTGCGGACTGCGCAAACGTTTCTGTACAAGACTTGCTCCGAGCCACTGCAGCAAAATTCTCACTTCCCTTGCCACCCCCTCCTATTGAGAGTATAAGTTTCAACTTGGAATACTGCGGTTTCAGCTGCGCGAATGCCCGAAGACAACCAGTTGTGCCGTCGACGGGCATCTGCGTGTCTGCCCACTCATCACTCAACTGATATCGACCTTGGTCAGCACGCCCTGTGTCGACCGTATCCTCAATTAAAGGAGTGGGAGATATACATAGACCGTGCCGTCTTCTTTGACCCTAAATGAGACAAATAAGGTTGGTTAACAATCTGATTTCTACTGCGGATTCGGCATCCGCAGGTGATGCATGGCTAGTATATACCAGGCAAAAGCGTAAAAGATATGGGAGATGAATCCCAATCTGAGCGATGAAGGAGGTTGCTTCCGATATATGCGCCAGTTCGGATAGTATGCTGCATTCAAGAAGAAAGGAATCTCCGAGGAGCTGCCACTGAAGCGTTCTGCGGCTTTACGGCGCCAGTGGGGAAAAATAGAGCCGGAAAACATGAATATAGTGGCAGAACCGGAGCCTTTTGGGGTCGGTGATAATGAAGACGAATAAGAGAAAACTATGCTAGGGTCAGTTGCCAACAAACAAGAAAGAGAGGAAAAATGAGATGAGGGTGAAAGCAAAGGAGCAGTTGCTTGATTGAGAGCAGCGTCACGTGTGGTGGTTGAGGTTAAAAAGTGGTGCTTATTGCTTTGCTTTTGCTCTGGAAATCACGGGAAACGATGCAATAACACAAAAAGCCTTATTGGGGAAAGCAATCGGGCTCTAAAGTTTCAGCTGAAAAGAGAATGTCATCCTGAGATCTGTCGACGCGCTGCAATGCAGACTTTGCTCAAATGTGCTTTCCCCATGTCGTATACGACTTCCCCGCCTCTGCAAGCGCTGCTACGAAATTACTATACGTCTCCATAGCACCGTTCCAGTCCGGTCGATACGCAGATCCTGACGGCTCCGCATCATCGTGACCCGTGGACGCTGAACGTAATAGCAAGTCGGTCATTTGCTGTCTCTTTCTTCTGGTGAGCATGCGCACGCGCGTTACTGAGGGCCTGAGCTCAGCAGCACCCCGCCCCGGGGCGGTTCGCCCTGGTTTCTATTTTGGTTACAAATGTCCCCTAGCATTGTAGAGGTCGGCTATGCCTTTGTAAATGTCTCTTTTCTTCAACCAGTTCAACCAGGAGCCTTGGTATCTCATCTAATCGTCAAAGCTGGCTTGAAGCAACTGAAAACTCCTGGAAAGCCCCGTCGGCCCAAAGACACCGTTCTAGTCCGCCGGTGAGCGTCGAGTAGAACGAGCGTGGTGGCGATATGATAGCAAAGAAAAGAAGCGAACTAGCCTCATGTGGGTCGTCAACGAGGCTTGTCACTTGCTTTTTCAATATCCAGGCACCCAAGCGATAGGGCCGAAGAGGGCTTGGGTAGTTGCAAGGCAGCGAGATGCGAAATACAGTATGAAGATCAGAAGATCCTAGCTTCATAAGATTTGGGCCGCGGCTGGTCGATTGGATCAGAAATACTGAGCAGACAAGGTTGACGTTCTGGAGAGAGCTAGGGGATTGTCTTTCCCTGACCCTGCCTTGACTTCTTTAGACCTAGTATTCTTTTTGCGTGTTTCTTTCTTAATCTGCGTGGAGGATTCCCTGCGATCATTGCTTCGTCCTCTCTTCAAGACTTGAGTACTTGAATACTTGAATACGTTCACTGCAGCTTGTTGCTTTAACGAAGTCATCAGTAACAAATTGACTAATAGTTCTGCCTGCCCAACTCATTAGAGCAACCACAAAGGTGCATTGCCTCTCTCAATGCTCTGCCCCGCATTGTGAATTGCAATGTGCTTGGAAGATGCAGAATTATGTAAAAAGATATTGGAAGCCATCCAATTCTTCCAAATACTGCGCCGGTCTCTAATGTACCAGTGGTGTGCCACAAGAGTACCTAAACTGTGCAGTCCTTGGGCGTAAGGTCGCTAAGCGGTGAGCAGTGAGGACAGTGTGGGTCCATGTTTTCCCATAATAAACGACCAGCTGCCGTTTGGTGACACCGCTTTCCCCATATGTCAGCATTTCTTGACCGCGTCAAGCTCGACGGATAGTCAATTGCTGCAGTTTTAACAGACTTGCCCTTCCTGTCAGAGCTCAGTTGTAAGACGTATAACATCACGCTGATTCGAAATCATGGCTGTCGACGTTGGTCATGTTGCGTCCCAGCTTGTGTCTACGGATCGCACTCGAGAACCGGGTTTCGATCGATTCTCCTTCGTCCCTTTCCTACGAAAGAGCTATGGCTTCGGCCTCGTCACCGACGTTCCCGTATGCAAAGCCTACAGCGAAGGCCACTGCCCATTGGGCCCTGCTTGTCCAGACCGACATCCGACACCGTCGCGAGTAACCACATCCACGACCACGGCCTCCGGTTTGGCGCCTTCAACCACACATGGGTCACTTGTCTGCAAGCACTTCCTCAAAGGCCTCTGCAAAAAGGGCATGAAGTGTGAATATCTCCACGAATACAATCTCCGGCGCATGCCAGAATGCCAATCCTTCTCCCGGTCTGGGTATTGTCCTAATGGGGACGACTGCCTGTACCAGCATGTCCGGGAGCAGGCGCGCCTTCCTCCGTGCGAGCATTACGACCAGGGATTCTGTCCACTGGGCCCGTTGTGCGCGAAACGGCATGTTCGTCGTCGCCTCTGCCCATACTATGTTGCTGGATTTTGTCCTGAAGGGCCAAACTGTGCGAACGCCCATCCTCGGTGGTCGGAGAATCTACCCAAGCCAACAATACGAGTAGAGAAGACGGAAGAAGAATTGGAGCATGAAAGAAACCTGATCCGCGAAGAGCAGGAGAGGGAACGGGAAAGAGAGCGTGAATGGAGGAACGAACGTGGACGCGGAGGCTTTGGGATGCGCGGCCGATATCGCGGCAGAGGACGAGGCTAATCTACACGGCTACGGTGACTGGATCTCACATATACTCGAAGTCTACCTGACTCAAACAACGTTCGTCCGGCTAACCGGCTTCACTCCCGTTGACCGGTTATTCAGTCTACGCGGAAGAAGCACGTTCTTCTGAGGATATAAGCGCTTCATGCGTCGGATTCGAATATCTGAGCCCATTATGTAGCATGGACTTGCATGTCAAGCTTATCAGTTACACAAGCAGCGTCGGAACATATTGAGCGGAAAGGACATTCCAAGTGGAATAGCGAATCTTGATACCACCGACTAATGCTGTACACCCTTCGAATATCGGACGCTAGGACTCTGACCATGGCAGACGCTGTTACTGCATTGCGAAACAACCTCCTTGTCGGTATATAGCTGTTGCTGATACCTCCCTTGAATACGAAGTATGTTTAACGATTGAGAGGTCGTGGATCGACTGCATTAGTTCTCGAAACAAGTTAGACTGCTATGCGACGGTCCTCAGAAGCGCGGGTGGTCAATGATTCTCAGGAGACTTTCATCGCACTTGCTTCTGCTGGCTCCTTCGACTTGATACTGAACCAAGACCTTGGCGTGTCCTCATGCACACCATGTAATGTCAGCACTAGCCTTGTATATCTACGGTTGCAAGTTTATCAAGATAGCGCTATACCAGCCTACTATGCTCTGTTGAACTTACACGGGGTGTCGTCCAAATATTAGTTAGTCAAAGTCTGGCTAAGAAATAAAAAAGAATGAAAACTAGTTCTTTTGCAATAGATTGTTTATGGCTGTTTATGGCTGAGACAGGAGAGTGTTTGGTGAGATCTGGGTACACGGTATGCGGAGACGGAGTAGATGCGGAAAGACCAGTCTCCGTACACTTCCATGACTTTCGACCAAGACCAACTCTACGCTGATGTCGTACACTTGTGTGGCAAATCGAGCCGGTAGATCACGAAATTAGCCTGCTTTGCAGCGAGTATGATCCTTTGTATTCCGTAAATCCGAAACCCCCTCCAGTAACTTGCGAGGCAGAGAGACGCTGGAGCCTGCAGTCCAAAAAAGCTGCTTAAGCCGTGGTTGAGGCATCAGACGTACCATACCCGCAGCCCGCGCATTTGTCAAGTCTCTGTAAGACGGTACTAAGGACGAGCAAAATGGGGAGGATCCACGGATTGTCTGCATTGGCCAATCAGCAATAGTCAATCGCATCTGTAATCGATGACAAAAGCATAGAGCTCCCATAGCTAGAATTAACTAATCCCCCTCCTCCGATTCTTATAAAGTATTTTGTCTGTCCGTCTAATACTTATATCCTTTCAGACTCAAATACATACCAAACTTCTCACTCTTCTCATTTTATCTTCCAATTGAAGCCCAAACAGTCACAATGGCTCCCAAGATCGCCATCGTCTTCGTACGTCATTCAGTTGCATTGCTTTACCCGCAACCTGTGGAGCATATACTAACGAATGGTTTTGCTATAGTACTCCATGTACGGCCACGTTGAGAAGCTGGCCCAGGCTGAACTCAAGGGTATTCAGGCCGCCGGTGGTAATGCCGACCTCTACCAGATCCAGGAGACCCTGCCTGAGGAGGTCCTTGCCAAGATGCACGCTCCTCCCAAGTCCTCTGTCCCCACTCTAGAGAAGCCCGAGCAGCTTCTGGAGTACGATGCCGTTCTCTTCGGTATCCCTACCCGTTATGGTAACTTCCCTGCCCAGTGGAAGGCCTTCTGGGACCGCACTGGTGGTATCTGGGCTACTGGTGGTTTCTTCGGCAAGTAGGTAACACGAACAGCGGGGAAGTAATGGAAGTCATTGACATCTCTATCCAGGTACGCTGGCCTGTTCGTCTCCACAGGTACCCTTGGTGGTGGCCAGGAGTCCACTGCGATCGCTGCCATGAGCACCCTCACCCATCACGGTTTCCTCTACGTTCCTCTTGGCTACAAGACTGCCTTCCCTCTCCTCTCCAACCTCGAAGAGATCCACGGTGGTAGCGCCTGGGGCGCTGGTACCTTTGCTGTGCGTTTTATTTCTTCAATGGCGATGTAGGGTTATGGCTAACTGTGTCTCTAGGGTGCCGATGGCTCTCGCCAGCCCACCAAACTTGAGCTCGAGATCGCTGAGACTCAGGGCAAGTCCTTCTATGAGCACGTCTCTCGTGTCAACTTCGCGTGACTACATGGAAGCACCGAAGTTGAGTCTCAAGCCAAGCCTGCTCAGCAACAGACAACTACACCCAAAACGGAGAAGCAGAACAGCTCTGAAGCGAAGAAGTCAGAGAAGGACAATGAGGGCGGCCCTTGCGGTCTGCCTAAGAAGTGTAACATCCTCTGATTGACTTGGCTATATACCCATGCTTGATTTCTCGTTTAGTGGTGTTATTTTGTTTCTTGATGGAAAGGAGACTTGATGATTCATGAATTGGCTTTAGAAAATAATGACATATAATCCATCCATTTCTTATATATTCTCATAGGTTCTGATATGCTGGATCCCAATGCAGCTATTATACAAGCAGTCCATTATTGTACAGACATAATGGTCATCTATAAGAACTTCCCCTTCGAGAACCTCGATCCAAAATCCGCTGCTTTACTCATTAGCTCCCTTCGTTGCGCATTCGTAAGCTTCGAAGAAAGCGCCATATCTTTCTCCTTATCAAAGGCCCTTTTACTCGGGTCATCTTCGTCCTCCTTTTCCCCTTTCTCCTTGTCCTTCCTCTTCTTCTCCTCGACCAGTGACGACGCATCCTCCCCCCTCACTCGCTCATTATACCGCTGAACCTTTTCCCTCATTGCCTGCGCCACCTTATCATCGCCTCTCGCCCCGACCCCCCCAGCATCCGGCCCAGAGGACGAGGAAATCCCCATTGCTTCATCCTGCAACCGCCTTATCTTCTCCTCTGGCGTCTCAGTCCACGAGCTATCCACGCCTCCCCGTCCGGCGGGCGCATTTCCGACCCGCGGCCCGCTCTGGAACTTCCGATTTCGTAGCTTTGTAGGGTCCACCCGCGACCGATCTGAGCCGCCAGTGGGCGGCGCAAGCATCCATGCGTCTCGTTTGGGCGCCGGCTTTGATTCAACTTCTGATATATCATGTCGAGAAAGTGATTGCTCTGGCGCTGGTTGTTGCGGTACCGAGCCGGATGGTGGAGGGAGACTAGGACCGAAGTCATCATCGTCAGAGTCCGAGTCTGGGTTGTTGCTACTGTCGCTGTGATTATCAGTGTTGGAAGTGGGTGGTGGGAGCGATGGCCCGATTACTCTGCGGCGCTTATCGGAAGCATTGTCTGTGTCCCCTGTCGCGGCCCCAGTTGTTGCGTGCTGGTCGAGCTTTCGTTTTGAAGGGTTATCCATGGTGTAGATGTGAATTATAGGCTGTATAGTGCAATTCACCGCGGACTATAAAGTAGTGACAAAGGAGCTGGTGCAAACTAATCAAACAGAGTTAAATCAAGGCGGTATGATAGGCGGCGGTAGGTATTTGCGCGGCAAAAAGCAGCAGCCATTACGACATGAACTGTGCTGACTTGACTTAGTTTCCACCATCTTCTGTTGCCTTTCCTGCATATGTCCTCTACTTCTCAGAAATTACTCAATCTATGGAATGAGCATAAGTGAGATAGACATAATTCTCATCCTCTAAACACCTCTACAGCACCCTACCCATACCCGTCGAACTGCCGCCATGACATCCCGCACGATTATTCTGAGATTCGAGAGTCGAAACGGCCAGTTTCGCCTGAATGTCAGCCCACAAGATATGTTCCCATCTCTAGAAACAAAGGTATGACTTAATATTACTCTATACCCTGTTTGGGAGCGAGGTCGTCGGAAAATGCTGAGTTCTGAGCTGTAGATTCTGGAGCATCTTCCCCCAGACACCGAACCATCTTCGATCAAGCTTTCCAACAAACCAATTGGCGCTGCTGGTGACGAGCGTTTCTTGAATACTCTGGATGGAGTGTCTTTTGAGCAAGTTGGGCTTAGGTCAGGGTACCAATTGCAGGAAGCGGACAGTCGCTGATGCTGGGAATCTAGGCACGGAGACAAGCTCTACATCGGTTATCAATCAAAGCAGGATCTCCAAGATGGTGCCAGTAATGGGACTGCCGCTGGCTCGTCCGCTAGGCGGTTAAACGGAGCTCCTATAAATCAAGAGATTACTCCCACTTCACGAGCACAAGCCGACAGAGTCGCCTCCGTTACTGTCAAGAACCCGTGGGATGCTGTTAGGCAATCGGCTCTTGACGACCGCTTGGAGAAGAAGGATGGGAAAATTCATCGTTCTCGCGATAACAAGATGTGCAAACACAGTGCGAAGGGCATGTGCGATTACTGCATGCCTCTAGAGCCGTACGACCCGAAATACCTAGCCGAGAAGAAGATCAAGCATCTTTCTTTCCATTCATATCTGCGCAAGATCAATGCCGCAACCAATAAACCCGAACTCAAAAGCTCATTCATGCCACCTCTCAGTGAGCCATACTATAGAGTAAGGACAGATTGCCCGTCTGGTCACCCGCCCTGGCCTGAAGGAATCTGTACCAAGTGCCAGCCAAGTGCGATCAGTCTGCAGCCTCAGGAATATCGCATGGTTGACCATGTTGAGTTTTCCACGCCCGATCTTATCAACTCGCTTCTCGATTTCTGGCGAAAGTCTGGCACTCAGCGTCTGGGATATCTTTATGGTACATATGAAGAGTACGACGAGGTGCCTCTTGGGATAAAGGCCGTGGTGCAGGCTATATATGAGCCTCCTCAGGTGGATGAAGTCGATGGTGTCACACTCCATGAATGGGAGAACGAGAAGGATGTAGACGAGATTGCCCGCCTTTGCGGACTCGAAAAAGTTGGGGTTATTTTTACCGACTTGCTCGATGCTGGGCGGGGCGACGGGAGCGTGCTTTGCAAACGACATATTGACTCGTATTACCTTTCCTCCCTCGAGATCGCCTTTGCGTCACGTTTGCAGATGCAACAACCAAAAGCGACGAGATGGAGCAGAACTGGCTATTTCGGCTCTAATTTTGTGACATGTGTTCTTAGTGGAGATGAGGAGGGTGCTATCACTATCAGCTCTTACCAAGCTTCGGTTGCCGCGGTGGAAATGATTAGGGCCGACATCATTGAGCCGTCCGCAGAGCCATCGGTGATGCTAGTTCAATCAGAAGACGATGACACCAACAAATCACGCTACATACCTGAGGTTTTCTATCGGAAAATCAACGAGTATGGAGTATCGGCCCAGGTAAACGCTAAGCCAGCCTTCCCGGTCGAGTACCTTTTGGTCACCCTGACGCACGGGTTCCCTACGGAATCGAAGCCACTTTTCATTGACAGCACATATCCGATTGAAAACCGCGAGGTCATAGGCGAAGGACAGGAATTCCACTCCCTCGCTCGGAAACTAGTTTCACACGGTGATCCCCAAAAGGCAATTCGGGCAGTATCTGACTTCCATCTTCTGTGCTTCCTTCGCACGTTCTCTACTTTCAGCAAGGTGAGCTGGCTAACCTACCGCGAGATCGCTCGACCCGCACGAGAGCGCATACTAACTACACTCCATGCTTAGGAAGAAGAAGCACTCCTTTGCCGTGTAGCTACGACTCAGAACCCCACAGACGGACTACAACTCATCAATACTCCCGGATGGGCAACATTGGTCACTATTCTTCAGGACAGCGGTGAGCGGCCCCCCAAGCGTCCCTGGCTGGACCCTTCACACCCTGTACCCCAACCCGGAAAACGTTACTCTCCCTCGTCAAGACATGAGTCTCCCAGATCTGAAAGTGAACAGCTTGCTAAGAGGTTCAAGGGAGCTAGTCTAAGGTGAACGGTCGATGTTCTCCGAGCCGCCGCGCCTGCCCACCCATCCCACCTTTGTATCAGTGCGAATGACCAGCATGCCATCTTTGATCCTATTCATTAGTCTGGATTGCCTAAGTCCCCGAATCGGACGTCCGGAGAATGTGCCCCTTTGTCGGTTATCTATACGGCGTTGTTAAGTATTTGGTAAAGACTTTGGATAGTCGTCAAAGTCATGGAACGGTTTGGGCACGATGCAAATTTCGGGTCAGTATGTACGTGCAGGTAATAGGTAAACCGGCTCAAGAGAAATCAATATAGCATTCATTCTGATTTGCAACTCCCATGGATTAAGGACAAGGAGACTATATACGTAGAATCAAACATATACAAGATAGAAATAGACGAGGAAGATCCAAGCCGACAAAAAGAAATAGAATGAAGAGAGATCATTCACCCGATACCATTTCTCGCAACCTCTCCTCCAGCAATTGTCGCCCCTCTGTAGTCCTCCAAACCTCATGGGGTGCATCCTGAACAATGTCCCAATTTTTGAGATTCTTCGTAATAGCCGTTGAATCCTCTTGCTTATCCGCCCACTTCTTGTCATTCCCGACCTTATCGCCAGAGCTCACAACGATGAGCGGCGTATCCGCCATTTGGACATGCCTCGCAGCCTGAATCTCCGACGACGTCATAGACCCCGCAACAAGATTCTCCTGCAATTTTGCACGAATAAATTTCCCCGTCTGATAAGCGCTCTGACCAAACACCCTATCTTCACGCGTCCGGTGCCTGAAAATCGCGCCCGCAATTCGATCAAGACCCAACGGTGATAAAATACCACGGATCCAGAGCCAAAAACCGCGGCCTGGGCTGGCAATATCGGAGAGGTAGTCTTCGTGCAAGGGGTCAATGAGAAAAATGCCCTTGGTTTCAAGGAGGTGGCGGCTTGCAAAGATACGGCTGTATATGCTTCCTATGCCTGCAGAGAGGAGAACGAAAGGGCCCTCTTCACCGGCCAGGGCCAGCGCTTCGGAGAGTGCGTCGGAGGCCATACCTGCAGAGAAGGGAGATGGTGCGTTGTCGGACCAAGCCATACCCGGTCTGTCCCAGTAGCAGTAGCGTGGGATGGCGCCCTTTTGATAGAGCTCGTTGATAAAGGGTTGTAGAGTGTGCTCGACGGGGCCTTCGCCAGCCTCGAGGAGGACTGTGGAAGGGGAGTTGCTGTAAGATGAATTGCCAACACAGTCGAGGTGGACTTGGTAGTTGTGCGCGCTGACCCAGTATTTCTGGCCAGGAGCATGAAGGGTCGCGTCGCGCGCACGGAGGGCGAGTGTTATCATAAACAGGATCGATATGATTGCTATAAGAGCCATGAAAAGAGTCTCAGTCAGGACAGCAAGCCATTCCCGTAAAGTCCAGCGGGTTTCCTCGCGGCCTGTCAGGCGTTCTTCCTCTTCGCGTTTACCCCAAGCAACGTAGCGGTTCTGGATGATGTTGTAGAGTGCCATGAGGAATGCCCATACTACACTGGCAATTCCGACCCAGCCTTCTTCAACGCGAATAGATGGTACGGCCACTGTTATACACATATCGATGAATAAGAATATAGCAAGCACGAAACCCCACACCGTCATTGGCTTTGACGGGACCGAGAAAAAGAGGAGCCCGAACAGGATGTATCCAACCGTTAACGTGGTATATGCAAATGCGAAAAAACCTGATCCGCGCGTGTGCAGTGCCGGTGCACTGACGAAGAGGGAGACGAGTAGAAATGTCCACCAGATGAAGCTGACTGCGAGGAATGCGGTCGAAAGGCCGCGCAGAGCCCGGACACTCCAGAGGTTGTAGGGGGAGACCTGGTCGAGAAGCTACATCAGTCACCCGTAAATCATGAAGTCAGAAATGTATGAGCCTACGGCAGGATCATCGGGACTCAGATACTGCTCGCGCTCGCGTGGCAGGAGCTGCGTTCTCTCATCGGGAGCACGGTGCTCTCCCTCATTCCCCCCCTCATGACGCTCGCCGTCTCGCCCAAGCATTCTGTTGATGAAATTGACCATGGTCTTTGGTAGGTACCGATGGCTTGCTCGAGTTGCGAAAAGCGAGGGGAGAGCCCTGGAAAGACACGTTATAAACTGCCCGTGGCGGATATTGATATGACGGTGCTGACGTCATTGCATGCACCACCCACCATGTTGATAACTAGTTGCTGTGCTTGACTAAGCTGATTGTTGCTGTTGGACAGGCCTGCATTGAATTCATTGTTTGTGACGTTCAAGAGTGGTACAGTAGTTGACCTTCAGCCTTTAGTGCCCCTAGCGGATGAAATTTTGAAGCCTTGACTGTGCAAGAACCGGTGGGGTTGACGAGCTTCCCACCCCGCAAACGGCCTCGTCTCCGTCCTTCGTCTGCTCCAGGCTCCCACAACTATCCGCCGTTCCATTATCCAAGGACCCGAAATATGAGCGATCTGCAAAAGTCCTTCGCCAAATCGAAATTGGCTAAGCTTCCCCCAGAGCCCCCTCCTATTCCCGAGTCCGTAGCAGACGAGGACGATGACTCCGGATCATCAACCGAGACGGTGACCCCTTCGCCAGTTAAACAATTATTCGCTCGGCCAGGAGGGACCCGAGGGTACGTATACATACTTCTTCGATTCAGTTTTCCGCTTTTCTCCTACCCGAAATGACGTACATTGTACGACTAACGTGGAGAGAAAGCTTGCAAGATAGGGCACTGAACTCTTTACAATGGACCAGCTTCTTCGATCAGGAACTCTACCTCCAACGGCGAGTCAATGATCTAGACATTGTGCATCATGTATACCTCACTTCGCCGACGAATTCGGGCCCCCTCTTTGTCATGCACCACGGTGCAGGCTCTTCTGGCCTCTCTTTTGCAAATTGTGCTGCAGAGATCCGCAAGATCCTGCCCAATGCAGGGATACTCTCTGCAGACGCCCGCGATCATGGCAGTACATCCGTAAAAAGAGCGAGTGAAGATGGTGAGGCAGATCCCGAAACGGCTCGGCTTGATTTGAGCCTGGACACGCTGAACCAGGATCTCCTCTTCGTTATCCGAGAAACGCAAGCTAAAATGGGCTGGGAGACTCTGCCGGACATTGTCCTTGTCGGCCATAGCTTGGGAGGCGCGGTGATCACCGATGTTGCGAAGAAAGGCGAATTAGGTGGGAAGCTGCTGGCTTATGCTGTTTTGGACGTTGTCGAAGGTGGGTTCCAACCTATTTCTGGACCAGGACGCGGACGCTCATGCAGAACATTAGGTTCGGCGATGGATGCCCTCCAGAGCATGGAGACATACCTCTCAACTCGGCCATCCCGCTTTCCTTCCCTTCCTTCAGGGATAGAATGGCAGTATGTCCATGCGTACTAGGCGATAACAGACATCTTCTCTAACAGTATTTCCATAGCACACGCTCGCGCACAATCCGCAATAGAACCTCAGCCCGTGTATCCGTCCCATCCCTCCTCTACCACGAAGATGTCCCTAAAGACCCTTCAAAGCCATGGGTTTGGCGCACCAATCTCGCCGAAACAAAGCCCTTTTGGGAAGGCTGGTTTGTTGGTCTAAGCCGAAAGTTTCTTGAAGCGCGTGGGGGGAAGTTGCTCCTCTTGGCTGGGACAGACAGGCTGGATAAGGAGTTAATGATTGGCCAGATGCAAGGTGAGTCTTCCTCCACTTGCTTTCGTACCTTTCTAAGGTATGGCTATTCTAACTCTATATTTTGCAGGGAAATATCAATTACAAGTCTTCCCGGACGCGGGGCATTTTATACAAGAAGATCAGCCTGCCCGGACAGCACAAATTCTGGTCGACTTTTACAAACGGAATGATCGGAGCGCGCTTGTTCTTCCTCCTAAAGTAGCCGATATGCAGGCTTCGGCTGCGATGAAGAAGGGAGCGGGAGCCGGTGTGCCTCTGGGGAAAGCTGAAGGTGGAACTACAGGTTCCTTTAAGCGGTCTTAAAGAGGCTGAAGTTTTCGCGTTACATGAAGCTGGTCTTCGGTGCGAGTAATAGACGGAGAAATTGCTAAGTAAAGAGATACTATAATTACATCCCGTGTTTACGTTACCTTTGATGGAGTGCCTTCTGCTTCATCTATAGCCAACCAATTGCAGCTACACGGTACAAATACATGTTAAATCACCGAAAAACACCACGCCATTCAACCCAGCCGGGACGCCGTCCGGTTGGTCTGAAAGTCCATGCAGAATAAGATCCCAGAAAAGTATGAGGTATGAGGTAAAGAAGAGAAAAGATAACGATCACGAAAGCGGAAAAATAGGAGGGGTATCTGGCGTCAGATAGTCACACAATATACCCAGCCTCAGAGACATGCAAGCCAGTCAAGGAAGATAAGCGCCGCCAGCAATAATCAAATTCATGTTGGTGAATTTCACCTTGTAGACGGGGCTCTTCTTAGTGGGGAACGCACTAATCTGGTCCGGTGTGACAACAACGTCCTTGCCCTTCTTCTTGCCGCTGCCCATCCCTGGCCCAACGGTGCCAGGTGTCTGCGTAGAATTCGCGGCAGCGGAGGAAGCCCCGTCAATCTTCGTGCCTGCGCCGCCTTCTCCGGCAACGCGGCCCTGCGACGGGTCATGGGCAGGACCCATAACATCCCATACTCGAACTGTGCCGTCTGCGCCGCCGGAGACAAGCACATTAGATTCTACACTCCAACTAAGCGACCAAATGCCCCCCTTTCCGTGGCCGCGCATACGCTTGAGGAGGCGGCCGGGTCCCAGATCCCAGAGCAAGATAGACCCGTGGTCGTCCGCGGAGGCGAGGGTTTTCCCGTCGCGGCTGCACGCCAGGGCTGTGATGTTTCCAGTGTGACCGGTGAACATGCGCACTGCGTTGCCGGTAGTAACGGCCCACATGCGGACAGTGCGGTCTGAGCTTCCCGTGAAGACATAAGCGGAGTTGGGGTGGAAGCAGACGCAGTCGACGTCTTGCTCGTGGCCGACAAAGATGCGCTGTTGACGGATGTGATCAGTTACCCAAAGCCGGGCAGTTTTGTCATGGCCGCCGGAGACGAAGTAGTGGCCGAAGGGGCCCCATTGAAGATCCCAGACCGGCTGATCATGGCCCTTGTAGACAACCATGCACTGCCAGAGATCAAGGGACCAAAGGCGAATGGTTCGGTCGGCGGAAGATGAAAGGAGCCATCGGGCGTTTGTTGGTGCCACGGCGTTCTCACTGGGGGTGGCTGATGGGGCAAATGCCACTGCATATACAGGCCCCGAATGGCCGATTAAGCGGCGCGAATTAGTTGGGGGTTCATCTGCACTGTCGTCTGAAGGGATTTTCTTTCCATCTAGGCTCCAAACGCGGATGTATGACTCTTGCATACCAGCTGCAACGAGCAGATTATCATCCGAGAAATCAAGGCAGTTGATCCTAACCTAATTAGCGATCGACCCTCAGAGACGGATCTAAATTGACTAACCCGTCATAAGTGTTGTGGAAAGTGAACATGCACACACTAACGGCAGGACCAACGCCTCCTGTCCTAGATTCAATCCGAAACCTATCACGATTCTCCTTGACTTTTTGCACCTCAATCGCTACATCCCGCGCAGTCGATGGCGGATACGGGATATCGGCGCGCGTCGGAGCTTCATCGTCCTCTTCCTTTTTTATCATTTGGTCAAGCTCCTGCGTTAAGCTGTTTTGACCAGGGCCTGGCGGATTCTTGGCATCTTCATCTGCGAGTTCAGCACGCACGTCACCTTCAAGAGCCTGCTCCATGGAAAGCTTCGCTAGCCTAAGTCGCGGCAAGGTGCCAGCCATCGCGGGATTGTCCCCGGTGTA
The DNA here is from genome assembly GCF_000011425.1 of Aspergillus nidulans FGSC A4. Taxonomy (NCBI): domain Eukaryota; kingdom Fungi; phylum Ascomycota; class Eurotiomycetes; order Eurotiales; family Aspergillaceae; genus Aspergillus; species Aspergillus nidulans. The sequence continues at coordinate 3,940,242 of NC_066264.1, forward strand.
TGCAGAGCCAGGATGATGACCTGGAATGCCTTCATCTTCTGTAGGGAAACTCTGACCCATACCAGCTTGGGACAGCAGTGCCGCAAAGCTGAACCTATCATCAGCCGCGCGCTCTTTGGTAATGATAGTGCAATAGCTGCTCAGTATTGCAGACATAACAGAACCACCTTCTTTCTGCTTGCTTTCGAGAAACTGCATCAAACTGCCAAAGGCTGGATTGCTTAGAACCAGGCGGTATTTATTACCGCGATATAGTTTGGCAATTGAGTTATCTTGAACATGCTCAGGCAAGCTGATAGGCTCTAGCGCCCGTACGTCCTCCGTGTGTTCTGGTAAAAAGAGGTTCTTGTTCCCGTCAAAGAACTGCCTAGCTTCTGGTGTATATAGAGAGGTCACCATATTCAAGAAAGAATAAACGAAAAGCGGCCACAGTACACGCCGCAGTTCCGGCTGCGGAGATATTAGCCTTCAGCAAACAGCACTTGACACAGAGGAATCACACCTTGTACAAGTCTAAGTTATCCTCAACCCAGACCTTGAGCAAATCTAGCAGCCCGATTAGCGTCGATCTGTAATATGCCACAGCTTGCGCTGTCATTAGTCTTACCAAAGCCCATCCTGTACTTGGGCCGGGCATCTTCTCCCAGAGGAGGTAACGGCCGGCCATCAATCTCTTGATTTGCAGACTCCATACGAAGCATAGCCTCAGTGCGACTATAGCCCTTCTTAGCCAAATAGTCAATGACCTAGACAAATGTCAGCACGCAGGGGACCTCGTAGTTCATAAACGCAACACTGTTATCCTCATAATTCAAGCAAACACACAGCCGCCGATCCTAACAGGAACCGAAGAAAAAAACAAAAGAAAAGTGCTCACTCACAATCTGGTTCAGGTTCTGCTGCGACATTGCACCACTAGAGGCCTGCGGTGGAGGGGGCCCTGGGGTAGGCGCCCCAACGGGTGTAGTAGTCATGGGCTGTTGATGAGGAGGCATTGATACACCAGCACCGGGGCCCATACTCCCACTTCGGGGAGCAGGGCTCGGGGCCCCGCCAGGCGCAGACATGTTCTTTCACCCCTGAAACACTCTCAGCCTGGCTAGTCTGAAGGAGACAAGAGAACTCTAATTGGAGACTGAGGCAACTGGGTTGCTGATGCACAGTGACTGGGATGTGAGGGAATCAAATGTCCCTTCCGACATCTTTTTGATTTGATAGAAGTCCGCGCGACGTCGTCCTGTGCTTATGTCAGCAAATCTTCCCCAACTTCGCACGTGACAGGCTGCCTGTCATTTGATAAGGCTTATGTATCTCCGTACACTACTGATTGTTACCAACTTTTGAAAGCCTTGGAGCCTTTTCAACATAAATCTAAGCAAGAAAATACGATGACTGAAAGCAACGATTCTGGGGAGCCTTTTCAAGTCTTCACATCTGCTGATCGCATTCGTCAATTGAACGAAATCGATAAGGTATACGTTACTTTAGAGCTACTGATACTTCCAACTCTGATTTAAGGATCTCCTCCTAACCACGTATTTTCATTGTTCTAGGATGTAGCGAAACTAATCCACTCGGCTGGACTCGCGATTCAAGCCCTTACAAACGCAAGATCTAACGACTCTACAACTCTCGCGTCTGCGGACAACTCGCTCGATTCTCATAAGGCTCGATTCAAGGAAGCTACGTCACAGTACTTTGCGCTTCTTTCGTCAATCGATGTTCGATTGCGGCGCCAGGTCTATGCTCTGGAGGAAGCTTCAATTCTTGCGCCGGACTCGTCTTCTAGAACGGGTGATTCTGGTTCAGGTGCGGCTGCGGGAGGCGCATCGAACCCGTTGGATGTTAGCTGGCTGAATAGTAGGAAGGATACTGTGGGCAAGGAGAAGGAGGCAGAGCTCTGGGCGGCTGCGAGACAGTTTGTTCAGCAGATTCACCAGGCCAACTCTGAAGATAAGGCTACAGTGAAGGTGGAAGGAGAACAGGAGACCATGGAAGTGGACTAATGTCTACCTTGTTGACACGATCGGGCCTCTATCGAGAAATCTGGGGACGATACATTTCGTGCATATTGTACAGGAGCGATTTGTTTTACTTAGCGTGCACGCCTTGTTGGATGGCTGCATGCGTCCGATAATGGATATGACCTTATGATACCCGCACTTGAATGCATTGCCTCGCTATATGCTGAATAGTTCCTGTACAGCTGCCGGATCTGGACACCCCTAGTCGTCCCGTAGATCGACTTTGTGGTATACGCTCCGATGATAGATTATAGTTACAGAGGACTGAGCCAGTACTTTCTTGGAACGCAAGATATCTCTGCATATTCGTGACAACTGCTACAACAAACTGTACACAGCCTACCGCTGCAGTCCACGAATCATTTCCTGGTGGGTGGCTCTGTCCCTGTTGGTTTCCGAAAGCGGTCCAATGCCTAAAGAATCAGCTTCAGGGTCCAGATTACAAATGCAGGATATACCACTTACTCCTCAGCTCGCCAACTACGTCCTTTGCTTTACCGAAGTAGACCTCCTCTGCAAGTCAGGTCAGCAAAGATCCCTACCAATGTAATTAGGTAAAAGGCGTACGTACGCAGCAAGTTCCTCATCTTCAACTCCATATCTTCCACAAGCTTTCCGACATTGGCGACATGGCTTGCGTCCGAATCAACATTCATATCGACCTCGATCTGCCGGGTCATGTTCCCGCTCAGATCCATCTCGCCAAGAGCCTCGTTCTCATTGGACAGATGAAGTATTACAGTGCTAGTGAGCTTATAGTGGGCCATTCGTCCTCGGTCAGTCGCCTCGAAGACGTGAATGCTATCCCATTCACCAGAGTGCTTTCCGCCTGGGGACACGCCTGTACGCATGAATGCATTAGTAACGTCCAATTCGTTCCCACTCTATAAGGTGGCGACGCACCCTTTTTCAGAAGTATAACACCTGCAAACCCATCGTCCAGATCCCAGAAGTACACACTCCCAACACCGCCCTCGTAGTACAGCTCGCGATAGACATCAAACGCCTCATTTGCGGCAACTTCCAGCCTTCTCACTCGCTCGCTCGGTACTGTGCCATCGTCAAGAGGAGGATCAAACTCATTGCTCCAGGGGGATCTGTAGCTGTCGCCGTCGCGGTTATAGTCGCAGAGTAAGTAGTCGCGCTTTGTCTTGGGACATCGACGGATCTCGAGCGGCTGGTCGACGGATGATAGAAGGTCTTCGGTAAGGTCGGGCACAATAGAGGTAATTGCCTGGAGGTTCTGCTTTGTGTCACGGGGGTTCAGGCGCCGGAGGAGGTCGCTGGTGCAGCCATGGCGTCCGTGTCAGCGGAGTGTGCAGGGTGCAGGCGGGGTTGGTTTGGGGTAGACATGTTTGGAATGGGCGGGGTATATTGCGAAGACAGTTTTCAAGTGAAGGACTTACAGCGCACTATCAAATTGGGCGTCCGCCATTATAGTGGTTTCGTGGGGATTGTTGTTGTGCTTTGGGTTGTTTACTTGTTTAAGGTCAAAGGTGTCCCTGAAGATGACGCGGGATGAGAGGTGCGTGGGCGCAACAAGCCGAGATGTGGCTTTAAGAGCTCCGCCTGGGCACTATATAGTCATCTACTGCAGAGCAATAGTACGCAGATCGGTCTGTAAATAAGAATATCTGTAAAATATCTGTAAACGGATTGCTTCATAAGCAGCAATAACTCTCATCTTCTTGTTACTTCGAGCTTGACGCCCAATTGACTATACGATGGTCCAGAAACGTCGGCGAAAAGTCAATCGACTCCAATATTGACTCCTGACTGATTCTTGTATGAAGCCCATCTCCTTATATACAGGAAGACGGGTGAATAAGCGCTATGTGTAATTATATTCCTAGATATCATCCTGAATGTTTATACAATCAAAAAGCCCAATGGTCTTCCAATCGTATTGAACAATCATTACTCGTCACTGTCATTATCGAGCACAATCCTTCTCCGTTTTGGGTGATCTCTGCGCTCGGCATCCGGTGTCAAAAGAGCAGTAGGGTTTGGGAAGTTGAAATCATCTTCGATACGACTGACTTTGCGCGGAGGTTGAAACGGTTTCGGCTGCTGATAGCCCAAAATATCTGACAACAGCTTGCTAGGCGAGGGGAAATCTACATCAGTGTCGATATCTCCAGAATCCCCGAGTGGAAACTGGGGTGCATTTAGTTTTCGGCCGGAGTTTGCTGAGCTCAGACGGCGTTCAGCAGTTGCACACTTGCTAGAAAGAAGGGACTCTTCGAAAGACAGCTTTGCCTCACGATCCAATACTTCTTTGAAGCGCTCCTCGCAGTCTGCCCCAATCTGATTTATTCGTTGCAAGGCATCGACAACACGCTGTGTGAGAGAGCCATGGCCCACCATCTTCGTTGGTCGCCCAATTGACTGCAGCTTGGGAAAGGCGTCGCTTCGAGGATAGCGGATAAATTCTGGACTAGTGCCTCCTACATTCTGGTAGTGCTGCTCTAGTTCCTTCTGTTGAGCGGGAGTGAGCAGGACATCATTTATGTCTGGAACCGGCACAGGCTCTGGCGTCGGTATCCGAGCTTTCCGAGTTTCATTTTGTTTTGTTCTTGGCTTTGCTGCCGGTTTCGATGTCCCTGTCAAGCTCGATGCCTTTGTAAAACCTGTTTCGACGTTGTCCGGCATGTGAAATTGCTTTGCGGGCTTCTTCGGGACACGTCCCTTGCGTTTCTTCGGCTCCGGAAGGTCGCTGGCTTCATTTTCATTGGGAATGTCCACATGTCGTTTGTCAGGGACTGGTTTTATGCCACGAGGTATGATGCGCGGAGATCTATCGTCATGAAACGTAAACTGGGATCCACTCGCTATAAGCTGTTGCATCTTTTCATAGTTGTCTTTCGCCTTAAGATAGTTCTCTTCCTCCTTGCCTTGCATAAGAAGCAAAACGATATTACCGGCTCTCTTTCGACCAGTCCGTCCCATGCGTTGCAACATGCGTATTGGGGACGCCGAAGAATCGTAACACACAATGAGGTCGACCTCTCCGATATCCAACCCTTCCTCACCGATCGAGGTGGCCACAATCGTGTTATAGGTACCCTTCTTGAACTTCTGAATGATGTCAAGCTGGGTTTTCTGACCCATTCCTTCTGAGCCTTTAGCACTGCTTTGCCCAACAAAAACATGGGGCCGTATCATGGGCTCATATCTTTTGAGAACTCTTGTCACTTCTTCAGCGCTGTCCCGAAAATGTACGAAAATCATCACTCTGGTAGCTGTTTGGTTCTCATTACCAGCTCCATGAGTGCCTTCACCAGCATCCATAAAGTGGTTCAAAACAACCTGCCTCAGGTATTCTAGCTTTGGATGTCCAATAAACTCAGGGTTCCTGGTCCATGGAGTTAGATAGTTCATGAGCTTTTTGAAGTGCTCGTCTTGCACAATTTGACGTTGGTATTTCCCTCCTTTCTTCCCGTCCGTGTTGGATTGAAAATGAAGCAGGTGGCGATATAAAGGAGTAATCCCATGATACTTGAGCAGGTCAATACCATGTGCCATGCTTGCCAAAACTGTAAATATTGCGTTGATCTTATTCTTTAAGCCAAAGTGTGCATTCCTGCCAGCGTCAGACAACATCCACTGCTGTCTCGCTTTGGTGAGTCCGTATGGGGTCAACGACATCGGATCCCTTCCCCAAAATGCATTCAGTGTACGAAGTTGGTCAACAAGCGGTTGTAGTGTGCTAGACAAAAGGTCCATGCATAAAATCATTTCATCTGAATTCTGAAACGTTTGGATGTCTGTGTTTCTCGCATGCACGTATTCTCGGATATCGAGTGAATGCTCAGTGCGAATCTCCACCCTGGCGATATCAAGGCCATCAATGACGGCTTGTACCGATTCGACAGTGGACCCGGGTGTTGCTGTCAAAGCTAAAACCCTAAAGCTCTGGTTAAACCTCCGCAAGAATTTGACGACTTCGACATATGCGTAGCCGCCAGTAGCACGATGAGCCTCGTCCACTACGAGTAGCACGATTCGTTTCGGGTCGGCTATCCCCGATTTAAGATCGTTTGTCAAAGTTTGGGGAGTCATGAAGAAGACTCGCTTTGATTTCCATTCTTCCGCTCTGATTCCAGGAGGAGCTTCGCCTGTTAACATGGTCGTTTGAGAGCGTGGAATACCCGCAATCCGTAGACAGGCAGATATTTGCTGAGCTACCAGCGGTTTTGTTGGAGCGACAAATATAATTTGAGCGCTTTTAGTCCAGCGTAGCCAGTTAAGCATGATGGTGGCGGCTATGAAAGTTTTACCCAAACCTGTAGGCAGAGCTACTAGAAGGTTATAAAATAACCCTTTCTGGGTGATGTTAAACTGATAATCGCGTGTCTTTCCCAGGTTGGTAGGGTATACCCATGTTTCCAAAGCGTCCTGATTTAATTTGTGCTGAGTCGGGGGCTCTACCTTGTCCGGCGGGACCGTTATCTGCTTACCAACCAAGGGTTGTGTTGCTGAGCTTCGAGCCGCAATATCGAATAATGTTGTTTGACGAACACCTAGAGGACGATTTCGAGCCTCTGAAGTGGTCCAAGGTATCTTCGGTGCTTGCGTCGTTGGTGGTGAGAGGGATAAGTCCGAATCGAACGCATCGTCAGGAATGTCGTCAATGAGGTTGACCGAGTCCGAGGGCGCAAAGGCCGGGGCATCGCCAGAGCTTTTGAGGTTGGCTGACTTGGCTTCTGTCCTGTTCTCCTCCTCAAACGACTGTAGAGACGCCTCGATCGCGGCCGTTAGGTCTTCATCATCTCCAAAATCCTGCTCTTGCCCAGTGCTATGGCCATCGCGTTCGGCTACGGCCGTGCGCATGGTCGGCGGGGATGGCGGAATAGGATCCGGTTTCTTCCATCGAGGTCCACGTATTTTCTCTGGAGGTGAAGGTGGCTGCGTTAACTGGGTAACGAAAATGTTTTCGCGGATGTCCAACGTTCGCTTGGGAACAAACGTCCTATATTTGGCCGTTCGCTCTCCAGGGTCGTCCAGAGTACGGATTTGGTCTCGAGATGATGGCCGGTGCTCGTCGCTATTGCGGTATGATTCCGATCCTGAGTCAAACCCCTCGCTGCTACTAGCTCCATCAATGGTCTTCTGGCGCGCTCGCGGGCGAGCTTCTTCAGACTCTTGAGCGCTCAGACGGCGTCGTTTTGCTGATCTTGGAGAGTCATTGCTGTAGACCACAAAGTCTTCCAGGTCACTGTCCAAATAATCGGATGAGCCTCCATCGAGGTCGGACATGTCTGGCTGAGCGCTTCTAAGATATCGTGGACTTGATTGACGGAGCAAGCGCGTCGCGAAGCATCGCGAGATCATGTGATGGATATTATATGCCTCAGGCGACCACAGGCTAGGCTTCTGCACCAGTCCGGCCAATCAGGTTCCCAAGTCTGAAAAGATAGAAGTGGACTTATTTTAGTGTGATCGGCTGCTTACCTGTCGGTTATTTTGGTCTGAATGATGTGTTGTTTATGGGTCCGTTCATTTAGAATGCCCCGGATTTGCGTCCGTCTGAAGACCGGCTTAGTCTTCCCATGTTGTTGCCCAGAGTTGGTAAACAGAGTCTCCAAACTCCACCACTGGGGTGGCCAATCTGACAGCTCATTATGCACCTCTAATCTAAATTCGTGACTGTAGGTGCTCTGGATTCGCCCTAACCAGGGAATTCCAAGGTTGATCGATAGGAGCCGTGAAACTCGACTAATGGCAGCGCGCCAAAAGACGACAAGCCCGCCGGGGGTTTCAATTAATGGCCTGAAGCTTTGTGATTCATGGCCCAATTGTCTCGTGTAACAGCTGACCTGACCTGGTTCTGCAGTAGCCGGCGCTTTGTGCCCTTTGCTTTTTGCCCCCGGTCCCTTTTTTTCCTCGCCTTTCCCTTCTCCTCTTCCTCCTCTTCTTTCTCCCCAGCCACGTCCTTCGTTTGGTTTCTCTGCTGAATTTAAGTCTTCAGTTTTTCCTTCGAAGTTCTCTTCATTGAAACCCACGTCTGTCGTTTCTGACTTATCAAGATGAAGGTCTCTCTCGTTACTCTGACCTCAGTGCTCGCCCTGGTTGCTGCCCAGGATTCGTCTTCGTCGTCCGAGTCTTCTACCGAGACCTCTACTGCGCCGACCACTACTCCCAGCTTGACTGCTGCTGAACGATGCGCGCTCAACTGTACGGACCATTCTAATTTTCCATTAGGATACTGCGTATACTAATTAACCGCAGGTGGTGACAACGACCTCTGCTGCGTGGCCGCATGTTACAGCGTGCCTTGCCCTAGCGACCAGCAGGCCAACAACACCAACACCTGTGTCTCGCAGTGCGACCAGGGTGACGGTTCCGAGGAGGACATCCAGGCGTACGCTGAGTGCCAGGCTCGCTGCATCAGCAGCACTTACTTCCCTGGCACTGTGACCGTCACTAGCGCTCCCACCGGCAGCTCAACTGGCTCGAACACCGCCACGACCACTAGCTCGGGTGACGACGCCGACAGCACTGATGACTCCAACTCGGATGGTAAGCTCTCTTTTGGCACCGCGTCTCTTACCGCCACAAGTCCTGACCTATTTTTAGATTCGAGCGCCACCAGCACCAACGGCGACGAGGCAACCGCGACCGGCTCGGGCGACGAGCCCTCTGACACTAACGCTGCCGCCAGGCTCGGTGTCTCTGCTGCTGGTCTGGCAGGTCTCCTCATGGCCGCTTGGGCTCTGTAAGGGCCTTGCCGAAGCAATTCAGTCTGGTATGAAGTGCGGTGCTGATTGCACGATTCACGGGCCATGCAAGGCATTAATGGTTTGGATGGATTGGAACGTTGTCTGATGGTTATCTACATAGTCTTTACTTCTACTCTCTATTCTACTAATCACTGATCGATACCATAATAATTGAGTTAATTAACCCTGTACTCCTTGCTTCTCCCTTTCTGTTTTTCGCAAACTTCCAAGTCTATTTACAAGTTACAACGTCGCAGAATCAGATAGAATCCCCTGGATATTTCGCATACTTCGTACTCGAGAATAGACTGGGATGCCGATCGCTGCTCTTCGACTTGTTTCTGTGGGCCGGTGGGCCCATAAATAATCACCACCTGACGCCCGGGTACGAGATCTGTGGAGTGTGGAGACTGGAATGAACATCAGGCTGTCATTTCTTTCTCTAAAATGTCTTGACCAACAGTTATTTACTGTTATTCGTGTACAGTAGCTTAGAATTCGCGTGCTTAGCACATATAGTACAATATATTGATTGCTGAATTTCTAGCTTTAAAGGGTGCTTAGAACTTGAACCTTGAACCAGTCATCCAGCAGCGGAACCACCCGCTGTGCTGTAACCTAGGCCTGGCTCTTTGGAGCCTGTTGCTGTGGAGGTCCAGTCGTGACTGGCCCGGTCCAACTCCCGACGCGTCAAATTGAAGCCGCAACGCGTCTTTTGACAACCGCATGCTTATGCATGATTCAGTACATAGATACAGAGAAAATCAAGGTAAATAACCATCTACACTTAAGTAGCCATCTGTGCGGGCAAGGAAGCTGACATTCAAGAATTAGAACCATGTCTGAGGATCCGCTCATCGCACCAATTTCAGCTTTTGTAACGAAATGCATGAAAGATTACGATCCAAGCCATAATCCAGCGCATATCAATCGCGTTGTGAATCTTGCATTGCGAATCCTCCAGTCTGAAGAGGCCAAAACGCCCAAGCCCATAGACAAACTCACCGTCCACCTTGCGGCCCTACTGCACGATATCAGCGACAGGAAGTATCTTCCCCAAGATTCAGAGCAGGACGCAAATACAATCCCCCCGCACAAACTAGTCGAGTATATCCTCCTCAAGCATGGCGCTGATGCGACCCTGGCCCAGCGCGTACAAACGATTGTTTCGCATGTCTCGTATACGACGGAGTGTAAAGACCCGTCAGCTATAAGGCGGTTGATTAAGGATGAAGGGCTGGTTGAGCTGGCGATTGTGCAGGATGCAGATCGGCTGGATGCGCTGGGCGCTATTGGGATCGGACGGTGCTTTACGTTCTTGGGTGCGAAAGGAAGGGATATGTTAAAGGAGGGTGAGGAGTGGGAAATGGAGAATTCGATAAGGCATTTTGGCGAGAAATTGGAAAGATTGGAGGGAATGATGAAGACGGAGACAGGGAAGAAGATGGCTAGGTCCAGGACGGAGAGGCTGGTGGAATTTCGAAGGTGGTGGGAGGAGGAGATTGGGGATATTTCTTCTAACTGAGATTGCGTGGACTATTCTCGTCTATTCTCACAGGTATGTAGATAACATGCGCACCAAAGAAAACAAAATGAATGTAGAGCTCGTCAGGCCAGTGTTGAACGAAACAGCGCTGTCGTGCAGATTAGAGTATGAAATTCCATGTGAACAGCGATGGATGACGTTTAGATAAAAAGGAGACCATAATAAAAAACCAACCCCAACGCCAACCAATATAAGTGTCTAAAATTGCGTAGAACCAATGCCACCTCAGCGAGTGATATATGCATACACTGTGGTTAAGGATCAGACCCGGTCAACGGCAAAGTCCAAAACCTCACAGTCGTCTTCGAAGAATCCATCCTCGCCGCCAGCCTGGAACGGTGACGAATGTTTCTTCTTCCGTCGTGTGGTGATTACCACTTCCTCCACGTTCCCAGTGCTGTTTCCCATGCTGATCGTATTCACGATACCTCCACCTGGCCCCTGTTGAAGTTCATGCATAGCAACGTCACCTTCATCCTCGCTACTGATGCTGACACGGCGAACATGTAGCTTGGACATGCCCATACTTCCGCCAAATACCCACTGGCCTCCTGGCGTCGCAGTGGTTGAGCCATCCGCCTCACCCGTTTCAGAGTAAGTAAACAGACTAACTCTCTGGTCAGTGTGGAAGGGTTGATATGGTGCGTTGGTTTCAAGCTCTGCCTGGGAAAGCGGCTGGCACTTGAGCTTTGATGACGCGGAGGGTCGTGCAGTTGCGGACGGAAGAGTCAAAGATGCACAAACCATCAATTCTGGATTGAAACTGCTGATTCCCATAGGGCCGCAGGAGCTGGACAGATTCGCAGGCAGCCGAAATTCAACTTCCTTGCTTCCAACAACTAGCTGCGGTTGCCGTGATCTATTGGGCAGCATGGACCGCTTGATCCTGTACAATCGGAAGTAGCCATTTGCTACAAGAGCCAAGAATGGCTGACCCTTGTGAAGGACCCAAGTGACCCGCGATGCAGCGGGCTCGCGTGTAAACCCAGAAATATGAAGCCGGTTCTCACCAACATGACGCAGAGTATTTACCGTGCCACTAGCGGCAGCTCCCATTGACTTGCTGAGACCAGCAGCAACAGCTTTCCCGCCTATGCCCGCAGCGGTCGGGATCGTAAAGCCATTCATCGCAGGAAATGCCGCCCCAGCTGATGGGGCTCGGCCTCTAACAGCTTCAAAGATAGGCTGTGTCTTGCCACCCACAAGCTTGATGGCGGTTGATAGGGGATTCGCATTTGTCGTGCGCATGGTTAATTCCTCAGAGCCAACGTCTTTTGGCGATTGTCTACCTCGCGTTGGCCGAGCCCTGCGGAAAGGAGGCCATTGAAAAGCAGTTCGCGGGAGGTCGAAGACATGTACTGTGCCTTTGAGGGTAATCACGGCCAGACGATCACCAGAAGGCGGACACCATATTACATCCACGATATGCGACTCTGTCAACCGTGAGTACCGTGCGACCTGACGCACACTCGCGGATACTGTAGCCGAGTCCTCGGTCAAGAAAAGCCCAGCGCGACAGTGCTTCGCCTGCATGAGATCCCATATATATTGAACATCCCCTTTCTTGCTCGCTGTGAGGAGCATGAGGCCACTAGGAGAGAAGGACAAAAAGCTGCAGCCATTCGGTACTTGGAATGTGGCAACAGGGCTGAACATGATTGCGCTCTTCGAGTCTCCACCTTCGTCAAGCTTCTTCAGATCGAGGATTGATACAAGATCTGGTTCGGCTGGAGAAGTGTTCTGTGTGTCTTGAGCATGGGTTGGAGGAAAGATGCTGTATCCTTGCGGAAAGTCCATTGCTTGGGAGCGGCGCTGCTGGGAATTTTGCTGCTGATCCTTGTTCCAATAACTATTCCAGGCCTGCAAGCCCTGATCGCTCATCCAGCGAGCTCCTCGCACGAACTCCTGCGTAACACCCCTAGCAACTTTGTCCAGAAAGCTTTCGCCCTCACCGACATCAGTTACGCAGGTAGTCGCTGGTCGGGAAGGGGGACTACGAGTCTCCAGACCGAAGATTTTCCCTTTCACCAAAGGCGCTGGTACTGTTCCTCCCAGAGATGCTCGATATGTAGATGACGGCGGTACGATAGCTAACCATCTTCCGTTCAATGCAACAATTGGATTATCAGCTTTGGCAGTTCCGTGAGGTGAGTCATTTCGAGACCCATCCGGATCCGTTGAACTCGAAGATGTCGAGTAGCGTCTTGCTTCCCTCGACTGAATACTAGTCCAGGTCTTCCCTAGGCACTGGTATCCATTAATATTATAAATGTAGATTTCGCCACTGATACCAGATCCTAGGATAAGGTAGCTGCCACTTGTAAAGAGCCTCAAATTCCCGATTGGAGATGGCGCCAAATTCGCAAGTCCAGGGAGGTTCTCAAAGCACGGGCTAGGCTTCGTTGTGAAGAGGGTTGAAATGTGATCTCCAGTTCTAAGAGAGTATACCTCAACCCTTGTTTGGTAGAACCGTGTGTCATCTCTGATCTGACGCCTATCAGCACTAGAATACCGTCCTCCGGTGGGGAGGTCATTCGATTCAGAGCCATTAGAAGACACATGACCCTCGTCGTCGGATGGAATACAAGGGCCATGAAGGATGATAGCGACATGCGGCCGGGATCCCGAAGCTAAGTTGTCACCTGCAAGTATTTTCGCTTCAACGACCCGGCCATTCAGTCCATTCAACCTTCCAATAGGGCGTGCCTTGCGATCTTCAATAGTCAAAACCTCCAGCGTACCATCGCTACCAACAAGAAGAACGGTGCCGCCCATGCGTGAAGACTTAAACGGTGGGCTCGAGATGGTGTCGAATGCGCAGAATGAATACTGCGAGTCCGTTGGCGTTCGACTTTGGCCGGAGAGCGATGGAATGTCGATGTCAGGGGCTCGGTAGAAGTGAGGCTGCGGTAAATGAGGGGGAGGTATCCGGTCACTGAAGGGAATGTTGGCAGATTGACTCTTATGTCTATCAGCAGACTGCTGCCGAGAGAAGGCGCCGCTTGAATATCCATTCCCGTAGCTCATAGGCCTTGTTCTGGGTGGCGGAGAGGCGGAAGACGGATGGCTGAAACCGCCTTTATCCTGGCTCGTCAGAAAACCACCAAAGGGGGATCCGCTGACGAAGTCATCTTCATAACCATCTTTCGGGGGACTCTTTCCAAACGGGATGGATTTGGCCCAGTTATTTGTGCGATAGGCGAAGTCTTGCTCAGGGGTATCTCTAAGCGAACCCAGAGCATCGAGAACAGGTGATGCGATAGTAGTGGGCTCGGTCTGCGGTTCAGGAGGCAAATCAGGATAAGATGATGGTTCGGCCTGCGAGGGTGAGGATCCTTCTATCCTGAAAGCCATGGGTTTAGTCTCCATGCCCTGAATCTGAGCTGTCGTACTCACAAATCGTCCACGGGGACCCTTGAAGTCACCTTGGCACCCTTGTTTTTCTTTCCCTTTTTCTTGCTCTTTCCCCCAGTCTCATTATCTGGCTTGGCGGGGATTGTGTCTTCCACGGGGCCTATGTCGCCCGGTAACCGGCTCTGCTGGCGAGACAAGTCGTCCGAAGCTGCCGGGAGCATTAAAAGGATGAGCTGCCTCAGCGAGGCAGGGCGGGATTAGTAAGAACAGCCGCCCTCAAGACCTTTTACGAGGCCTGAGAACGGAAAGTCGAAGTATGGTCAGCGTTCTAGAGCTCTGCGCTTGACGGTCCCTGGTTGTAGTCTACCTATGTCGACAAGCTGTCAGCATGAGTCCCCAAGCATCAACACCGCCGCCGGGTCTTCCAGGGGCCTCTTACAGTCTTATCCCAGCGAGACGCAATAATCTACTATTTCAACGCTGAAGATGGTATGGATGTATGGTTGAGAAGAGGCGTCGAGATAGCACGGTATCTCGACGGGGAACTCTGATACAGTACGCGTCGATCTGGGTAACGGGGACTGGGTCGGAAGCACAGCTTAAACCGGCGAGTCCACGTTAAGAGACAAGACGGAATGTAGCCACCAGGGAGTAGGTCTTTCCAAAATTTGCAAGTCGAGCAGGGCAGTACAACAGCGAGTTGGGGGTTGTAGGAGGAAAGGTGTAGATAGCGATAGAGGGGCGGGGGAGGGGAACCGGATCAGGTCAGGAGCATAGTGAGCTATCGGAAATGACATCTACCTTCTGGTAGGCTGACACGACTCCAGTTGGTAATTTTCCACGACTCCAGTTAGTCCCCTGGTAGAGAACTACTCGGCAATATTCCTAGAACCACTACTGCGCCTCCCTTGCAGGCTTCTGCTGGGAGTTTCGGCAGCAATTGTTGTTGGATTCTGTTCTCATGACACGGAGAGGGGAATCGATTGGCTGTTGGAGACGATATTTTACAGGAACCTGACGTTCGTAATGGTATGACGCCAACGATGACAATACATCTGTGGGGACGAGCTTCAGCTTCAAGGAGCTAAAAGGGATGTAAGGGAACATGGATACTCGCTATGGAGCAGAAGAGAAAATACCAGTTTCTTGAATCTGTTCTGGGGTTTATCATCCTGCTGGTACACTTAAGCCGGAGTATACAAATTACACTAATACGATCTATTACACTGAGGGGGTGATGAGCTATGATCCGGCATCAGCCCTGCCAAATAGCATTTCTCAACGGTATCATCCGAATGCCACGGTTCTCTTCATCTTCTCCTATGGATCAAAGTTCATCATCCATGGCGACCGGTTCCAGCCGCACATGAATAACCAACAAGAACCCGTGACTTCGATCACGAGGTTGTACATCATCAGCTTGCCAGGTCAGTGCCATGGTCAAATGCATTATGACGCTGATGGTCAGACCAAGTCTTTGATCGTCTTGTTTCAAGCACAGTCAGCAAGGTGGCGTCTAATATTATAGGTACTGCTTTTGTCTCTTTTTATCTCCCAAGTGCCCTAGTGAAGTCCTCCAGGAAGGAAGAGAATCGGTAAGGGCTACTCAGTGGTTAAGGTCAGCTTAATTTGCTCAACTCAGGAACATGTTGCCTGGTCAAATTGAAATGATTAGAATAATAGGAAACTATAGTTACAGGTATTTAGATATAAAAGCACAACCCGTGGCCGAAAAAGTTCTCCTATACGCACGCATGTATCCTTCAGCCGTTCTCTTTTTAAGTCTTCTTCTTTGCAGCCGCCGCCTTGGCCTTTGCTGCCTTCTTCTTGTTGCTATTGATCATGACTATTCCGATAAATGTACCAACGACAGCGGAACCCAAAAGGGTAAGGAACACGGGGATGCGGATGGCCCAAACGCGAGGGGGAAAGAAGGCATGGAGAGGGTGGCCGGGGTCGACAAACGGCTGTCATAAGGTTAGCCTTTTCGTCCAGCAAAGTAATGAGCGTCCATCACGTACCATGAGAAGTGTCCACGCCGTGTAGTAGAGGAAGATTGCAGTAGCGGCCAAAAGCATGGCGGATCCCACAAGTTGGCCCAGCTGGCGTCGGATCAACAGTTGCCTTTACATTTTCATGAGTAGTCAAGAGTGGGGTGATCTCTTACCATAGTGACAAGGAATGGAAACCAGATACAGACAAGAGGTCGTTGGGATGTTTGTTGTATACTCGCAGGAGACTCGGCCAGCCTGGCTCCTGAATGGTCACGTGCATTACCGCGCTAAGACTCTTTGCCGCTCCATGTTCTGACTTCCATCCAGCTCGACCAGCTCGACAGCTTGAGGTCCTGGGTCGGAATACATTTTTCATCGAGGCGCGGAAAATGTCGGACTCTGTCGTTCTACAGTCCGCTGTGCGAGTACCCACGCCTCCCCCAGGCGCTTCCTACTCTCCTCAACCCTCCGGTTCACGAAAGCGATCGCCGCCCTCTCGTTCGCCCTCACCGAATCGGCGTCGCTCGCCTCCTGGCGACACGGCAGACGCTGACCGCGACGTGCCACGCATTGACCCCGAGCGTGCAATTGAGCGTGAACGTCAGTTGGCGGAACGAGTCCGCCAATATGAGCAGCAGGAAGCTGCGCGGAAGCCTCTGACGGAGGAGGAGAAGCAGGCCGCGGCAAAGGCAGAATATGAAAAGCTCCTCAACATGCGCTCCGGAGGTACATACATTCCTCCAGCGCGACTCCGGGCCCTGCAAGCGCAGATCACGGATAAGACCAGTAAAGAGTACCAACGGATGGCTTGGGAGGCTTTGAAGAAGTCGATAAACGGTCTCATCAACAAAGTCAACGTGTCGAATATCAAGTATATCGTTCCAGAACTGTTTGGCGAGAACCTAGTCCGGGGACGCGGTTTGTTTTGCCGGAGTATCATGAAAGCCCAGGCGGCAAGTTTGCCGTTCACTCCCATCTACGCTGCCATGGCGGCAATTGTCAACACCAAGCTGCCGCAGGTCGGAGAACTCCTCTTGAGTAGGTTGATTATCCAGTTCCGGAAAGCTTTCAAGAGAAACGATAAGGCGGTCTGCATATCATCGACGACATTCATCGCCCATCTGTGTAACCAACAAGTGGTGCACGAAATGCTTGCGGCCCAGATTCTGCTTCTTCTGCTTCACAAGCCCACTGATGACAGCGTTGAGATTGCCGTGGGGCTGACGCGAGAAGTTGGCCAGCATCTGGAGGAAATGAGCGGTCCGATTGCCTTGGCCGTATTTGACCAATTCAGGAACATCTTACACGAGGCCGATATCGACAAGCGCGTGCAGTATATGATCGAAGTACTTTTCCAGGTGCGCAAGGATCGATATAAGGATAATCCTGCCATCAAGGAGGAACTTGACTTGGTGGAGGAGGAGGATCAAATCACCCATCGGATTGGGCTGGATGACGAGATTGAAACTCAAGACGGTCTAAACATCTTTAAGTACGACCCTCAGTGGGAGGAGCATGAGGAGGCCTACAAGAAGCTGAAGGCAGAGATTCTTGGTGAAGGCAGTGATGACGAAGACGAGAGCGGCGAAGATGACGAGAGCTCAGACGAGGAGTCCGAAGAAGAACGACAGATGGACATCAAAGACCAAAGCAATACGGACCTTGTGAATCTGCGCCGAACGATTTACTTGACTATCATGTCCAGTATTGACTTTGAAGAATGTTGTCATAAGTTGATGAAAATCTCGTTGCCAGCGGGCCTGGAACCTGAACTTCCTTCTATGATCATCGAATGTTGCTCTCAAGAGCGGACGTACTCCAAGTTCTATGGTCTTATTGGTGAACGATTCGCGAAAATTAATCGCCTCTGGTCAGACCTGTTTGAAAACGCATTCGCCAAATATTATGACACGATACATCGATATGAAACCAATCGGCTGCGCAATATCGCACGTTTCTTCGGCCATATGCTGAGTACAGATGCACTTGGCTGGCATGTTCTGTCAGTCATCCACTTGAACGAAGAAGAAACAACGTCGAGCAGCCGTATCTTTATCAAGATCCTTTTCCAAGACCTTGCTGAACATCTTGGTCTTCCAAAATTGCGAGAACGAATGACAGACGAGCTTCTGCGCCCAAGCTTTGAGGGTCTGTTCCCGACGGACAACCCACGCAACACCCGTTTCTCAATCAACTACTTCACCAGCATCGGTTTCGGTGTCTTAACAGAGGAATTGCGCGAGTTCTTGAAAAATATGCCCAAGCCCGAAGTTCCTGCTCTGCCACCTGCGCGGTCGCCATCTGTCAGCTCCCGCTCATCCTACTCATCCCGTTCTCGTTCGAGCTCTTACTCATACTCTCGCTCCCCATCTTATTCTCGCTCTCCTTCTCGCAGTCGCAGCAGGAGACGTTCAATCAGCAGAGGCAGGTCCTATTCGCGGTCTGTGTCCGGCTCATCGCGCCGAAGCTATACCCGAAGCTCTTATACCCCCTCGCGCTCTAGATCACCCGCGCCGCGAAGCCGCCGCCGCTCAGTCTCATACAGTCGGTCTCTATCTCGCAGCCGCAGCTCACCCCGTCGAACTCGCCGTGGACGTACGGACTCTCGATCCCCGCCTCCACGCCGTAGTTTGAGCCGCAGTGTCTCTCGCTCCC
This sequence comes from Aspergillus nidulans FGSC A4, assembly GCF_000011425.1. Lineage (NCBI taxonomy): Eukaryota > Fungi > Ascomycota > Eurotiomycetes > Eurotiales > Aspergillaceae > Aspergillus > Aspergillus nidulans. The sequence continues at coordinate 3,958,537 of NC_066264.1, forward strand.
TCACTCCACCTCGACGAGGCGGAAGAGCCCGTAGCTACTCCAGGTCACCCTCCCGGTCACTCTCCCGGTCTGTCTCCCCGCCACCCCGCCGAGCATCTGCCCGTAGACGCTACTCGTCAGAGTCGATTTCGCCTCCTGGACGGGCCAGGAGGAGCATTCCCGGATCCCGCTCGCCGCGACGCCCACCGCCCAGCCGTCGGGCCAGAAATTATTCTGTTTCTCGATCGCCTAGCCCTCGGTATGGTAGAAACCAGCGCCGACGGAACTCCAGCCCATCGCGATCTCCGTCTCCCCCACCCCGTCGGCGCCCGCGATCTCCTTCAACGCCGCCTCGTCGGTAGTCTACGATCTCAATATCAAACGTGCATGCAATCGGTAATGGTTCTGGGAATTGGGGTTTTCTAGTTAAACGATGTATTTTAGAATCTTCGCGCTTACTCGTACCAGATACTACTGAAGTGCAAATCCTATCTCTATTATTCTATTCTATCACATTGTACTTCGACCGTCAAACCTTAGACGCCCTCCCCGGCTTCCCACACGCACCTCTTACACAAGCACATCCCGCCCAAAGCGCCAGCCGCCCACTCCCTCCTCTCCTTAACATTCAACTCCACATCACAGTAATGATTCAGGATCTCCTCATCCTTCCGAATTCCCCCCTTCGCCTTTTCCCTCTCCTCGCCCTGTCTCTTCCAAACAACCCTCTCCTCATCCCCACGAACCACAAACGCAATCTCTCCGCCCCACTCCCATCGAACATTCGGATCACAGCTATGATTGGCAAGACACCAAAGCGGATGCACCGCGCACGTCTCGGGCCCGCCATCCCACGTCGAGAGGCGGCCCGATGCCGTGCCCCTGAATTTTGCATAGAGCGTATTCAGAATCCACGTGTCATAGCGGTGTAGCGTGGCGTACGGATCCAGTCCCATTTCCTCAACAATACGCATAGGTTGCAAAATGGAGAGGTGGAAGCTAAAGGGGAGTGTTTCTAGTCTCTGCCTATGTCGTTTAGTCTGCTCTTCAACAGAGTCTGACTTGAGGTTTTGCTGTTTGGCAGGTGGGGATGAGACAAGCTCGGATGTGACGTAGGGTACAAAGTCGCCCCATATGTACTTGACCTCATCCAAGTCCAGCGGGTTCACCTCTTGTGTTTGAGCCATGGCCAGTGCGCGGCCAAGTAGAAGCAGGTAGAGGTAGTCTGCTTTATCCTTGGGGTCTGGTATGTCCTTCCCGATAGACTCGAGGTTCTCCATGAGACCGCAGACGGCGCCGTGGTAGGTTACCTGCGCTTGATCATGGCACGTCTGCGAGCAAAAGATGATGTCGTAGCATTCGGCGCACGCGACGGGTGGGTTCTCAGAGGATAGTGGCGGAAGGGGGCCGTTGCAGGCGTCGCAGGTGTCGTCGTGGAGACGATTCGTAGCTGTCAATAGGGAGGATTCGTGAAGGATCGTTTCACCGGGGGCGAGATCTTCTTTGGCGAAGAGGCCAAGTTGGATAGAGACCTCTTCCTCTTCTTGTTCTCCTTCGTCTTCTTTCTCCTTGTTCTTGTTGGCTGTGGTAGTTTCATGCAGAACAGGCAACGCAACCGCTCGCACCTCGCACTTGGGCGCAATGTCCCTGAGTCGCTCGTTTAGGAGGCGCAGTGTCTCCGGTGACTTACGATTTGGCTCGTGCTCGTTCCAGGGATAGAGGATTCGACGGGCGAAACCCTGCGCCTTGAGTTTGCTAGGGTCGAGTCTGGTCTTATCATTGAACTCCCCGCAGTCGTCAGCGAGCCCCTGGCCTTTCCCAGCTCCGTTCGACATCCTGCTCTCTCGTCCAATCTCCAGAGTCAGATTAGTGAGTTCCTGCTTCAGCACTTGCAACCCCTCAATCTCTTTCCCATCAGTCAACAACTCATCCAGCACGACACGCCCACGGTGAGCAAACTCGTACGCATCACGCAGACACCCGCATTGCTTGAGACCGTTCACGAGCAGACAATAGGTATCACCAATCATGGATCTGTATTCCTCTTCCGTGATGGGTTCGAATCCGTCGTTTTCATCTTCATCTTCCTCTTCCTCCACCTGCTCATCCTCCTCTGGTACCTTGGCCGGTGTCGGTGTCGGTGCCGGCGTCACCTTCTTCCTAGCATGAAACTCACATCCATCCGGGTCAACAACCGAGTCCAGCAACGACAGAGCACGATATGCATCTGCCGAGGCAAGATCAGGGAAGCCCAGGCGCTCATGGATCCTAGCGCGCGTTAGATGGCGAGAGGGGTTGTGCGGGTCCGCATAGAGCTCAGTTGTTGCAGCAGCGCGGTCTTGGAGGAGCCTCTCTGTGTCGATTGCCATGTTGACTGGCATAGCAGTCTAGATGGACGCCTAGCAGAGAGAATCTCGAGCAAAGTTTTTTTTTTGGCTCTCTTTTTTTTTCCCTTCTCTTCTCCTCTTAATTTCCTGGCCCTGTGCTGGGGTAACTTTGGTGGAGATAGTAGGTATTTTCCCCTCTGCCCCGCGATCTATAAATTTTCAGTTGCCGTGGCGAGTCCCTGAATATCAGTGCAGATACGGAATTGCTGGGCCGCAACTACAGTTCAAGGAGCTGGGTAAACTTCTCGATCTACTGTAGAGCGTATACAGGGTTCCGATGTTGACGATAGAGATGATCTGGATTGGCCAGTCCATCAAAACACTTTCCAAATCCAAAATTACTCTGCAGGTGCCCAGATCGAAATATCTTCAACCTACCGGCCTTCTCTCGGCATTCTTCCCACCAATCAAAGACTGTAATCCCCGTACTACTGCATAATTACGCTGACTCAGAAATATGCATACGACCACCACCTGTTCCACCCGAATGCCATCTTCTATTCTTCTACGGAGTACATGTTTGCAGAGAAGGTGCAACCAGAGAGCATAATAGCTTTAAGACTGATAATCGTACTCCACTGGGATCGTGAGTGGTATGTGTATAAAATGAAATTTGTTCGATTGGTTCAGGGCTCTTCCTTAAGAGCAGCCAGGAGCAGTTAGGGCTAGTTCATCGACCGATCCAGCTCACCAACCAGGTTGCACGGTCGACCACAAACCGCCACCCAGGAGAAATTCCGATTGCCGAAAGGACTGGATTACTATTCTGCTTGTATCTGTTTTCAGCAGCACGGGTAGACTAATAGCGGGTCAGGAACATTGCTGTCAAGATGTCAAGCTGTCAACGTCAACATGGCATCAGCATCCCAACGCTCATAGGTACCCGAAAGAGACAAATGCGCCAAGATCGAGCAATCTAAATAGGATAGATGTAGTGAAAGGTCGTGGATACAGCATCCGACGCCCCTCCGATCCCCAAGCCGCTGACGTCGTGGCTGAAGATCGCTCTCCTACTAAAGCAAATAGCGAGCTCGGGCTCCCTTATTAGACTGGGGACGACCCCAGGGCCTTCAGGAATTCGGAATCTCGATTTTCATTTAAGGCACAGGGAAAAAAAAAAAAATGGAGATTAAAAAAGCAGTCTAGCCTTTTTCTGAAATAAAGAAATTTGAAAGATAGCTAACTGAATTCGAAGATTAGAGATTAGAGAAGTGAAGCAGGGAAGAGGGCAGGGTAGATCAGATCGTGATGATTTCTCGCTTCCGTTTCCCTTCTACGTTGACCTGACTCTGGATAGATAAGTGGGATGTCTCCATCACATCACCTACGCCGATAGGTATCCGTCAATAAACCCTGCCTTGTTCACTGATTTAAACGGCAGGAATGCCGCAGGGGAAGGGGAAAAGAGAAGAGGGACACTTACACTGCAGTTCTCATCGAGCACAATCCTCGAATGTTCGCCGGGAACCAGCCCGCCCTGTTGCTGGCGCACAGTGGCCGCGAATTGGGCAAGCATGTGTCTCTGGTTAGGCTTCAAGTTAGCGAGTGTCCAGGTCTAGACCCGTCTAGACTTCTTAGGTAGGAAAGTGGGACATACAGTCAGAAACGCATCGCTCATTCCTCCTTGTCGCTGGACGTCGTTCTCGCTCATGATCCGATAACTATCGTGCATACATTTGGCGCTTTTCAGTCCGCCATAGCCTCCCCCCAGTGTGTTAGCCGGGTTATTGGGGTCTAGGATATTGATGCCGTTGCGGGCATCCTCCTGAGCGCGCTGGTCCGGCGAGAAAATTTTGATGGTATCGTCGATTCCCGAGGCCGCGATGGTAGGCTCGTAAGGATGTCCTGCGCACGTTAGACGTGCCCAGTCTCATTAAGGCTCATTCTACGCTGACAACGTACCTTGCACGACATTGACTACTTCATCGTCCCCTTTAAGGATATTCACAAGCTTGCAGGTGTCTCGCTCCCAGATGAATAAGTGACCTGAGTCGCTCCCGCTCACCACATACTCGTCGTTTAATCCGAAGAAATTCGCGTCCTTTACTGTTTTGACGTTGCAGTGTCCGCGATAGACCCTTGTGTGCGATGAGCACGGAACATGGTTCTCCACGTCCTCTCGTCCGCTTCTTTCGAAGCCGTAACTCCGGAACAGGCGCTCTGCAGCATCTGATTCTGAACTGTCGTCCATGTCTTCATCGTCGTCGTCGTCATCATCTTCATCATTTTCATGCTCATCCGAGGAGCTGGAGGCAACGGCAATCCCAAAGTTCTCCATTTCACTTCCCGTATCGGTGCTCATGGGTGTCTGGGATTCCGGTATCTCATCCGATCTGGCACGATGACTCTGCTGACTAGATCCTCGGTTGATGGCCAGGCTAATATCCTGAATAGCCTCTTCTTCAACGTTCGCCTCCGTGTCATCTTGCGATCGTTCTACCTCTATCTCCTCATCCGAATCATCCTCGACAGTAGCATTGAGACCACCGTATGAGCGGTTGACAAACTCAAAGTTCACGCCAGTTCCCGCGTCCATCAGAATCCCACGACCAACTGAAAGAAGCCAGAAGTGGGTTGTTGACGTAGCTGGATCAGTGGCACTAGAATCAGATCCACCCAGCCTATTCGTCCCATCTGCCCCATTGGCACAACCTTCCCCGGCTTCTGTCCCGCTCGCAGTGTCATTTGGAATCGCGCTTCTCAAGGCGTTTTCGAATGCATCTACCGCTGCTTTCTGGCTGGGGAAAAGAATACGGGTCTCGTCATGCTCGAACCTGGAACTATCAACATTTACCACGAGACTATCATCCGCAAGATCATGCAAGTACGGAATAAGTACTGCCTCCAGAGCACCTTCGGTCGCGAACTGAGGTATAGGAAACCGGTCTCGGTTCCGGCCATGGGCGGCGCTACGCTTGAAGCCGGCGAGGACAGCACTGCGGCCTCCCTCGGCGAACAGTATCAGCGCTTTCAAAAAATCGTACCCGAATTGCTCCCTGCGTCCAATGACATTATCCTCCCCCGGAGCAGGTCCGATCTGTTGGAATTTCTCGAGAACATCGTCGTCCACTCCGTAATCCTGCACGTCCCCACCTAGAGCCCGCGCAAGTGTGCCGGCGGCCTGCACAAACCTGTAAGCTGACTCCCTATTACGTCGCAGCGTCTGCTGCACTCGCACGATTTCAGGGGTGGGATTGAGGGGGTATCTCCAGGTCCTCATGATCTCTTCCATCTGAGGTAAGAAGGTCAGTGCCAGCATCAATGCGGAAGAGAAGGAGTCGTGGAAGGCCACGACAGAGAATGGAGTTGCCATATTAGCATGTTCACGGGCCGAAGCTTCGAGGGAGAAGAGAGCCTTCCTGAGCTTGACAAGGCCCTTGGCAATTCTCAAACTTTGCCTTTGAACCTCATTGAGCACGGAGTATCTCGCCTGTTCCATTGCCTCCGCCGAAGCCACGGCGGACGCAGTGGAACCTTCGTGTAACAAGGAAGGAAATGGTATGTCCTCCGTTTCGCCATTGCCATACCGGACTCGAACTGCTAACTCCCCTTCTCCGTGAGTTTCTTCACTTCGGCGGGCTGATCTGCGTCTACCGCCACTGGATTGGGATGACTGCGAGGACTGCGAGGTCCTAGGTTGGCGCTTACGCTTTCTGTCCTTGGAGCTCCGTCTCTTACGTGAGCTAGATTGACCTTGCACAGATGACTGTTGCTCCTGGGTACTTAGTGCGTCAGGACTTCGGACCAAGTCGAAACTGTAAATGTGGTCGCCAGACCAGCTCACAATCATCTCATTGGGATTGGCATTACTGATTTTACACGCTGTGATGTGGCCTTTATAACGTGACTTGGTCCGTGTCTTGCCGTTCGGCGCAAACCTTCTGACACACCGCGTCGCCTGGCCCATTAGCTCCTCATCATAGCCGCTTCCTATGCCAGGGGATGTACCGGGATCACCCCGTTCAGCGGTCATGTCTCGACCTAACATACGTCTGTCATGAAGGAAGCAATGCAGGTGGGCCCCGCCCAAAGCAATGTAATGCGGCTGGCTCGGAGAGCATGATATGGTGTTCAGATCGATCCTGTGCCGCTTGTACGAGATCAGTGGCGGGGGAACATTCGAGTCATCGTGCCCTTCTCCTACGCGCTGCGTCATGTACAGAAGGCCGCCACGGGGTTTGGGGTACGCAGAGGAAGGCAGACGCAGATCCCACTGGCGAACTTCCCCGTCCTCAGAGCAAGTCAGGAAGAGATATGGAGACGACTCCGTCACGATGCGCTTGACGCGGTCCGCATGGCTTCGATAAATGCGGGCGTTAGTGTTTCCTACACCAAGATAGCGCGTATTGCCGAAAAACCGGTTCAAATGCGGGTTTCTTGCTTGATTGGCGAACGCTGGCGGTATCCCCTGCGAGCCATTCCGGCTGCTGGAATACTCGATATCAAAAACTCGTACCTGGCTATCACCAGCAGCAGTCACAAGAGTCTGGTCATTTGAGTGCGGCATAAATGCGACAGAGAAAATATTCCCTGTGTGACCGGTGAAGACGCTGGTGTTTAGTGCAAACGGTGCAGTGGACGAGTCTGGCTGGTACGAGTATATATTCAAGTGAAAATCATCCGACCCCGACGCGAGAAGGCGACCAGATCGCGACCAGCTGCAAATCATCAGTTTCCCAGCCGCTGGGAATGATTAAGAAGCGCCGACAAAGAGATGCTGAAAAGTGGGACGGGCGAGGGTCGCGCACATACCTCAACGCATTCACACAGCCGGTATGGCCCCCCAACTCATTGACAATGTCCAGATCGTTGACCCATTCCTTTGAACCGTAGATGCCGCGAATATTGGCCTTCGTCGAGCCTCCACCGGCCTCCCGAAGCCAGATGCGGTCGTACAGAGACCTCGTCATTATTTTCGGATCGACGTCGGTCGTGGTCCGTGGAGTGAGACTGCCTTGCTTGAGTGTTTAGGATTGGGTCATCTTACGACCACCGAGCCGCCAGAGTGACGCCAGGTAGGCGAAGGCTTGAGGGACGAGACGGCACGGCTACGGAGACATCCAAGAGCGAAGTATCTTGAATCAGAATGCCAGGCGATAAAAATAGCAGTAACGAGGAAAGAGACAAGAAGGCGCGCAACGGATATCAAGAATGTGGCCGTCTCTAACTGAATCAAGTGGTGGTGTAGCGGGGGAGGGAGACGCAGAGGACTAATGAGATCAGGGGTAGGTCACGGTAGGTCACAGTAGTAGTGCCTCTTGATGGATTTCTTTGGCTGGAGGCGCTGGGACTGGGACTGGACTGAGATTGGATTGGGACTGAGTCTGAAACTGGGACTGAGTGGGAGCAACACCGCTTGCACGAAAAGCAAAAGGAACGACCGATCGGGAGGGCGAGGAAAGATCCAAAACGAGAAAGCGCGACTGGAGAGCGACTGGGAGCACTGTTGGATGGAGATCCAGTGATCCACCAGCCCAGAACTTTGTGTGGCCTCACACTCTCTTCTCTCACTCTCACTGGCCTTGGTCTTGTGCTTGATCCTACGCGGAGCAGTTCGTGCAGACTATGGCGCTGTACAGCGAGCTGAAGCTCGTAGTACGAAATGCTCTGTAGGTACTATCTGGATAAGGAAGGCGCTCTGGCAGAATGCCCTCCATATTATCGCAGAGTCACGATCCCCAATAGTCCAGCATCATCACCATGGTCGGTGATGTCACACTTGTCACCGTGTGGTGGCAGACTGGCAGAGCTGCTTCCATGTCCAATCCAGGGTTTCTAGACAGTTCCATCGCGGTCTGGACGGAATCTCTCACCCTCCATGTTCGGAGGGAGGGGTAGCAGTGGTATAGTAGTCTAGTAATGGACTGGGGGCAAGAGACACAGCAGCGAGTCTAATGAGCGATATAGGTACTCTGTAGAACAGGTGGTCGGCTTTTCTTTTGTTCTTCCCCAATCTGTAATGACGTAGTGACGCAGTTCGGAAAGCGAAAACCTGCTTTACGCGGAAACTGTCATCGAGGCTGGATTCTAGAGCCGTCGAGAGGCCCCACCATTTAGTCCAGACAGATTTCGGATTCCACGTTGGCATACACGCCTTCCACTGCATTTCAAGTCGTCTTATACAATTGATGGTAATCAATATTTATGATCATATTTATGATCATTATCCTATATACGGAGTCCCAGAGCTAATAAACCAAGTCCATTATAAACCGTCCAATCGAGATGTTAACCAAACAACAGTGTGTCTCTGGCGAATCTTTACAGCTTCACATAGCTGAGTGGCATGTGAGGCCCGCGTCTCTCCTGACTCACAAAAGGTTTCAACCGAATAGGTCGAGGTGCAGATAGAACGACTCAAATCAGCAGTGCATTACAAGGTTTTATATTTGAACATTGAGACCATCACCTCGTGCGCAGTTGTGCAGTTCGGCAGTTCGTCTACCACCACCCGCGATGGATGAACATGGCAAATACCCAGAATGGTAGATGTTCTAAAACCGGTTTTGTCGCCTGATCCTTTAGACTAGAACTCTGGTCGACCGCGCGCCTGCCTTAAATGCAACTGAGGGCGCACCTTCGTGGTGGTATCATGAAGGACCGAAAGAACAGTAAAAACAGGTTCTGTCCCCTGGTTTTAACCGATAAGGACACGGCTATCGCACACCCCACGGGAAAGAGGGGGGGTGGTAGCGGGATTATGGATAGCATTGGTTGGTTGGACTGTCTCTCATGATTTGAGCGCGGGTCGTGTCCAAAGTCCAGTTCTCGGCATCGCTAGTTCCTCGATCGGTGGCATCTCAACCAGTTGTTGGGCCATCTCACTAACCCGAGACTTTTCAGATTTTACTATGTCGGCTTCAATTTTGCGGATGACATTTAGTTCTTCGACCATCTGACTGACCAGATCACCGAGACCTTTAGCCATTCGAATTAAAGCAGAACGGCTGAGCGCTTCCACGTCTTCGTGTCCTAGAATATCAAGACTCTGCAATTGCCTCGATGCCAGCTCTAGCTTCATTATCAGCGCGTTGGTTTCTTCCCTCCACTCGCGCCGAATGGGTTCGATGAAGTCGTCGCCTTCATGTCCTATATTTGCCCGAGCTTCTTGAATTTTCTCGACTGTTTGCAGCCATTCCTCGAACTCCAAAATGGCTATTGCGTGCCGTCCATGACTGTCGCTAAGACCATACACCTCGTCGGCGACTTGGGATAGAAGCTGAACATGTTCTGCAAATCTCTGCTGCCCGTTGTGCTCGCCCGAGTTTCTGAGCCAGGAATGCAAGGCCTGTCCATTGAGTCTTCTCTGCAACTCTTTCTCCTCGTTCAGAATAGCCTTGTAGTCACCGGCTACGGAGGTATATTTCTTCCTTAGGTGCGCCTGCGCATCTCGTTGCCATCGGTCATTGCGTTGCTGCATGGACTGGTATAAAAGACTAAGCTGAAGAAGCTCGGTCTGTAGCGCTGCTACCTCTGGCCAGGACGAAGGTATCAGGGAAGAGGCCTCGTCGGGGCCGTTGTCGGGTGTCGAAGCCGTTGGTTCCTGTGTCTTCTTGGGGGAAAATTGCTGCTGATACGTAGAGAACTGATTTCGTGTTTTAGACGCTGTAGATGTTGCTGTCGACGGCATAGCAAGATTTCTGGAAGACGGCGTGACGATCTGACTCTGATGTCTAGCATGTCCACGCGGCACCGTCGATGTTACGGTGCTCGAGCGTGTCGGCTGCCTCAGAGAGGATGAACGCACCGGTCGCGCGGGAGGGGGCATGTCTGTCTTTTTCGGCACAACAGGTTCTCCATTTTGCTGTCTAACGGTCACATTGCGCTTAACAGGGGATGTCGGAATCCGTCCAACACTCCTTGTACTTGTTGGAAGAGTGGTGGGCTTTGCAGATGATGGAATCCGCAGCTGACTCGGACGGACGAGGCTTTGACGACGCGTTAGGTTGGAGGAAGCGATTCTCGTAGTTTCGGTCTTGGATGGAGCCTCATCGGTCAATTGTGAGGTAGTAGAGGGCTTCAGGTTTGACACCGTGCGCCCTACATTTGCGGCAGGCTTTTTAGATGTGAGGGGCGAGTTGGAGGGCTCTGGGTTCAACTGATCTTACCTGCTTCCGAGTCTCTCGGGTAGAAACCGAGCGCGTGGGGATTGGCATGTTGAGATCACAGCTTTAGCTGCAGGTTAGAAAAGGGAAAGGAAATGGAGGAGCAGGAAGTCACTCCAGGCGCTCAGTAGCTGATTCCGGAGATCAGATCAAAGCTGCGGTCACAGCTGACAACAATCGGAGCTTGGCACTTGGTACTGCTGCAGAGGAGGCACGCGACACTTTAGGCAATCGAATTCAGATCTAAAGCTCCAGTTGAGAGTCCGATTTCTAGAAAAAAGGAACGACCCTCTCAAACCTCTGAATGGATCAAATATTTGGGAGCAGAATGATTCTTGCGGGGAATTCCCCCTGATGCTCAGAGCTAAAGCAATGTGTCAATGTAGCTCGAAAAAGCTAGAATTTCCATAATATACAAATAAGCTGACAATTATGTCAGCAAAAAGGTGCCGTGGTCTAGTGGTATGACGTCACGTTGTGGCCGTGCCAGCCCCGGTTCGATTCCGGGCGGCGCCAATTTTTTCTGCCGGAGATTTTTTTTTTACCCTTATTTCTCAGCACCAGCGGCAATGGCGCAACCATATTCCCCCTGCTCTGCTTTCTAGAAGAAACCACTACCTAGCACATTTGCTCCCCATCATCATAGTTACATCGGAGGAGGTCCCGACCCCGAGCCGACGGCCTCATTCCGGGCAACGACGGACATATATGGAACAATATGGATCAGTCCTTCCTGCCCCGCCACCCCACCTTAGCTCTGACCGAAATCACCCCTCAGTGACCTCACCAATCCCTCAACTTTTCTCTTATCTACTTATTCTCTTCCATCCTTCCTTTACAATCTAACAAGTATACGTCAGTTCATCGCCATCCCATCATGCCAGGCCCAGCTCCGAACCTTTTCAGCTTTCAAGATACTGATGCCCTGGCCAAGCAATTACGGCCCTATGTCCTCCGCAATCAAAACGCGGCCCTGAGCCGTCACAACACTTTCCGCGTCGCAGTATCTGGTGGCTCTCTCCCTACTGTTCTCGCGAAAGCTCTCCTCGCTCCCGGAGATGGTACCCCAGAGGATACTGCTCAATTTTCCAAGTGGGAAATCTTCTTCGCAGACGAGCGCGCTGTCCCTCTCGATCACGAGGACAGCAACTACCGTCTTCTGAAGGACGAGCTACTTAGCAAGATACCTTCAGAACTCGGCTCACCCAATGTGCACACGATTGATGAGAAGCATGTCAATGGCGACCCTCAGGAGTTGGCGGATTTGTACCAGGAAGAGCTGATGCGCTCCTTTGCGGCCAAGGACAGCGTTAAGCTGCCCGTTTTCGACCTCATTCTTCTCGGCTGCGGACCAGATGGCCACACTTGCAGTCTTTTCCCTGGACATGAATTGCTACGGGAAAAGGATGCGTGGGTGTCTGCTATCAGCGACTCTCCGAAGCCGCCACCAAAGCGCATCACACTCACATTGCCCGTCGTCACGCATGCTGTGAGTATCGCCTTCGTCGCCACTGGTGGAGGAAAGAAGGATATTCTCAAGCAAATCTTCGATGCAGAGGAAGGGAGGAGCCTTCCGTCTGCGCTGGTCAACCAGGGTGGGGGTGAGAAAGTCAGTTGGTTCACCGATCACGCGGCTGTTGACGGTGTTGCGTTTCCAAGACGGGGAAGCCTGTAACTGAGTTGGACTACTCCATGGGCTAGAGCTAAAAAGTATTGGTCAAATACTAATGTTCCATGCGTCCACCTGTATGTTTACATTATAGATTACCCAGGCTAGCATTTTACTTTCTTTCTCCGTGCAAAATAAGGTTATGCATTATACTCACGTCCTTGCTCCCTCATAACAAACATCCTAAGTGTGTCATCCCTCTAGGCATTACATATTGAAGAGTCTGAAAGGGTATCGTCGTTCATATCTCATATTTACCGACACTAGCATAGGAAAACCTAGTTTTACTCGGTTAATTTGCAACCATTGATTGAACATGCCAATTTCTTGTCAGCATGTCTAATTCTTATAATACAACTGTACTTTCTAGTAAAACGCGTTGTGGGCCAGTACATCAAATCATTTCTCTATATGGCCTTTTATTTCGTTCCCTTGTTTCTCCGTCTTCTTCTTCACGTCTTAGCCGGGATCCGTCCTCGCTTGAACCGTGCCCCTAAGTAAGTCCGCATAGTTGAGGGTGATGGGCACATCCGGTATCACTTTCAGAGCCGTTTCCATGCTGCGAGACAGGTAACTGTCTGGTAGTACTCTACATCGAACACGTTAGAACACGCGGCTTTCTAAGCTCAATATGTCAAAGGCATAGTCACAGGAAGAATAGACTATTATCTACGCTCGTCAGGTTAGGGATGAAGAGCCGTCCTGTACTGAGCTGCTGGTCTCGAGATCTCTCGGAGTGACTACTGTTATTTAAGTTGGTTGCTGATCTTCAACTCATCCACCCGGCCGTTTAGAAAGAGCAATGCAACCAAGACAATGTCTCTGCCATTTCGGCAGTTAAAAACCATTCCCCATCAGTATAATAGTCAATGTAGGACCACTAGAAACTGGTGATTTATCTGGCTTCGTTTTCAGTAACATATTACTGAACACCGCAAGGGCAAGTTGTCTCTAATCTACGGACTCAGGAACTACGGGATCCTTGCTGGCCACAAGTGTAGGTACTTAAGCCACTACAAACGCAACAGGGTACATGTGTGAGACAGTCAGCCTCGGTCTCAGTCATGCCCATGCTTGTTTCAGCGTAACGGTTTCAGTCAAGCGTGACCGCTTAACCCTTAAACCAAAGCTTGTCAGGGTGCAATATTTGATTCCCTTGATCAGCTTCAAGAGAGTCGTCGTCTGAAAGCCGGACAATTAACAGGGGATGGATAATAGTAATTATGTCTCAGAATATGCATACCATCGCGGTTTGCGGTGGCATTGTAAGGACAAGCCTTCCAGTTCCGAAACGCATGTGAGTGAAGGGGGCAATTGAGGTGAGCTCTCGAGCTATATAAAACCAAAGGCTGTAACATTTGAGAGAGTATGCCAAGTCAAAAAGCCTACTTTCTAAAAGTAGAAATGAGGAAAAAAATGTTGGCGCCGCCCGGAATCGAACCGGGGCTGGCACGGCCACAACGTGACGTCATACCACTAGACCACGGCACCTGATAATTGAAAATTGCTTCAACTATTTAAAAACATAACTATAATCTTAGTTTGGAGCTAAATGCTTACTATTAACATGTGCCCAGAGCAAATTTTCTATATCAACTTAGATGAAATCGCAGGCATAGCATACCAATATGAGACTTTTACCTGAGCTGAACCTAGTCTGGATCCAAAGTCTACTTTTATTATCCATCACAAGTGTGCCGTGCAGAAGCTTGTCAACAAAGACTTGGAGTGGGGCTTTGTCTAGGCAAGCATTCTAATCAAGACAACCTTATATCTCAACAAAATCCGACAGTTACTGGTCTAGTATGACTAGCAGACCCCGTCGTACTCATGCCGACTACACAGTTGGTGGATGTGTGCCTTGCCCATCGAGATGACGGCTGCAAAGCTCATGTTAGACGCGATACACGAGGATTTACTAGTCCCTCCAGCAGACTCGAATACGTACTAGGCAGTATTGGGAATCAAAATATCACCATTGCCATTTTACCACAGGGTATATATGGTATAACAGCCGCTGCAACAGTGGCGACACATTTATTATCTCCCTTTTCCAAAATCCGGTTCAGCCTAATGGTTTGTATTTGGTGGAGGAGTACCAACTGCTCATACAGATATCCAACAGGGTGATATTGTCGTGAGCCAGCCAAAAAATACATCTGGAGGGGTGGTACAATATGATCTTCTTAAAGTACTAGGCAACAGTGAATTCAAGCGCACAGGGATGCTAAACTAGCTGCCATGGCCTCTGCTAACTGCTCCTGGTCGGCTTAAAGCACGTCATTATATAGAGGATAGTCGGGCTTCTGAGTGTCTCGATAATATTCGAGTTAGGGCGCGTTGAGCTGCAAAATTCGCCCGGCTAGTACAGGAGGAGGATTATTTATACCAAGCAGACTATGCATACCTGGATGGACCACCGAACACCTGTGATAACTGTGACAAATCCAAACTTGTTTCATGTCCTACACAAAACTTCAGTGAACCAGACATTCACTACGGTCTAATTGCGTCAGTGAATTGATTGGTGAGAAATGGCAAATATCGAGATCGGCTTGCGCAGGACCTAGGGGTATACTGTGTAGAAATGGAGGCTTCAGGGTTAATGAATCACTTTCCATGCCTAGTTATTCGGGGTATTCTGATTATGCCGACTCTCACAGGAACGAGACATGGCAAGGATATGCAGCAGCAGTAGCAGCGGCCTATGCTAGAGAGCTCCTCTTGAAGGTTCCAACTAAAGAGGTCAATGAACTGTTGACAGCACGTGAAGCCTTGGCACCTGTTGACACATTCAACACAAATGATTTAATGATCAAAAAACCGCCGGCTGCGAAAGTCCTCTATGAGGAAAAAAGGATATGGTTGGAGCTGTTTCTCCCTAATTCCAAGAAATGGTGCAAGACTGTGGAATAGCCTAGTGCAGGTCCAGTATGCCTTCCTGGAGACCTGGGCTTCGCCTTGGGCACATTGTGACCGTGTGTCTCTTGGGGGATGCACAGTCTGAAGACCCTGAAACCCCCAAAACTTACGCCAAGGTTACCGATCTTCGAAGCGTGGGGGACGGATGCTATATGGTTGTATACACATGGCTGTACACAAGGGGGGAGATACTGGCAGACATGGAGACAGATGCGGGCATTCCAGAAGAGCTTCGTGGAAACCTGAACCAGAGATGGCCAGAAAGCGCGGATTATGATTATATGTTCAGCACTAACCGGACAGTGACGCTCTGGGACACTGCTATCTGTCTTGCACCGGATCACGTGGTTTCGAGGATACATGACAGCTTGGTCTATATAACAAGGCCGTCAGAGTGCTGGATCTTGGATATAAATGACTTTCGTGTCAGGTGGATGGAGAAGATTGTTGAGTTGGAGGTACCGCTGACACCACCCGGATCACGAGGGTCAGATTCCTAGGTTGGTTTGTACGCAACGTATATAATTTTACATTGTGACTATCAATTTTGCTCAATCAAGCATCTACTATACCCTTCCCACGCGCACTCACGCGCACTCACATGCACCCAGTCAGGATTCTAAGTATTACCTGTAAAGCGGGAACCATTCAGAGCTCTTCTCGCTACTGTTATTTGGTTTGTTTCACTTACTGTGTGACGTCCTATAAAATCTACCCATTGTAACCTTTGACGAATTTTGAAGTTGTGGGAAGTGATGGATATTTCTCGTTTTGAGTGACCAGCACGGCCGGCTACTTGGTCGCACCTATCCAAACTATCCAGCTCGTCAAAGTCGAAAGCCAGGGCAAAATACAACAGTTGGACGTGCCAGGTAATTAGTCTATTAAATAAGAGACTCAGGGATCTGTCTAGGGCTACCCAAGAAAAGTATTGTACGCATTTAGAGTCAAAAAAGCCTTGGTAGTTATGCCTTATGGTAGGCTCAGGAGGGGTTATCGCTAAATACAGCACTGCAGCCAACAACGATCGAGCAGACCCCAAGCCAGACCCAGCCGAGTAATAGAATGCGTTTGGATCTATACCAGTCACCGTTACCTGCAACGAGGATAAACGTGCCCACTGTCAGACTGTATCCGCCAACGTGCCAAGTCATGCGGGTGGCCTCTGTCAAATGCTGGCCGAGGATCGAGCACTCGATGTGTATAAGGGGAAGGATGTAGCTGACGGCATCTTGGATGAAGAGAGCTGGGCTGAACCATGAGCAGTCAGAAAGATCTATTCCCTGTAACTGGAGGGCGACGCTTGGTAGTGGTGGTCGGATCCAGACACTTGCTAGAGAGTCTCTGATGTGCTTGGCTTTGCTTGATGTATTGTGCATGATCCAAAGGAAATGGTGATGCGAAATGGTGTAAAACGCATTCTGCATTTCTTCACGGCTGGCTTCATAGTGCTCTGTTGAATGTTGGATATTGATTTCAGGCATCAGAGCCTAAGTCATGGAAGGTCTACCTCGCCTGTATTGGACAACCGGAGAGTGAATTCAGAAGAACTGACGGGTGGAGGCGTGACAGCCTGACTCAGCATTACCTCGAGTTCGATATATAGACGGTTTGTCATGTTCTTTCTTTCGCTAGTGCAGTGGCTCCACACTATATCTACTCCCCACGAAGGTGCATCCAAGGATCCATGGTATTCCGAGAGTATGTGCTAATATGGTTACTGACGGTTGTGTTTACACGTGCATGGGTGGGTCAACACCAATTCATTCATTAAAATTAATGTCCAAGTCAACTGATTAGCCCAGCATCAGGCAAGAACACAACAGCAGGAACCGGTGGAAATTCAGATCACGTCAATGAAGCCCTCCCAGGACGCACGGCAGATTCCAAGGCCTTGAGCGCAGCGCCGTCACTGACGTCAACGGAAGTGTCATGAGCTCCAAGGTGCCTGGAGCTCTTTATTAAAGTCATCTTCGTGCACCTTGCTCGCGTAGGAGACGGGGCAGCCCTCGCGCACAAATGCATTGATTGTCCACGGCTGGGGCTTTTGGTGCTGCTGATGATGAGGACGTGGCTGCCTGGGAGCTAAGTGTCAAGAACCATGGCTAGAAAATGATATATTGAATCTTGGCTAGGCTGCTATTTCACGGAACCTTGCGGGATAAATCAAATCATACTAGGGTCTATCTAGGACTCATTTGCGGTCTTTGCATTTGCGGCCTCCCAGGATGTCTGGAGACAAAGAACCGATTGCCTCAATGGAGAGTATCAGGCCTAGGCCCGATGACCCTCAATCAGAAGCTCCGGAAAACTGCCCGGCATTCTTCGGTCCTGTTACTCATTTCTTCCTACCAGATATCTTCCTGTCATCTTCCTCGCTTTATGATGATGCTGATTCACTGCGTACCGCTGGTACTGTCTCGGCCCTCAGGCAGTCTATCGCTATAATGGAGGCCGATTCACAGAGTCAGAGCCAGCCTGCAATACTTCTGCGCTTACTTATTCGGAGCCTGAGCTTATACAGCAACTGGTCGAGTTCATTTTTGATTAGGATCGAACAGTTCTCTTCGTCCTATTAGTGTACAAGGCAAAGAATACTCAATCCCTTTGGTATCCCTTCATCCCCTCTTAGTAGCAAGTTCTGATGATCAGGCAAAGGACCAACCTATATATACTCGGCTTGGACTCCCAACAACCAAGTACCTAGATACTTGCGCTATCGTCTGCATGAAGTTGGTGGTTGAAGCCTTGCATCTGCGTAGACTCAGACCGGACAAGAGGTGCCTGCGCTCCGGAGCGGGCATGTCCTGCTTCCATGCGGGTTCTTCATATGCTCGAGAGTTTTGGAAGTGGTTAATGGCACGCATCCCAATATGCGGATGTGAGCAAAGTAGGCCGTACTCACCTGAGTATAAAACGGGAGGTCCGAGCTATTCTTAACATCTATCTAGCAAAGTGAGCTTTACAAGTAAAAAAATACCAGAAAAAGAAGTTGGCGCCGCCCGGAATCGAACCGGGGCTGGCACGGCCACAACGTGACGTCATACCACTAGACCACGGCACCTAATAATTGAAGGATGTTGTATATTCTTACAAATATAAGAAAAACATAAAGCGTAACCTTCCAGCCCATCGTCAACCGTCAATGTTATGGTCTTTTAATAACCCAGCGAGCCGTCAAACTTTTTCTATGTCATGATTTGATAGGCCAATGCAACAGCGCAGGTGGATTGTCCGCTGAAACAAGCCCTAACTTGGGCAGTCTGTAGTCATATTCAAAGACATGCTGGCACAAAGTGCCAATACAGTTGAACTATACTCAATATCTTTCCCATTTCTAAAGGAGCCTTCCATGTCCTTCATGTCCAGGGGATGGGAGTCCTGGCCATTGGCCTCTAGCCGAGCAGGAAAGTAATGGTGCAAGCTGCAGTCTATTGTTTCTTGCGGGCATGATTAATCCCTCAAGGAGGGAAGGAGCAACGCTGACGGGGTCCAATGGGCGTCCGTCCTTTGCGTACAGTACCTCTCAGCTACAAGGGAGGGCGTAATAGCTGAAAGGGCTCTGGGACTGACTCCTGCTATGCCGTAGGCGTTTGTCACGGTGAGTATTCTGGCACGTGGATACGAGGATGTTGCACTGAGTACGGTAGCCTGGGTATGGTGGAGTATATACTGTTTGCATGGATACAGTGGACAGATCATGGCAGGGCTGATTGACTAACTTTGCACTGTTGTCTGTGGCAAGCGTACAGGCACATGCCAGCCTTGAACCCACTATAAGGACTGGACGCTCTGGTATCTGCCGCGACGCTTCTCTTGGTTATTGTTAGTCTGAACCTGGACGGGATGCTGGCACCGGTTGTCGAAAATGGTAGCTTTTGACATGGACACGGTACTACCCGACGCATGTAGAGGTCGAGTGATATATACAGGGTGGTCTGGTTGTTATCAGCTTTGTACTCGCTGTTCAGGTCATGTATTTGTTTGACTTTACTGGTGTAACTGATCTTGATTCTACCGATGTCTCTGTATGCATGTTTAACCCGCGAGTTTGGTTACCAGGATTCGATTGACTGGGTGCATGGGCGACTTTGACACCATATATATATAAATGTGGCTGGATTATACAGCTTTCTCCTGCCATTTATTATAGAGAACACATGCACCCAACACGAGTTGGTTAAAATCATCAGCAAAAAAGATACCAAGAGCACTAGGCATTCACAACACCGTAGAATATGGTGTGCTAGGGATAAAAAAATGGCGCCGCCCGGAATCGAACCGGGGCTGGCACGGCCACAACGTGACGTCATACCACTAGACCACGGCACCTATTAGTTGTAGGACAGCCCAAACTTTGACTATATAAAGCTTAGCAGCTTGCAGCTTATGCTTGAAGCCCATTGCGTGATCGTGAAGTCCATGTCCCCGTGCGCTAGGGTTTACCTGCAAATGGGCCCGAAATATCGATTAAATTAGAGAGATATCGATAATGAAGACACCGTTTGTGACGCCTACTCAAGTTGATAAGTCCTTCGTCAGCCATCGACTTCAACATGACGTTGGCTTGAATTACCATAGTCGCGCTCACGCAAGGAGTTTATAACTTGATATCATCCTACAAGCTTCCTGACCCTACGCTGGCCTACCTACGCTGGCTGACCTGCGCTTCGCTCCGGGAGCGCTTCGATGGCCGAGACGCTCCGGGTGACTCAGCTTGCCCTGCGGGGCACCCTCCCGGGGGGGCCTCCCGGCAGGCCCTGCGGGACTTTGGTAGCCTTCGGCGGACCGGAGAGAGCTGTAAATGAATTTTCGACCAATGATAGAGCTGCTACGGAGGTCTGATGGACTGTCAATTAATTTTGACTAACATATTGATTGTACTCTGAATATCAATAGGAATCAGTAACCTGCCAGACAAAGAATTGATGGACTGTTAAAGGACCTAAGATAATATATTATTATCCAGATATCAAGAATACAAATGCAAAGTACTGTAAACTACAACAATAGGCTGCAAGGGGTCTATATAAAGTATCTAACAGCCTATAAGTTGTAGATAGCCAGTTTTTATTATACATCTATCTAACTATTAATATCCTCCACCACATCCTCTTCTTTATCTACGGCTAAAATCCTGCCTGCAGTGCTGGTTGCTGAGTGGTACCAGGCTGCCAAATATCTAAACTATCTGCTGCCCAGGCAGCCCTGCTTGCCATGCTGGCTGTCCGCGAGCCTCAGATTTGGCAAAAGTACATTAGGGATGGCAAATCTTTAGTTATGTCTATAACAGCAACTCTAAGGCCCTTCTGGGGCAGATGGTTGGTTCTTATGCGCCCAAGCCATGTACTCACTGCCACATTAAGGAAAGTAGACTATTTGAAGGTTGTATAGTGGTAGCTGGGCGATTCCAGGGGGGCTTGTGCTAACTGCCACTTGGCAGTGAGGGCAAGCAGTGTGACTTTCACAGTAAATGGTCTATTATCCAGACTGAAAGAGTAAACTGCTGACAGGTAATATTAGTCGAAAATCTTGTAACTACTACCCTCAAGCATGCCTGCAAGTGTGCTGCCGCCCTTGCTGCGCTTGTTGCTGGAGAGGAAGAAGAGGAGGAGGAGGAGGAGGAGGAGGAGGAGGAGGAGGAGGATGAAGAGGAGGAAGAGAATGCCCGCCGCCGCAAAGGCAAAGCCCCGGCCACCTCTGCCCGTAAGGGGGTTCATTTTGCCAGTCATGACACCCGTGAACATGCAGATAGAGTCCCGCGCCGCGCCCAGCGCTTACACACATGCTGGCCGTGGCAGCCCGACAGGTATCTGCCGCCGCTGCTGCCCAGGAAGCTCTCGCCCAGACGCTGCTCCTGGTAGAATACATCATGGGTGTATATTGCATTCTGCGAATTAAGTGGATAACACGTGACTGCGGTGGAGTCAGAGGGTAAAGTTCGTATAGTAATGTTAATTTCATATCGCCAGGTATATGTCCTCGTGGTTCGATCAGATCCAGGAGCTCTGGTTTGCTGATGATACATTGTGATCTATCTATCTTCAAGGGGGAGGGGTAGTGGTGATGTCACAGCCTGACAACGCGGCCCTGAGGATCTGGCATTATCCCGGTCGCATGAGGCCTTGGACTGAAGATACCCCTGGAATGACTGGCTGCTCGTCGATCGACTCAAGCCATTGTCAAATCAGCAACTTGGCACAGACGGCATACAATTGGTTCCGGCAGCCCTGAAGCAACCAGAGAGATCACTGTTTGGTCAACGTGCATTAGGGCCATCGAGGGCCCATGCACACTTACGCCATCATGCAGAGGTCCTGGCAGACGAAGTGCTGGGGTCGATTCCAAGGTCGCTACTGTCTCTGTTTCTCCTGTTGGCCATTGCACCTGGAATCTGACTAGGCCTGGATCCTGGTTGTCGCAACATCGTTCGACAGAATATATACGTGACTGAAACGCACGACCCCTCCGTAAGTGGCTCCCGGCCTGAGACGCGATCGAAGCACTGACAAAGGGGCAAGGCACTGCACTCCAGACTGCGTAATGATATGCGGGGGTATGCACGATACGGGTTTATCCGTCACGGTTAGACTGCAAGTGCCTGCCTCCCCAGGGGACTTGGCGGGTAGAGCTCGCAGGGACCCATCGGCCAAGGTTGGAGTCGCTGTGGATAGTCGGTCGCGGGGCACTACTACCCAACCGTGGCCTAGGTGGACCAGGAATCCTCAAGAAGAGTGGCAGGTGGGAGAGAAATGCGAAAAGACTCGACACTTCACTCTTTCTCTTCTTTCGTATCTAAGTCGAAGACGTCATCACGGCAATACCGGGTTACAGGTGCAATACCTTATCAGTGTCTTGCAGGATTGACGCCAGGATGTCGGCGAAATCGGCACATTGAGGCAAATCATAAAATGCCTCAAATGGCATTGATATGCAAAAGAGTGTCCTAGCTTAGATGCTAAAGTCGTCTAACTCGATACTAACTCGATAGAAGCCCAAAGGGTTTTAGTGTAGTAGTGCTGTGTAGTATGATCATTCGAGGAAACCGCCCCGCTCGATACCTACCCGACGTACGGAAAAGGAGTCCAGGACGCGCCGGTTGGGCCAGAGTCAGACCACAGTCGTGGTTGAAGCTTCCAGCCTTGGAAGCTGACACCAGCCCGGGAAGGTAGCCCACCAATCAAGTAAACACGTGAAGAAGATCTACCCCGTTAGTCCGTTGAACCGCCTGCGCTGCGGTACTGCCAGAGAACGTGGTCTGCCGCAGTACCGGCGAGATACCAGTTATCCTGAATTAGAGAGCACGAGTTGGGAAGGCACGAGGCGGGATGGACATCTTCGAAACGCCTAAGGTGGAGCTGTCAAGTTTCACTGCCGAGTGCTGACGACTATAGGCTTCCACCAATTGCCCGATCACCCGGATACAGCTGTCAGTTGATTCTTTATGGTTTTGAGTCTGAGGTGAGACGGGCAACGGTTGTTGTCCGACACAGCCACAGCCGAAGGACTACGTTTTACGTGCCCTGCCGTCCCGACGGGCTATATTTACCGGGGACGAGCAGACCGTGGTGAAAAAAAAAAAAAAACCTCAGCTGAGGGTCGAGAATCGAGTTCATGGTATCCTTGGTCATCGATGCGATGGATCTTGAACTATGCGGGAAGATGATCCGGTTGACAGTTCGACTTGGGAAGCCCATGGATACATGACTCCGCCGCTGGATTTATGATCCGTGACGAGTTTGCCGTACGGAGCGTTTCTGTACCTGTAGGGCGAATCTGGGCGATCGCTTAACAGTCAGTCATGACGACACGACAGAATGATGAGCGACGACCCAACCATACGGTCGACAGTGCTGATTCCATCTGCACGATCTCTTGCACAAGCTATCTGATGACGAGTCTCAAGCATAAGTATGGTGACATACAGTCTAGAAAGGTGAATTAGACCATCCCAACACTGTATCAACAATGCAGTACAAACAGCAGGCAGGAAGCACCCTCAACTAGTACCCGCTATGCGACCATGGATGAAGTCCGCCAGATTCCTTGGTTGACATAGTGATATTCTATCGGGAACCACTATTTTTCTGACAGACTAGAGATTGAGAGTCTAGAGCGACTATGGAGCAGTGAATATCGCAAGAGCGCTATCTATAGAGTATCTGGTGAGCCTAGAATCTAGCATTTGAAGGAGTCGGTATCAGAAGGAAAAGCCAGATTTAAGGAAAAAGAATTTGTTTTATTTAATAAAGAAAGAAAAAAAAAAAGAAAAGAAAAATCCCGAAAAGGGGAACTGGGGAGGAAACAGGGACCTGAGCGAGGAAAACGGAAGCCTGAGAGGTGGGTCGATTGAAACTCTAAGGCTGCCCCGGCCTGGCCCATACTAAATACTTATACGCCTCCCTCCGCTTCTACAATCTTCCACTTTCTTCAACTCTTCTGCTTTTAGCGACCGACCAAAACTACCAAATAATCCATACACTCTGCCGCCTCTGCTGCGTCTGCTTTCCGAGCCTCACACCTACCGCCATGAGCTCCTCCTCTGTCCAGGTCACCCGCCCTCCCTCCAGCGCCGGCACCGGAAAGGACGTCGCCAACACCAGTGCCCCAGGAACCATGAGCTTCGATGTACGAACCACTTTGCGTTTTATTCTGCATTTCTGGGACCATTTATTAATAGAGCATTTTCCACAGATTATAAGATGTTCCAGGTGTCAGAAGAGCCTAAGTATTGAGAGTGACTCTACGCCTGGGGTGGTTCGATTCGGCATGAACAGCTACTACTGTAGTAGATGTGCTTCGATGGTTGGCTTTATCCGCTGAATGAATGGGCTTCTGAAATACGGCTACGACGCGATACTCTATTCTGCCTCGCAACGATGTCGGACACCAGTTTATCGGAACCATACACTACTACAAGTCGAACTCGAACTCGCACCGGAACCCTCCTCTCGTCATTTATAGACTGGGAAACCATAGCACCTGAATCTCGGCATCGATAATCGTCGGCCTCGCCGGATGGGTCATACAATAAATGAATGGCATTCGCCCTGGACTACCTGGACACCTCGATACTTCAGACATGTTTCGAACGTCTTCACTGTGCTGGCGCAGAATGGCCTAACGAGGCCAAATAGCATTGGCAGGTCCAGTCACTGTTTATCAGCAAGTCCGCAGCCGCGTCGCTACCTCCGACAGTGTTTCCACATACCAGTCGCGATTAAACGCAGTCCGAATGAGCTTCACTCGCTTATCGGCCCGGTCGCACGCGATGCACATTGGAACCTGCGATACCACGAATTCTACCACGATTTGACAAAACGTTTGGGGATTCATTCGGAAATAGACGACCGGGAACCACCGCATCTCATCTTCCTAATAGAATAGATTACATTCGGGCTGCTATTGGTCGCGCTTTTTTCGCCAGGAGAAAAGTAATATGATGTGGAATCGGCTCGGATGGCAACACTCCGTGTATCTAACTAGCTAGCTACGAACGCAAGCATTCTTGACAAACAAATTCCCCCTCTGTTCTCCAGTTTCAGTAAGGGCCACTTGGATGAAACTACTGAAACTACTGAAACTACTGAAACGGCCCAATTATGATGCTAAACTAGAACCCAGATCAGTAATTTGACGCGCCTATCGCAATGTTAATCTGCGGTAAACCCCAGAGATCTTCGCCACGCTCGCGGTGAACTCGTAGATCACTCGGCCGGGAGGAAGCGCCTGCATACGACGGCTTATACTGAGTAGTTTTTTGACACCCAGAATGTCGGTACTCGATCCAGCTGATAGCCGACCCCCCCAGCTTTACAGCCAGATGAGAGACTGAGTTTCGACATCGACACCACAACCACGCGACACTGAGAAACCCCGTACGTCCGTAAATACGAGCTTATGTCTCACCCCCTTTCCAGAAGAGAACATTGCATACTAGCACTTTTGCAGCCTGGAGATTTCACGCACCCCGCAGTGGATCAATTGAAGAATTTTGGCTCCACGACCCATGTGACTGCCAAAATCTGAGATTCTGAGATTCCAATCTGAATCTGGAGAAAGATTGAATTTGACGGGGGATACAGGCCCCAGAGACTAGCAGGTCGCTAACTACATCAAGCTATTAGACTGGAGAATCGAGGGGCTATTCATGCCCCCATGCGGTTTGCTGCAAGCACGCAACTCCGCGGCCACCATGTGCCTCCCTGCTCCTTCCTCGCGGGTTAAAGATGTTCAACTGCGATCCGCATCTCAGGTCAATCCGATCGGGAAATACTCGGGAACCAGGGTTTGACTGTGGGGGAATGTAGATGACGGTGAAACTGAAGAGTTTTAGGTGCTCCTCAGCAGTAGTGGTCGTGCGCTACTATTATCCCGTATTTCTGGATCCTTGGACTGGAGTCCTCCGGAGCCCACTATTCGCCTTTCTTTCTATCGCGCCTGCGACGCTAATGGCCTGCTACAGCATCTATCTCAGCGCCGAAGTCGGCTTT
This sequence comes from Aspergillus nidulans FGSC A4, assembly GCF_000011425.1. NCBI lineage: Eukaryota > Fungi > Ascomycota > Eurotiomycetes > Eurotiales > Aspergillaceae > Aspergillus > Aspergillus nidulans. Next base: position 3,984,092 of record NC_066264.1, read on the forward strand.
GAGTGCATCAGAGAAACCTATACTGATATCGATGGGGTGCCGCTTCATTTCAGACAGGAAGAAAGATTTAAAAACAAGCAAAAAAACCTAGCAGTTCGGAGAACGCCGTCAGTGAGACGCCGAGATCGTGCCTGGCCGTGGCGGGTCACAGCTGTGCCCTACATTGATCACCCGGGTTGGCCTGTCGGTCAGCCAGCCACAGCCACAAGCCATCAGGACGCAAAAACAAAGAAAAGAGCGCAGACCGCGAATTGGCAGCCGCAGAGTCCCCTATTCTTTTTTGTTGGGTTCGAGCTGCAATTCCGAAACTGTGGGTCGATTGTTGATCGGTGGGCCGATATTCGATAGAGCTTTCTTGGGCTGTTTCATGTTGTCGCCACTACTTCGGCTATGGTCTAACTAATCTGGGTGTTGTTTGTGTCGATTTCTGACTGTTGACCTGAGATGCCGAGTGCTTGTCTCGACTCTTCAAGAATGTCGGCGGTTATTTGCGGAATTGGTCCCAAGGGCGAAATATGCTGTCAAGGGCGAGCTAAACTTGAGTCACCCAGCAGCGTGACTACATCCTGAACCATGTGATATCCTCGTTAAAGCGTTCCATTGACACGGTAAACTCAGTTCCATCTCACCGGGCTGAGACCTGGCACGTTCGGTCTCGCTCGGCATCCATTGACAGCGCTGACTGCTGCTGCTGACTCCACGCATTCATGTGCACGGGATTGAGAGGCTCGGGTCGTGCATATTTCTGTCCAGTAAGGGTTGAACCTGAACTGGCTCACGGTTTGCGTAGTACCTTCGAGATTCTTCTAAAGCAGCGCATGAGCCACGTTGCCAATGCTGTTCAGCAACGCCGCTTCGGTCTTGTCTCGCCCTGGGGAGGCTCAGCCGGCGCCTGCTGATTGGACCCGGATCAATAGTTCACAAGTTCATGCCAAGTGACCACTCATGTGAGAACTTCAAAGTGAAGCTTCTAGTTTGTTGCCCACGCGACATGGTTGGCACTATTATGGGCCATGGCCTGGTATTTTGTGTCTGACCATGTAGAAGTGTGATTTCACGAGGCAGCAATTTCTCAAGGATGTGAAGCGGCTATCAGTACCGTTGAGACAGTTACCGCATGTGGTTTACAAAGGCAGAATGAAGGGCTGTAGGTCGAAAAGAATCCTCCTACCAATCAGACAAAGTCGCCGGTAACCCGTGGCCTCCAGTGCACTGAGAACAATTGGGCCTGGGTGCTTGTCTGTGGCCACGGCGGCCGCCAGGATATATTGTCTGCGATTTCATAATCTCCCAAACAATTGAGGGCGCGGGACAGGGTCAAGACGGTTGCATCACATGTCCATAAAGTAAGTACTTTCGGGCGTATCAATAATTAGGAGTCCAAGAGCAAGTTGGCAAACCTTCCTAGCACCGCGACCTGCGAAGTATCAAACAACTGTGTGTAAGGCTGAATCTTGCGCTGAAGCTAGATTTCTCTCGTCGCCAGCTCCAGTCCTGCCAGAGCGCATGGTGTCTTGGGCTAGAAGTTGACAGGGTCGTAATTGATGTTCGAAATAATATGCTCTTATCTCGAACGCGGAGCGGCCCACGCAATCAGGGCGTACCTCTGCACAGAAGACAACATTGGAGATCTGCCAGGAATGCATAATGGATATTATTTCAGTGGGTGCTGTTACCTCGCCCTTGCCAGCCGCAGGCTGACAGCTTATACTGGCAAACGATCGCTGTAACCCTCTAACCCAAAACTTTGAAAACTTCTGGTCCTGGTCTTTGGAGCGGGAGACAAATTTTGCATATGTCCCGTTCCGATGGCGCTGACCGACCGCTCGCATCACAGAAGAAAACCAGATCCAGCGGTATCTGAGGTTTTCCTGGAGATTCACATACACAACAACGCAGGTGTTAGGGTCTATTGAAGCGTGGGAGTCTGGCACAATCCCCGGAAAGGCCTGGAAGAACGCGAAAGATAACAAGTGTACCTACATATTGCTTTGATTGCTCTGTGGTTGGAGTGACTTTGTGAATCATCTAGTAGTTGGAAGTTGACTGGTCTTATGCTGTTGAAATTGGTCCATCAATCATCCGTTCAGCATCTGTATGACCGAGAGACCACAGTCATATAATGAGATGCAGCAACAGGAGAATACTCATGTACGGGTAGGTATTCCATGGATTGTCGCCCGTTCAACTGGGGTTAGAATATTTAAGCTTCACCCCATGAGGAATGTCAAAGGACATTACTCGCCTTACTATGCGCCTACCCGACGTAGACGGTCGTCGCGTTGCTGTAGCCGAATTGATATCTCTCATGCGAAGGTCGGTCAGGGATCATCCCGGATGTTTGGATTGATGAGGGCTTCTTATTGAAGAGCGGAGAAGGAATGGCCTCGCTTCCCCGCTGCAGCCTGCCAGCCTCAAATGCCAGCCAAAAATGCCTTGAGAGGGCTGCTGTGCTTTCGCGGTGACCCAAATAGTCATTTTGGAGTGTCTGTTCGCCTTGTACCATGTCGGTCGGAAGCAGAGAGATGAGAATCGATCCTTCTCCTTGTCCTGGATTTGTGCGGGTCATCGGACCTGATACATCAGAATTGTCTCACAGCGAACCAATTTTGAAGCAATCAAAAAGCGAGACTCGTCCAGCCGCCGCCAATCATGACTGCACCCACATTATCTCCAAGTCTTGAAGTCCATATGGAGTCGATGGAGAGTACTTTGCTTTTGCCTGATTCCCTGGTTTCGGCCTCTCAAACCTCGACCAACTTATTCAACGTTCACCCCTCACTGAACGCTCGGACAGATCGTCTCGCCTCATTGTGGACACTGGAATGCCCATCCAGCCACTGGTGACTGCACAGTGTACCCAAAGGTTATGCAAGGTCAGAGCAGCGCCACTCAGACGGCCATTCCACCCCAGCTTCAAGAGCTCCAGGTTGCTTCCCCTGGAGAACGGCCCGAAGCCCAGTCTGGCGGTGTAACGTTCATAGCGCCAAGACTAAGCCTGGGGAATTGACGGTGTTATTCGACGAGGGAGATCTGGAGAAGACGAGGTTTGTGCGAGGCCGAGTCCTGCGGGCGACTGGGAATCTGGTCAATGTGACTGTTGGATAGGCTTATAGAGTTTGGATATGTAAGTATCTGAATACTCAGCGTATGTATGCTTGGTTCATCCAAAGCGAATGAGAGAGAGAGGAAAAAGGATGGAGGAAAAGTACATCATGGGTGGATGGACTATTGAGGGAGAAAAAGAAAGTTCTCCAGCCTGCCTGTGGCCGTGGCCTGTCTGCTTCTTCGTTTCCCTTCCCTTACCATCTCCTAGGCTCCGTCCCTCTCCTCCCAGACCTCTTCATCGTTAATCATGCACGACATATCTGGGCCCCGATCCTCTCGATTCCAGATCCCAGTCGACTTGACACATCTTCGTGCTTTTGCGGCCCCAAAGCTGTGCCCCTGTCATTCGTCAGCGGGCTCAGCGATCTGTCGGTGACGCTCTTGTTGCCTACCTTTTGCCATCCGCCCCTCGATGAAGAACTCATTCTCATCAAACTGTTTACTTCTTGCCACCCGTTGCTTCACCCGTCGTGACGGGCTTTCATTGGGCCGATCTAGACGGTCATTCCGGCGGCTGTGGCTGTTGCCCTTTTTCCCGGGTTATTGTGCCTCGACTCGATGGAGATCGAAGCACCGTCATTTCAAGCCACCTGCTGCTTCTTTCTACTCGTTCTAGTGCTCTAGCTTAAAGTCCAGAGACACCATTATCTTTCACTGGCATCTCAGTTTGCGACCTAGAGTTGCTACATCCTTAAGGTACCGTTTGCTGTTTGCCCTGGGATTGCGATTCTATCTTGAAGTTGATACGCCTGGGGGTAGAATAGTGGCACAAGGACATCCTGTCAGAAGCAGAGAACGAGCCCCAATTATCCCTGCATCGATAGACGAGCAAGATCTAGTGTCTCACGCGTCGTTTTATTGGTGTCACTACTCTTCCGGGGTTGCGATATCGACTACCCACCGGATAGGAACCCGTGATTTCGCTCAAGGTCCGCAATATTGCATTATATTATCCCCGACTCATCCACCAAAGCAGAGTCTGTACTACCGAAGCAATGTCTTTCCCTCCGCGCGGGAAAGGTCGTGGATCTAGAAATAGGGGTACCGAGGAGGAATACGTGCTCTTCCTCCAGGGGGTGAGTTCTCTCACCTCAATATCACCGCAGCCATGGCTCACTGGAAAGACAGATCCCACCTCGCTGTCGCTGGCAAGAACTTAAGGACTTGGTCCGACAAACCGCGTTGCACATTCGTCAAGCAGTGGTCTACGATGATCACCATGGATTTCCTACTGGGCTAGGGCAAATCATCGTGAAGGAAGAGGACGAGGCTTGGAGGACATACCGTAAGTACAAGATATGCTTCCATCAGGGTCAATGACTTAGAGGTGCCATTAAAGACAGATTATCCACCAACGGTTGGGAAGGGCAGAGCCTGGTGGTCACCCTTGCGCGAACGAGTGCGCCGACTCGGCCGATTGCAGGGCCTACAAAAAGTCCTACCTGTATTATACAGCCCAGCTATGTCACAGGGTATTCACCGCCGCCAAGAATGGCCCAAATCAGCGCTATACCACCCTCTCCCGTACCTACTGAGTAGGCTTTCCCACCGTCCGTGTTGAGTGTCTAGGCTAATCATAATCAAGACCCGTTGTACCCTCGAGCCCAAACTACCACAGCGCAGATTACAGTGCTATGGTCAACCCAATATATGTTTCTCACCAAACCTACATGCCAGTCTTTACGGACCCGTTATATCAGGCCGTCTCAGGTGTCCCAAACTCGCCTACCATCCAACCCTCTTTCTGCGACCCAATGGTTTTCGGTCTTATCCCTCCGTATGCCATGTCCCACCAGATGCACCCACCCGTCATAGCAAACAGCTTTAGACAGAGTCATCCCGGCACTGCCCCAGGCAAAGGTATGCACAGTTACAACGCTTATAGCAGTACCTCCCCGTCTTACCCATGCCAAAACCTGCGCCGCTGCATCCTTATCCAAAACCTCAATCCAACAGCTACAGAGCATGACCTACTTGACTTCCTGCAGGAAAGCGTTGCTATAGAGAAGTGTGAGATTCTACCGCCACACACCACATCCAATTCCCAGACCACTCGGAGCAGACTCACTGCGCGCGTCACGCTTCGCTCTGCAGAAGATGCCAAACGAGTCGTGGCACTGTACAACAACACCATTTTCATGCGGTTCAGGATCCGAGTCAAGGTTGACAGGGACGCCCCGCACACATTCTCATACGATATTGCTCCCGATCAACATCACTCGAATACAGCTGAGCTGCCTACTTCTGTAGGTAGAGCGGCTCAAATGGAGTTCACTCCGTCTCAAACTGAGACCTTGAGCCCAGACTCGGACGAACAAACTCGGAAGAGCGAGTCTCTGCAATGCAAGGTCACTGACCCATGTCCCGAAGCCAAACTAAAGTCTAAGTCAGTTGACATCTGCCGGCCACTGGTCGTTAATGGGTCTGGTGTCGGAGGGAGGACCGCCGTCGCGATCTGATACATTGCCATTTCGCTAGAAGTTTACGGTCCATGCCCTACCCCGTTTTTTTTATTATTTATCTCTTCACTTATGTCTCAGGTGATCACTTCTGAATTGCTCCTTGGTTCTTGTCTTTAAGCTTTTTTGTCATACAGCGTTATTACTTCATATAGGTGGGTTGACCTTGACCATGTTCAGTAGTTTAGGCGTATAGATATTGTCATATATATCAAACCACACTCTTTCCCTACGGCATGCTCATATCGGTCTCATCATGCACCTCAACGCAACAAATCATTCATTTCATTCATCAGTCATCGAATGTTACTTAGCGTAGAATACATCGTGTCAATCATTTCCCTTCTTTTCCTGGACTCAAGGTTTTCCTCGATGGGGCCTGCGCTATAAACAAGGTTATGCCGTTCCGCTGTGCTTATACCAGCACCCGCTCGGGCCCCGAGAACCTGAACTTGACCAGTTTCACCGTATCAGTCATTCAATGGGTCAATCATCTTATCATCAAAAATCCCTCCATAAGCTGAATCAGATGCAGAAAACAAACGCAACGAAAAACAGCGATGCCATGCATAAGACGTACGAGTTTTAGTCAGCATGCAACAGACACCCGAACAGGCCGGGATGAGGAAAACTAAACAAAAAGGTCAATAAAAAGAATAAATAATACAAGAACCGAAGGTTGCATGTACAGCATTCGCTAGACTCCGAGATGCAGGCGAAATGGGTCGCGTCCGAAGCCTGGCCGGCTGGGTATGAAATAAGTGGGAAGTATTATTAATCCATCCCAGTGCAGCCCGGGGGACTGGAGCCGAATCTGAATTTGGATTACATACAGCATCTAAATTCTGATGCGTGGTAGTGTATGCGTGTAGTTGAGCTGTGGAGAATAGTGCAGGAGTGCGAATTATTTAGCATGATCTATCAGTTCGGCGTAGAGCGGTTCGGGGATCTTGCGGACAATTAGGACGGTCAGGGCGATCGTCTCTTTAGCGTCAAGGGGCGGGAACGATCGGAGGATTTTGTTTGGACTGGATTTTTGACAAGAGTGTTAGTGAGTCTGATAGATCGATTAGAGTAAAAGCGGGCAATGGATGCAAATGCAAGCCATCTTGGCTGGCTAGGGATGTGAGGGATCGACTGAAAAATCGAGCCTCTTGAGACTTCTTGGCTGGCCGGCCAAAGGTGAAGGGGGAAAAGCATAACGGGAGACTCTACGTACTTTTGGCTTTTGAGGAGGGTGTCCCTCATCAAGATTAGTTGTGCCACGATGCAGAGGATGTTCAGGTGGGGCCCGTAAGCGAACAGAAAGTCCCAAAGATGAAGGACCTCCGGTAAGGGAGGTGTACAGGCGCAGAGGGTCAGAACGGACGGGAATGCGTATAGCTTCGCTTGTAGTCCTTTGGAGAAGAGGTAGGCCGCGAGTTTGGGCTCGACAATCTCCAGGCATCGGTCGACGAGGTTGAGGCCTCTATGAACACCATCCATAGCGCCGCGGATGTAGCCAGGGCACTCGCGGGTGATGAAAGTATGAAAGAGTGCGAAGGCCTCAACTTCGCTACGGGCCGCGTAAAGAAAAGGTGCACAGAGGACATTCATGCCCTGCACATATATTGCAGTCTCGTTGGTGATACCAGGGCTGACTGCTGACGTGCTACTGTTGCTGCTGATCATGCTGTCGGGAGTCATATCGTCCGCAGACGGCTCTTCTTCAGCGATGCTCGGCGGGGTGTTGATGAGGAGTTCCATTTCACGCCTCCGAGAGGACGAACGAGTCTTGAGGTTGTTTCTGTTTTTCGCATCGTGGATCTTCCATGCGACTGCGTTGAGCAACCGGATGAGACTGGCTTCCGTGACGCGGCGTTTGAAAAGCGGATCTGTGGCTAGAGTGCGGAAGGTATCGTTGCGGATTTTCGTATACGCAGGAGAACGACCCCGATGAATGAGGGATAGATAGCGATCGGTGGGAAGGGGAGGAATGTCCAGGAGGATCAGCCATAAATAGACTCGGTACGTTGACTGGATGTAAGGGGTCAGTTGATAACGAGGCAAATGGAGGCTAAGGTACGCTGAATATTTGCTGAGGGATCATACCATGCCATCACCGTCCGCTTCTACTCTCGTTGATAGGACCAAATACCGCAACTCCTGGAGTGCTTCTTGGACATTCCCCTGCTGAGGACCGTCCCGCAATAGCGATTCCAGAAGAGATCTCTTCAACCCAATGCCGGAACCGGTCTTCCTTCCAGGTCGCCGTGCCGTTAGCTTCGGAGGATCACGAGACGACGCATCACTGTTTGACCTTGCACGGCGATGTGTTCGTAGTCGGACGGGTGATTCTAGCTGAGCCGGTTTGGAGAGCTCCTCGCCTCCTGCGGAGGCGCTATCGAAGGAGACTTGGGAGATCAGAGGAGGTCGAGAGGAGAGGTGTTGATGAGACTGAATCTTCCGCAGGCTTCGCATTGTTCGAGGTGATGGAGATCCAGCGAGAGCAGCCAGATTCAGTTGAGCTTGCGTTGGTGGTTGGGACGACATCTTGACGGTAGCCGAGACGCTGTGCTGGGAGGGTGCGAACGGGGCGGGAAACACACCATCTCCGGTCAACCAGCACCGGAGAGATGGCCCACGAGCAGTTTAAGGAGAGAGCGACGAGGTTGGAATACTTAATAGATGCTGGTGGTGAAATATTTTGGTGGCGGGCCTTTCTGCCAGGAATGCGGAGTCTCGATCTTGAGCTCGCCCACGCGGCGCCGCGCTATCTGCAGGCAGTGCTGGGCACTAACCGCTTATCCACAATTTAGTCTCCTTGTGTGCATCAACAACTTCTATTGCCACTACTACACTCGAACATAGAGCTTACTTGTCAAAGATTTCATTGCTTTCGAGTCAATGGATCTAGAAATTATGGACTACGGCTCTGTTTAGGCCGCGATGATAAAAATGGCATTTTCTGCTTTCGTTTTGCGTCAAGTGCATAACCAAACGGCTGCTTTCAAAATCCTTCAGTGGCCTCAGAGCAGGATTTGCAGAGACAGCGCCCTCAGAATTGATGCCGATAACAGCGTACATGATCGAGAAGCGAGTTTGCTCACCCTCCATACCGGCCTTACCAGCGCACCTTTGAGAAAATGCATGGCTCAGCGCTGGGCTTACGGCTCGGAGGATGGTTGTTGTTAACAAGCAATTCTCCCAATACCTGGCATCAGGCAACGAGTATGAATCTCAAATGTACAAAACATGGTGTTCGAGAAACAGGACGAAATGCCCCTACGGTGAAATGTACGCAATCGTCCTGTGTCTTTTGCTGGTGAACAAGTACCAAATATGAGGTGCTCCTAGCGAACAGGCCGAAACTAGGGCCTCATTAGTCCTTTCAAAGCCGCCAAACCACTCAATCAAACAGATGAGAAGAGGCTATTGATGACGTGGCTCTGGATGATAGGAAGATTGACCCCAATGCGCTATCCAGGGTTAATCAACAAGAGCCCACCGTCCAATTTATCAAGACGACGAGCTGGCATCAGGTATTGTTCCTACAACATCCTTTACACAGAAGAGATTCAGAGATACTTGCGGGCAAGCCATATACTAACACCAATACAAGTCCTGTAGGACAGAAGAGGCGTCGCCCTCTCTAAATGGAGCCCGTATTGGTTTCTGCTCGCAAGGTACAGAGGCACCTACGAGGCAGCATCCGCCTAAGCATTTGCCATCGTTCAGGACAGTCAGTGTCATCAAATATGATGGCGTTAGCCCTGCAAACATCTGCAATCGGGTCCAGTCAAGATTGATACTGAATAATCAGACCATAGGGATAATACTACTTTCTGGGCCGATCCCTGAGCTTTGCCTGTGCAATCACCGGCTGGATCGATGGTCGATACTGTTTCGGCTGCCCAGTAGATTTGCTTATGGAGGGGACTCTCTGGATACTCACCAAATCCTGTAGAGGAGCTGGGGATCTGATCAATGTGGTAAAGGAGGATTGGAGATGGTCAGTCCGATCTGCTGGGCATTTATATATCATTGCTCATATTGGTTGTCATCAAAACTGTCCTCAGAGAGTCAAGATCACTCTGAGATCAAACATAGACAGCAGGATGTCAAGTACCCTGTATAAATTCGAAGTTATCCGACTCTCATTGGATACTCGATTCTGGCGGTCTGCTTGGTCCTGTACTCCTGGCTGGTCTTGAGTTTAGGCTGAATGTCTTATTCAACTACCAGCCATCTTTTCTCCCCGCAGCAATCTATTCATCCATCAAATGGGATTTCTCCAAAGCCGCTGCTGTCATTCCAGTATTTCTGAGTACTCTTATATCATTGGGTGCCCAACCATCATTTTTGGAGTAAGTCCTGCCATGCTGTCCTGTGGAGTGATGCAGCAGATGCTGAGCTGTTGCTGTTGAAAAGGTATTTATCTTCCCCCGCGCGCCTCATTATTTGAGAATGTCTCAACCACAGTTGCAACTCCCGAAGCCTAACAATGCTCTACTCCGACAGTGACAAGCTCGTCTTCCGCTTTGATGACCATCTTCTCTGGGTCGAGCCCTGGAGCGAGAATGCACTCCGCGTCAGGGCCACCAAGCTCGCGGCCATGCCCGCAGAGAACTGGGCTCTTTCATCCAGACCTCAGAGTGACAGATCAGCAATTGAGCTTCCCTCTGACAAGAACGGAGAAGCAACGATCAGCAACGGCAAGATTAAAGGCGTCGTGACCAAACGCGGCAAGCTTACCATTTACAACTCCAAAGGCACCAAGCTGCTAGAAGAGTACGCCCGGCACCGACGCGACCCGACGGACCCGAAATGCAGCGCCTTGGAGATTGAAGCCCGCGAGCTGCGGCCTATTCTCGGCGGCGATTTCCATCTCACCATGCGTTTCGAGTCGCTCGATGCTAAAGAGAAGATCTTCGGGATGGGCCAGTACCAGCAGCCAGGCCTGAATTTGAAAGGGAGTGACATTGAGCTTGCGCATCGAAACTCTCAAGCTAGTGTGCCATTTGCGCTATCATCGCGTGGATATGGGTTTCTGTGGAATAACCCAGCGATTGGGAGGGCAGTGCTGGGGACAAATACGATGAGTTTCGAAGCGTACTCGACCAAGGCATTGGATTACTGGGTTGTTGCAGGTGACTCACCTGCAGAACTTGAGGAGGCGTATGCCCGGGTGACAGGGTATGTGCCGATGATGCCAGAATATGGGCTTGGGTTCTGGCAGTGCAAGCTGCGGTACTGGAACCAGGAACAGTTGTTGAATGTGGCGAGGGAGTACAAGCGGCGGCAGGTTCCTCTTGATGTTATAGTGTGTGATTTCTTTCACTGGAAACATCAGGGCGAGTGGAAGTTTGACCCTGAATTCTGGCCTGATCCAGGTAGGTTTTCCTTATAGTGAGCAAGCGAGGACTGACGGTTTAGATGCCATGGTAAAGGAGCTGCAAGAGATGAACGTCGAACTCATGGTCTCCATCTGGCCAACCGTCGAAACAGCTTCAGAGAACTACCCTGAGATGCTTGAGAAAGGCCTCCTGATCCGCCACGACCGCGGTCTCCGCATCGCCATGCAATGCGACGGCGACATCACGCACTTTGACGCCACGAATCCCGCCGCAAGATCCTTCGTCTGGAGTAAGGCAAAGTCGCACTACTACGATAAAGGCATCCGGATCTTCTGGCTTGATGAGGCAGAACCCGAATACTCCATCTACGACTTTGATATCTACCGCTACCACGCGGGCAGCAACATGCAGATCGGAAACACTTATCCCAAGGAGTATGCGCGAGCCTTCTATGAAGGCATGCAAACTGCAGGGCAGACAAACATCGTCAACCTGCTCCGCTGCGCCTGGGCAGGAAGCCAGAAATACGGCGCTCTCGTCTGGAGCGGCGACATCGCCTCGTCGTGGTCGTCGTTCCGCAATCAGCTCTCGGCGGGCCTAAATATGGGCATTGCAGGAATTCCCTGGTGGACGACAGACATTGGGGGCTTCCATGGCGGAAACCCGGACGATCCTGCCTTCCGCGAGTTGTTTACCCGTTGGTTTCAATGGGCCACATTCTGTCCCGTAATGCGACTACATGGGGATCGGGAACCCAAACCAGAGGACCAGCCGACTGCTCCCGGCGCAGACAATGAGATTTGGTCGTATGGCGAGGAGGTGTACGAGATCTGCAAGCGGTACATCTTCATTCGCGAGAAGCTGAGACCGTACACGAGAGCGCTGATGAAGGAGGCACATGAGAAGGGGACGCCCGTCATCAGAACCCTGTTTTACGAGTTCCCGGACGATAAGAAGAGTTGGGAGGTCGATTCGGAGTATCTTTTCGGGGCGCAATACCTTGTCGCCCCAGTTTTGGAGGCAGGACAGCGGAGAATCTCTGTTTACTTGCCGGCGGGTGCGTCATGGAGGGTTTGGAATGGAGATAATGGTGGCGAGAACGCAGTCTACGAGGGAGGACAAGATGTCCAAGTCGACTGTCCTATTGAGTCAATGCCTGTTTTTGTTAGAATCTAGTCATCCAACCATCCAATACAACCCAAGACAGGAAGATCCTGTCGCCACTTCTGGGCCATCACGAGACCCATTGTGGTAACTCAAATCAGAGCGAGCTCGTGCCTTGGATGCAGACCTGTGAATAATGCAAGTTATCCCTTGACATCTAGCTGTATCCGTTGTAATTGATAGATGCTAGAGCGCTGAGATAAAGTTCTAACTACCAAGGTGCTTGCATGATTCGCTGCAATCGTGGCCTCTAGAAGAAGCAATATGCGAACTATGTCGATCTATATTGTATGCGCATGCACTGAAACGGAATCCACTCCACCCACCCTATCCAACTGCGATTTCAATTGATGGACTTACTGCGCTCGGGCCCATAAACTCAATCGAGAATCAATCAGATCGCCACGATGGTCGAGTGCACGCCTATATCGTTGATCGTCGCTCCGTCGATGGGTGATGATGATGATGGGCCGTGGCCTAGCCCTGTGGCATGACTCGAACGTATCATATGCACAGTTGATGGTAGTAATGACCGCTGCAGGGGTTTGCTCTCAAATCATGAAACTGATTTGTTATTCTGCATTTGATTTATGGATTTGTAGGAAGTTACCTAGATTGCTCGAGGTCGAGAAGGGAACTGGACAGGCTGGAAGAATACACCGTACGCATATCTACTCGAATGTCCATGCAGTCAGTCCTGTGACGATTGACCTACGGTGATGGTTGCTAAGACCCGAACAAGCCCGTAAGAAACAAAAAAAAATAATCCGCGTACTAGTAGTAACTTCATAGAAACGTCGCTTAGGCATCCTTGATCCATGATCCATAACCTATAACCATGATTCGATTTCATCTTCCAGGACGGTCGTGCAAGCTTTCAGCAATCGGTCCCGGATGCCCTGGTTATGTACTAGACCTTGCAGTCGTGCGTCTGACCTGGCTAGGATCCTGGATGCCAGCCGAACGCCGTTCTGTGATCTACCGTCGTTGGCGATTGTCAGCAACTTCTCTTTGACTTCCCTTGTATACCGAAAGGTGATAAAGAGTACAAGATCTGGCATTATCCAGGGGCCAGTGAAGCGGGCCTTTCTTCATGTAGGCATGTGTATACGTAGTACTTGATGAGCATAGCATTCTATAAGCGTCAATGAACCCGCTTATAATGGAACAGAATATTCATTTCACGGGTATATCGCAATTAATGAGCAGTTCCAATACGTATAGAGTACTCTTTTTGGAGTGTGGCCTAACCTGACTCTGTATCATGCAGTCATATGGCTCATGACGTACGTACTGGGCATAGAGTGTTTTGGGGGGTGGGCGTCCAATCCCATCCAATCCCATCCGCAGCATGATCATTTGATGTGATATTGGGTTGTGCGTGCCGAATATACGTTCAGTGACGTTGCTGGAAACATCAAGGTAAAAAAAAAAAGCAAATGTAAAAAAAGAAACCGGAAACAGCACGATACGAACCTTAGAACAAAACGCCAACCGTTGCGGACCACGGACTTGCAAAGAGCTCAGGGCCAGTCTAGGATAGACCTGGCGCTCCCTCTGCCGAATGATCGAGTTCCATGGGTGAGTATAAGCTCGGTGGAAGACCCCACGGTTCAGCAATCTTGAGTCTGAGCGTTTGCAGATCGTCCAGGCTCCGAGCTCCGGCTGACAGCGGAGTATCTATGCCAAAGTACCATGGTTCCCATAAATCATGGTACGACAAATGAAGAACCCAGGACGGCGATACCGGCTTGAACTCTTTCCAGCTCGAGTAAGACTAGGCCACAGAATGATTGGGCGCTTGGTGTATTGGCAAAGTTGAAGGCGATAGTTGTGCTTTGGCCTCTTCCTTTCATCCCTCTGCTGGTGTAGCCGTGGGAAGAACTCGACATACCATACGATGGTTGGTCGAATACGTGATAGCTGTTTGCCGTCACTGGGACAAACAAAGGAGAACCCGCCTACGTAACCTTCTTCAATCACCACAAAGCAAACCTCTGGAATCAAAGGCCGGAAAGGGCTTCCGCCCCCCGGTCATTGGTGCTTTCATTCCAGATTCATGGAACGCCGTTCGTTGTGAGCTTATTTGTCAACGTGAGCGCCAACGCCAAACTCACGCACTGACTTGCGGCTGTCAATAGACAGGGGCGCAGACTCGGATAGGGTAAGCTCGAGCGCAGAACAAACTCAGACAAAGAACCTGCAAGCGTGGTCAACTTGAGCTTTTGCAGTTTCTGGAGGTGAAGAATTGGATCTAGGGCTGGGTTCTTTGTTGACCACGGGATCACAGATTCGGTGTGCACCAAAGCACCAAGTAGAGTTATGAGTATCGAGCTATTGAATGCAGATGATTTGTCAGCTCGAAACTTGGCTTAACGGGCAATCCGCCTCCATGTGAGCGTCAGTTGTCACAAACCTGAGGTCCTATGGAGCAGAAATCGATAGCTTGGTTGAGCTTTGGGCTCTCCACCGGTCCTGGAAGTCTGGGACGACCTTGCCCGGTGCCCTTTTGCCCTCAGCACTGGAGAGCAGTGAAGAGAGGCGCGCTCAAGGCTGGTAGCACGAAACCCGGTCATACTCGGGCTCCTCCAGATCCCTATTCGTGACAGATCGGGGTCTATGATGCTTATGGAACCATCAATGTGGTGTTGACTCGACAGACAGCAAGGTAAGAATAAAGGTCACATAATTATGCACATAATAGTGCTGTACGGTCACGGTCACGTATTACTACCGTCGTAAAAAGTAAAACACGCACGTTAAACGCCTCAGGCACCCAGGCTATGCGGCGGGCACGCCGCGGCCGAGCGATCGGGAACCACAGAGCTGAAGGTCCCCGAACGGGCAGATTGAAGCCCGATCGGGAGGCATCCAATCACAACCATGCAATTAAAGGCCGGAGGTTTCTCGACGTCGCAACCAAGGCCAAGGGTTCGGCTCAGTACGACCTGCAGTTCATCGCGAGGATGGAATTGGCAACGTAATGGCCGCCGCCGTTCACCACTGCAGACTTTCAGCTGCTAGTGGTACGGCTTTTGTCTGAGCCTAATCCTTTGTGGAGGGTTACCATACATCCTGCGTGCGCGGGTGGTCTGGTTGACAGAACACGGTTCGATTTTTACTTATTTTTTCGTTCTCTTGATGATCAAGTCTGCGTTTTGGCTCAGTGTGGGATAAGGAATACGAGTTATGGGTTGCTATTGGTGGTCGATGGGTATACGCGGGTATATTTACATACGGTACTAATGGTTTCGAGATTACAGTTTGGATAGTTGCTTTGACTTTTGCAAATCTTGACAGACGCATGGACCGCCCGCCTGGTTCGGCCGTTCGCAGTTCAGAGGCCCGACAGTCAGGAAGCAGCGGCGGGATGCGAGAGCGCCGTTCGCTCCACAGCGGACGAGGCACCCTCGCATTGGATCTTCCTCCCAGCTGCGCTGCCGTACCGTACACTGAGCCTTCTGCAGCGCAGGGGTTCCTGGTCTGTACTCTTGGCTGTTAGCCGGTATAGGGAAGTGTTGTTCCACAGCAGCTGTCATCAGCAATAATAACAGTGATAACGATGATTGGAGTTGCGAGTCGATGCATTATTGAAGTTAATGTTGGGCATCCTCGGTACGGGTTTTGGAAATTATGCCTGAGGCAGATATCCAAGTCCCCTTTTAGCACAGGTGGTACCCGCCGGCCTGGCCATGACGATCGCTTTGCGGACGTGCACGGCACTACAAGGGTTTATCTCAAATACTTCCCGTCTTTCTAATGAGCTTCATAGAACAACCGCTGTGGAGGGTTCAGGGTTGAATGTCGCCGTCACAGTCGCAGTCGGTTGTACTGGAAAACTCCACTGACATTCTGAATCAATAGTCGTCTCGGTTCCTGGGCGTCCCCGGCAGCTGAGAGCCAATCGACTAGCTTGTGCCGCGGTCAGTTCTGGCGACTGCAGTCTACGCAGTGCCCGGCCCAATCGTCGCCTCAGTTACCTAAGCGAGGACCCATGAGCTCGTGGCCTACACAGTAGGCGTAGTTCTACCGATCAGGTATTCTGTGTACTTGATGCGTGAAGAGTGATCCCCGGTCTGCATGGGCGTATGAAGTTAGATCGGTGTACTCCGTACTCCAGAGCATGTATGCATGTATGTACGCTGTACGTCCGTTTCGATTGCCCGCTGTCCCACGAGGCTGGATCCAACTGAAGTACCCGTCGCATGGCAGCGGCACGGTCGCACAGCCAGGCAGATGACTTTTTGAAGCGATAGTTCATTCAGAAGCATGAGGTGTCAACTCAGTGTCAACTCAGCCTAGGCTCCAGTCAGATCCAGGTCCTCCGTACCTGGCTGACTGCCGTAATGAAGACCGAGGCTGTCAGTGCCAGTTTCATCCGTAAACCGTGATGATTATTGCCGACAGACGACAGGTAGGGCGGCTCTGGCGTTGACTGTTATGCCGTGCCGTGCCAGTCCATTTTCCTGATACGGCAGATGCGAGATCTCGATCTGAATCCTGATCCTTCATCTCATGGCACCACCGAGCATCTCCGTTGCCCAGCTGTGGCAGCTAATCAGCTTTAATCTATTTGAAGGCGGGCTGACATCAATAGTGCGTACGCAACTAAGCATCGACGACGAAAAATCTTACCAGTCAACTGAAGATCTCGTCGCAAATAATGTCCGTAACCTTCTAGCTCGCTCCTTGGGCGTTAAAATTGATTGATGCAGTGTGGAGTGCGAAGATATCAAAACTCTAAGCCAAAGCCTTCGTGGATCCATCCGTTTATCTTTACCTTTCGGGGTTAGCGCAACCCTTCAGAATGACAAATACCTTATTTTGGACAGCGAATCAGCTATTGGAATCGCGGGTGTGGTTCCTCACGTCACGCATCTCAGGGCAGGGTTCGTGCTTTGGCACTATTTTAGTGTAATTATCCGCCGCGCTCCGTATCTTGTACATAATTTCAAGGAGATTTTTGAATGTCATTGATTCTTTCACACTTTCTCCCCCTTTCGGACGGCACGCTGTCTGGCTGGCTTGGCGGCGGCCCAACGGCGTCTAACTCTAGCTCATGGCGGGCACTACCCAGGCACTGCCGTCCCGGTTGGCGTCGCCGTCAGCTGGAAAGCCGCGTAATTGGACCCCCAAATCAGGTACCGGACGCGATGACAGTTTGACAGGAGGCGTACCCACCACCCAATTCCACCTCGCAATATCCGCAGTTATTCCACAGACCACCGCCTGTTCTGTGCTGCTAGCTTGTCGCAAGTCATCGTATCGTCTACGCGGTGTTTTGTATCAACGCCCGCTTAACGCTGGCTCTACGGTGAAACGAATCAGCCAAATCAAGGAGCGACAATGGTAGCCGTCGATAGTTTCTGGAAAGAATTTGAGGCGGGAAAAAAATAAATAGATATCCTGAGCTGATCAAGGGGCTCAGTAGAGGCCAGATCAGCCTATCAGACAAACGCGATCGGATCGAGCCTAGAGCATACGAGGTAGGCGGAGTGCCAGCATGGAACCTTTCAGGACACTTTCAGCATACTTTCAACATCCTTTTAGCACCCGTTCAGCATCCGTCTGTCTTTAGCCAGCAGGTATGGAATCAATGTGCAACTTGACAAACCGCCGGGGAGAGACAGATGATAGACTAGTACAACCTCCGAGCCGAAGAAGCTGGGGAGGTTCCCGATGTCCCCGAGTCGCCGCCCGTACAGAGTAACATGAATTCTCAGTACGCAGTCGCCTCTCACGATTGTCGAGGTACGGCGTGAGCTAAGCGGTCGCGTGAGGAGTTGGAACCAGGTTTCTGGGTTTCTGATCGATAGTCTGGCCTGTGGAGGACGAGGCGACCTCCGACCGCGTGTCCGCCACAGTGATGAACCTGGAGAAGATCAAAAGAAAAGAAAAGAAAAGAAAAGAAAAGAAGGCTGCGAGAGCTGAAAAGGGGGGCGATCAGCCACGATGCGAGGTGTCATATCCAGCCGGAGTTTCGTGTCCGGTCCCTGCAGAAGGAGCGTATAGCCGTATACTATAGAGAGAGCAGGTAGGAAAGCGATATTCCTTGCGCGGCCGCGCCGAGTGACTATGAATGCATCGACTATTGAGTAGCACGAGCCCCCGGTCACCATTCTATGACTCGGGCTCTGTCCAGGATTGAAGAGATGTCGTATGCCGAAGGCTGAAGCCTAGGAATCAAGGTCGGGTGGCTGCCTCATTCGCTGCAGGGCGACCTGGGGTCTGTAGATAGGGGCCATAATAGTGATACAACAGAGCTGCCAGCATGAGATATACATCATCTCGTCATTAATAGCATATAGTACCGGCGGAAAGTGTAGTGAGAGTAGACTCTGAGTACAGAGTACTATAGAGTAGAGAGAAATTGAAAGAATGGTGCCGATCATCGCCGTTTCAGGTAAATCATGAAAAGCAAATGATTCCAAATCATGAGGGGAGCTAAATTAGCGCACCGCCAATCATGATCTTCACCAAAAACGGTTTCTATCTGAAAAAGAAACGCCATGCGGAGGCAGCATCTGAGGACCGACATCGAAGGAGGATCAACTATACTGGAGTCCACTCGATAGATGGTGGCTGGCTGAGTCTCAGTCTCACCTAGGGTTCAATCGACGTGCTAAAGAGGATTGATCGATGGTCTATCGAAATCTCCATCCTAGCTCTGTATGTTAATGCACGAAAGATCTGTCATTCTCGGGTGCTCCACTTGTGTGGCATCGCCTCGCCCGGCCCTGGTCCAGGACCATGGCTCTCATGGCTCTTCATGGCTCTCCCCTGTCGGTCAATATCCACCTAGTGGATGATATCTTCAGCTTCAGTAACTGCAGCTGCTAAATTTCATTCACTTTCGTGATTGATCCTGGGGAAAAACTCCGTCTTGGGTGTCGGGCCATCCCTCCATCATTATCCTCTTCGACGAAACCGCTCTTTTGTATTTTATATGACCGGATTTCTGATTCCGAGCGCTGGACCCCACCCAGGATGACCCCTGCCATTGAGGCCCATGCCCCCCGCCAACTTCATCTCCATTCTCCAACTCAACCCGTGGACTGGGCCCGACTCCATGACCGACTCCATGACCACATTCCCCTTCAGGTTTACCCACACCGTTTGTGCCGCCCGGTTTCTGTCAGGGCGTGTCTCCCGCAAAGCATTGGCCAATCTCTCCTGGTAGTGCCCTGCCTAGTTCGAGGATCGCTGCATCGCCAGTGCGCCACTATGGTTGACATCTCGGTGCTGTTCGCTCTCGTCGCAGTTAATTTCTGCTTTGCCCAATTATATGGTCGATGCTCTAACAGCTTCGTGCCCGGTACCTTGGACAATGGCTCCCAGCAGGCCGACCTCCCCTGAGAGTGTCTCCACTGATCCTTCGTGATCGTCCTATCCAGACTGATGGGACTGAAGTCGGCGAGGCCGCGTACCAATGTGCTATGTGCTACCAGTATGCTCGACCGCCTGCCGTCTGTAGTTTGCACCTATTACGCAACTAGAGAGGTCTGGAAACGAACAAGTGCCGACTCCATTGTACCTGGCCAAATATCGTATATATCGTATAAGACAGTATGCTAATTGTTGTTTCACTTGAGTGGAACAGAATGCAAGATGCAACATGATCCTCTGGTCTTACCGCTTCGCGATGAGTGGCAAATCTCCCCACGATCTGGAAACGCCAGCGCCTCAAGGACAGACAGGAGCCTCTTTTCTTTTTCCTGCATGAGCTAGCAGCAGCATCACCATCCTCGGGGACTGTCGACGGGACGCGCTTCCTTGACAGTGGCTTGTCTATGGGTCCAGCGTCCAGACTGCCCAAAGCAGGCACTGCACGCTCATCACGATGCCATGTGGCCCTGAGAATGACTCCACGTCTGTCAGTATGAATATCGGCCCACTCAATATTGGCACAAACGGAGTTTATCTTCATATGCAGTCGTCATGATTTCATGGGGGGTCATTGTATGTGACTGGGGTTGCTGGACTTGGATGACTTTGGTTGTGACGGGTCTGGTGTCTCCTGAGTGGGTCCGATAGACTGTATACTCCGTACCGTAACAACCTAGAAACCGAATCGTAATCTAAATGCGGAAAATCAATAAATTAAATCCAAATCGGTTATCCTTCTACAAAGTATGGCGGCTATTGTCCCTTTTGGCCTTTTATTTATTATTTTATTAATTAATTATTCCTCCGACAACTGTCAGCTCCAAGATCTTGGATCAGATCTTCTCTCATAGCGTGCTCGACGGGTGGAGCTGCATTCATCGCTCTCTGACTCGTCTCTCTCCTGGTCGTCATTACTTTTGCTCTTATACCTTCGTCTCTCCCCCTCTCGTATATCTACCTCCCACACTCTCCCATCGACACTCTTCTCCCCAAGTCGACTCGTTCAATTTGTCTTGGTTCTCAGCATCCCATTCAAACTCAATTGCGTCCGTCTAATACTTCACAACCTTTGCTTTGGTTCAACGGCATTCCCCGCCAGGACGCCCGCCACATTCTTCACCTCAACGGACAACCCCCCCCCCGCCTCATATTCGACCGCGCCTCACGGTCTACTTGCACCCTCCATCACCAACACAGTTTCGCAAATGGCTCCAACACACCGTCGTGGACCATGGGTCCCGGAGGAGGACCAGCTGCTTCTCCAACTAGTGCGCGAACAGGGCCCAAACAATAACTGGGTCCGCATCTCTCAACACATGCACTATCGCTCTCCCAAGCAATGCCGGGAACGTTACCATCAGAATCTCAAACCGTCACTAAACCGCGACCCCATCTCTGCCGAAGAGGGCCTGGCAATTGAGCGGATGGTCAACGAAATGGGCCGCTGCTGGGCTGAGATCGCACGCCGGCTAGGGAATCGCAGCGACAACGCCGTCAAGAACTGGTGGAATGGCAACATGAACCGCAAGAAGAGAGGTCTCCAACAAAGCATCAACAGCTCTCCACACTCGAGAACGCCCCACGGCCGCATCGAAGCTCCATACCACCGCGCCTCTATCGGAGGCACCAGTCCCATTTTCCGCTCTCGGCTCCCCTCCGTCTCCTACGACAGACCCTATACCTCATGGACCTCTCGATCCCCTATATCCTCTCGGCGCGAGTCTTTCTCAACTGCCTCCACGTTCTCCCGACAACTCACGCCCATCTACACACTTCCTGCTCTCAACCGCCCTGTTGAAGCGCCCTTGACCTCGCCCGCCTTCTCAGATACCTCCAACGCTCCGTCCCTCGACCCACCGTCGATGGTCTCGGACCATAACTCGGTTTCTTCTGCCTCGCCTCGCACTCTTCCTTCGCCACAGCTTCACTCTCTCCCTCCTTTGGTAGATACACGCTACCCATATGGAGAGGTATCCAGGCCCCAAACATCAGACGATGTGTACTTCTCCAGCTTCCCCGGCAAGTCTTCAGGACTATTTTCAGATCCAAAGCCACGATGGGCTCCTGAGCAACGACCGTGCTGGGCTTCCGAGGAAAAGGTCGAGCCTCGGCGTGACTCGCGGATGGGCCTCGACAACCTCTTGAACTGAACGATCACACGACTCTCTTCCTCCCGTCTATACCTTAATACTGTATTTTTACTCTACGATGTTCTGGCAGCGTCTCCTGTACATGTCTCGGTCTGACCCTCAGTCTCTCGCTTTTCCTTTGTTGAATCTCCTTTGTACATCTATGCTTTTTGTTCTCCAGGTTGATTCTGGCATTCTTGGACTGGTTGTCAAAAGCATGATTGGTTTTGAATCTCATAGAGGTGGAGAGCGGATGATGTTTGCTTGGTTGTAGCGTTTTGTCCTGGATTTACAAATACCCCATGGCTATTGTTTTTATTTTACCAGGATTTAGGAGACATAATACTCTAATGGTATTCTTATGAGCATATCGTTGCCTATTGAACTATAACTGTAACTGTCTTAAGAGTATTGTCACTGTAGCCATTTGTATCATCCACTAGGACGAATAGTGGAAGATCCTGGATGGTAGTACAACGCCTGAGTGCATATACGAAGAAAATCTAGTTTCGTGGCTGGCTGTTATCTCTCCGTTTCTGGCTGAGCCAGCTACGGCCCCCCGCCCTTGTTCCTTCTCCTCTCACCTCGCGCATTCAGACACGAGGACAGTGGACAACGCAAGGGGCGTGGCATGTGGAGGCCAGTGTGGACCTGGCCGCCACCACGAAGCACATACAGCTAAGTAGCAGCCGACAGGAAAGCGAGGGGAGGATGCTCTAGGATCGGAAGGAAAAGGCCATGCATGGACCGGAGCCATAGATGAATGGCTCCTGACTACAGTATTGCGGTGTCAAGATGCACGGCTGGGGCCTGGAGGCAGCTCAGGGCTCCCCTCTCGGCTGCTCAATAGACAGATCCATTTGCAATTTAGCCGATGAGACGAACGGCCCTATCTGCATCTAACCCTGTCTTGACTTGAGTTCTACCTAGGCACGCTACGACTGGAGGGTCGTTCATGCAGGATCGGGTCGAATGGAGCGGAGACGAGAGGGGGAGCAGCTTCCTTGCACTCAGGTAGGTCGGTCCACCATGGACGCTGCGTTGAGATTGCTTATCGAGCGTGACCAGGGGCGAGGGCAGGATCCCTGTCAGAGAGCTAGCTTCATGTCTTGTCTATGGACAGAGTAAGGTTCCGACGGTCCCTCTGGACAAGTCTACGGTGTTTGGGCCTGTATCCTGTATCGACAGCTGACGGTCTTTGGTCCTCTGTCATTCAGATTGAACGGTCGTGCCGCCTCGTTTCCGTTGATCCTATCTGTCAAGGAGGTAGTTACAGCCTGAGACTCTGTGTTTACGGCCGTCGATTGGAGAATCCGACGAATCGGTCATCAACGGAAAAAGAAACGAGAGAGATTGCAAGGCTGTCACGATTCATGACCAACACGTACACCATATACTATACGCCGTACGCCGTACACCGTAAGGCTAAGGCTATGGCAGACGTATTGAGGTATTGTGTTCCTCCTAACGTATACAGTAACGCCTGCCGAAGTCTTAGTCCCTTCTCTAGGTTAAGACTTCCTGTGACAGTTCGATAACGGCCTCGCCTCGCGTCACGACCCCACCCGACAAAAAGGGCATGCCTGCAGAGCAAGAAAGGGACTTCGGCTGGTGTTGACGGTGGGAATTTCCTCAACAGCCTTGTTCGAGGTCGAGATCGAGTCGAGCGACCAGTCAGCACAGCGCTTCTGGGGGGCAGGCAGAAAGGAAGGGTGGCGCACCCTCTCAGCACCCGTGGACAGGACATCTCTGGCACATTGGATTCGATGGTCGTTCCGCTTGCATCAGCGCCGATCGATGGATCATGGGCCGTTGTGGCCGCGCCTTGAGAGCCACTCGATCTGGCTCCCTGAGAATTGCAAGGGCTCAGGAGTCGTATCCTTGTCGCGAGTCGGAACCTGGACACTTGGACTTCTCCGCAGGGCTCCCCCCAAGACTGTGACGGTGGATTCAGACCTAGTCCGAGCACGGACCCGGCCAGGGGACAGATAGTTGGGAATAGCGAGTCATGTCGAGAGTCGAGACGGGACTCGACCGGGTCAAGCTGTCCGGCAAACGAACCTGCAGGATTGCCCAAGTCATGATTCTTTGTCTGAGGGTGGGAAACAAGGGGCGGAGACTCAAAGAGGTATGGCCGCACAAAGGACCATCGCACCTCTAGAGGACTCGCTACTGCTAGTCACAGGAGTCTGCCCCACGGTTCAGGAAAAGGTCCCAGATCGAGTTGGTGGCTCCGGCGGTTGCTCTGCTGAGATTCGATCCTGCCGTTACAGCCATCTCAACGTCTCTGGGGTCTGGACAAATGCCGTCAGATTCTTCCTCTGTAGCTGAAAACGGACGCCTTCCCAGCGCCACTGGTGGACCCCAACTGACCTGGGATATCGCCAGAAAAGCTCATTCTGACCGTTTGTTCTCATCACTGCGCAGATGCACGGCGCCGGCGAAACGTCGAAATGCTCGGATCTCCACTCGCTATGCAAAAATCGTGTCGCATAAAATGGCCGCTGCCGATCTTGGTCGTTTCTTCTCTGGCGTATCCGATCTGATTTGAAATATCGCGCTTTAGCGCCTGCACGGTGCACACTGTGCACACAGTGTACACTGAGTACACTTCTTCAATGAACGGGTTCATCTCCGTCCCCCTATTTCCAATATCAACCCTGGGTCTTGCGGAATCTGAAGAGAGATGATAATTACGGTCGGCTGCAGACGACCGCAGCTTTGACGTACGGTCCAATCTCGCCTTGCTTACCAGGGTAGGCACGACGTGCGTGTTTCTGGAGCTCTGTGGAGCCGATACACCAGATCCAAAATTTGAAGTATAACATCCTCGTTACGGGGTATACTGAGCCAAGTTACGCCAATTGACTCGAGGGACTTGCCCTTCTAAATCCGGAGAGCTAAGGCTAAAAATATTATAATAAGGCTCGACACTATGTTCGATCCGAAACCAGCAGTCTAGAGTGATTTTCAGCGTCACACGAACCATCAAGGTCGACAGACCAACCACCAACGTCGATAGATCTCGATGGACGTTGAAGCCGTTTCGATCCAAGGAAATTGATCCCAACTTATTCTGGGTCCACCTCATCACGCTGAGGTCTGCGTGTACGATTCCGTTTTAGGGAAACGCACGCTCTCAGTTGCTGCGAGACTCCTCCTATTAGAGCTATAGATTCACTGGTCTGACGGTGTCTTGTCCAAATGAACCATGGTTCAAAGGACAATGGTGGAGCACACGACAACGGCTTGGAGACTGGAGTCTCGGATATGAAACGGTCGCTTTAGTGCCGCCACTCGGAGTCGGCCCATGTACGGTGTCGGATGTACGAGAATGAGTGCGAGGTGTGGACGAAAAGAGTTATTCCTGACTCGCAGCAGGATTAGATCTATTTTGGGCTGTCTGAGTCTACCTTTTTCGCTGATACGGGGAGCTAGATACGGAGTCCAGCCGATCTATGATACTATCAGGAAAATACATGAGTACGGGAACCACCGGAATGGGACTTTGGCTTGGAATCGACCGTACATTTACAAGCTTACATGTATGTCGATATAATCTTTCAGGGAACGCTCAAGTTTACCCAGCAAACTGGCGTACGAATATCATGCACGGTTGGATAACGTCACAGTGCACCTGGTGCGCCTGTCCGGTGACCCGATCGTCTTCAGCCGTCCCTTCAAGCCAATCCCACCAGCATGGAACCTCAGCTGCGGTTATTCCTACCCAGTTTCGTCCCCAATTCTCTATATTGGCCATTTAGAGGTTTGTGTCACGGTCCAAGGGGGGTCTCTTAGCTTTGGTTTCCATGGGTCGTTTTTACGAGGTGGATCCTAATCCACGTTAGCTGGTTCTCATTGGCAGACGGAGGATCTCGGCTGTGGAATTACGATGGAGCTAGAATTTTCTGGGCTAGTGTACCCGCTTTTCGGTCCGCCCGTGATCGGCGTATTGAACTTAAGAGTTGAAGTGGAAATTTACAGCTGTTTTGCTGTAACTTTGGTTTTAGTGGTATCATGTACGTTTCTTACCTAGCAAGCCAACCTACCCGTGGGATGATATAGAACACTCATCCTTTCTGCGAACGATACCACACGCTGAATGGTTTAGCTAACTATATCCGCCAGTGTGACAATTGTAGCACAGACACTTGAACGAGGATCTCCGTGTCTGGTTGGTTGCACAATACTAGCGCCTTAAGTTTCGACCGATCAATAGCTTCAATAATTCCTTGCACTGAAGCCAGGGCCAGACTTGACACTCCAGCTCACGCCTTTCCACCTCTCACCTACATTGCAATCCACTTCTCTCACCTAGAAGTATCTCGCAAGACTCTATGGGTATTTGACCGGCCGTCACACGAATCATAGCAAACAACTTTTCTATCTCACCCAGCCAATGCGTCCAGAACGGAGTACTCCGTCCCGCATGCTGGATCAATCATTATTGCCAGCGTCGGAGCATGAACCATTACAGTGTTTGAAACTGAGACTGAGACGGAGGTCGAGCACCACGTGTACCCGCCATTCATGTGCAAGGCCGCCGTTGCACGAGCATCTCTCTTTGTCTCTCAGTACATTGGTCATGTCTTACGACCTGCGATACTGACGGAACTCAGACTACAGTGGCAGGAATATTGCTAGAGCCAGGCTGGTCTCCAATCCCAGCATTCTGGACTCGCCGTTTGGCTAGGCTGGTTTGGTTGGTAATTAAGGACCGGACTGGTACCGTCTGGCCAGCCGTCAGCTTCTGGGATGTTTCCTTTTTCTCCCTCTCCGAAGGGCTGGGTCGGCATTGGAACGGGGACTGGGTTTGGGACTGGGACAGGGGATATGAGAAGAGATGGCTTGCACCTTGCAAGAGGATGGACGAAGCTAACAAGGGCGAGACCTCTTGCGGACCGCTAATCCCATCCAGCGGTTGCAAATGTGGCAACTCCTGTCCTCTTCGGGACAGTGTAATGCGCGCCTCTGACTTGCATAGGTAGGAGAACTTGACGTGACTAATGCAAGGATACGGTAGAAGCGAAGTCTCCAGCTCAAACGTGCGTCTCACTGCCCAGTGACACTATCCTGGTCCCTTGGACCTCGATCGGGGTGACGAGTCCGCTTCTTGGGTTCTGAGCAGAGAAAAGGATAAGTCGGAGTGGATGTGCTGTACTGAGTACAGTCCACGTACAGTATGAGGAGTTGATCCTCAACCCGATAGTTCCAACTTCCGGAACTCGAACACAGCCGGATTTCCTTTTTCCTGGAAGCATTGCGCGTCAGACGGCATTCGACCATGCAGCCTCCGGCCCCCTCTGCGTGCGAGCCGTTTCCAGCGAGGTCGATCCATTGGTAAAGGGTGTCCTAACACCGGCGTTCCATTTCGGCGCCACGGAGGCACAAGGCTGATCAGCTATCGTGTTTACGCATTTATCTGAATGGTCGTTAACCGAGACCTGCTGCAATGGGCTTGAGGAGCCAAATCTTATGTACGTAGGTATGGTTGCTTTTCCTGGCGCTCGGGACCCGTCCCCGTTCTCCTCGTCCTCCCTGATGCAGAAGGCCAGTGCCTGTCCCTCTGCTCATTTGCTTGAGTCAAGGGCGCAGGGCATCCTTCGTATCCCGCTTCCTGGCAGGAAGCAAGCGTTGGATCCTGTGGATCACGGTGCCAGTTATATAAGAGACAAGGTGACGAACTGATAACGTACTGACCTCTCAGACCTGGTGCCAATCTTCCACCGCGGAGACCAACTAATGGACGTCGTGCCTGACCTGGAAATGACTTGCTGAAACATGTATCACCCCTTCTCCGGGTTTCGACTCCGTCTTGGGATTGATATAGTGACAATTGGTCGCCAATGTCAGATTAGCCCAAGCTACGTCTAAACACCTTACTGGAGTTCAGGTAATGGCGGCGTGTGATGGGGCCGTAATTCTATAGGTGCATTGCATATGCACTATACGTAGAGGGATGAGGGAAAGCGTAGTCATGTCCTCATCCAATAGTCCTATTGAGGTACACCCGCTAACGACATGATCATTCTCCGCAGCCAACAGGCTGGCGCTAATGGTCGTTGCCTGGACTCACTTTGTTTGAACCTGCATACGAATACTCTGTATCCAATCCAGGGTTAGAGGGTCCGTGGGACGGTGGGAAGTTGGCTATTACGTGCATTACTGGTTATGTCTTGCCTTCCATTGCTTATCTTACTAGGCTGGAATGATTCAGTGTTTTGAGGATGAAGTACGAATCTAGACCTTCCCAGAATAACGATACTTTAAACCCATAGTATGGTTGGTTTTTCTGGACCACCAAATTAGCTCTTTCATACTGTTTCCTCATCGATCCGATCTTAGGCGATTGTACAGATTCAGTGTGCCCTGGCGTTGTTACCACCGTTCCAGTTCAAGTATAACACCGTCTGCATGTTATCAATAGTCCTATATACTACCTGGTACTAGCTTGGCCCCAAGACAATACCGCAACTCTTTGCGTATCCTGCATAATGGCAATTGAGACCCCGATGTCGAAATAGCACTGCGGTTATACATACTCTAGGCATGTTTGTTCCGAGGCCTGTAGATGGTAATGCGTTTGGCTACCAAAAGGAATTCAACAGCCTGGTAGTTTAGCACCGGTAAGTTGGCCTGATGGCTTAGGTTTGAATTGGGTAGTGTTCGTCAGATTTGAGAGCTCGCAATTGAGCTGGACGCCAAAGCATAAGCTGGTGCTTTGTTTCGTAGTTGTGAGAATTTGCGACGTTGGATTGTTCTGCTTCTGCACGATGCTACAGATACGAGCAGAGTTAGCGAGTACAAAAGGAGTGTAAGACTGCACGAAAAACGATGTCATTGAGAGATCTACAACCTATCTAGCCTACAGATGATGTAGCCCTCCGTCCATGCACCTCATCGCCACGGGATAGAAAGAGAAGAGGTGTTTGGTAATAGGAAGGCATGAAATCTTTTCTCGGCACGTTATAAAATCCTTCAGCAAGCGCGCATTAGAAATAAGCACGAAGCTGTACACACATATGCCTGGGTTGGGAATAGATCCATCCATCGAACCACCTCGACAGGACGCCGGGGTAGAGCCAAGAAAACACAAAGCGTCACGAAATCGAAATCGAGTCCATTTGGTTTATATGACAACCGAGTTCGTTCGACAAATGTTCTTGGAATGGAACGGGATGGTGGGGTTCATTGCACGTAAAGTAGGAGGAAATCACCAGCTCAAATCGCTTTCATTTTCGTCTTGACTTCTATATTAGATGACCTAAGCGATCTCACGCTTGCCCTCCTTGCGCTCCTTCTGCGCGGTCGTTAGCAGGTGTTCAAGCATTTGACGCAGTTGTTCAGCCTGTGGGTGGTGTAGTCCAACGTACCAAAGCCTTAGCGGTACCGTGAAGGGCGTGTCTGTGGTTGCGACGGAACTTGGGGTCGACACCCTTGAGGGAGGGGTAACGGTTGGTCTTGGGCTTCTTGATACTGTTCGGAAGTGATATTAGCGATGCTTCCGTCTAGGAGTCATGTGCGGTGCTGGCAAAATGAACGTTGTCGGGTCGCATGTGCTGTACGTCGTTCAACAGCTTCACGCAATATCCGCTTTCGCCGATCAAGGTGCATCATAGCCAGGAGGAATAGAATTGTACGCACCCGTTACGGTGAGCCTTCTGGCTGCGGTGGTGCTGAGAGGCGTTCTTTGACTCTAAGAGGAAACAGAAATGTTAGCCACTAATCTCGATCGTTCGGGTGCGCTGCTGGGCCAGTTCCAGAGCAGAGAAAATTCTCGCATAATAAGGGGGCAACATACTGGCCATCTTGACAGTTTCGTCGCGACTGAAAGACGGTTGACGTGAGTTGGCGGGTGAGGTTATCCAGCGACTGAGGAAAAGGCAGAGAGGTCCAAATGAGGTTCGGCTAGGGCTCGGCGGTCAGTTTGTGTGGGATTTCGCTTACCGAGCATGGCTAGCGTCACAAACAACTTCCTCTACGACTCTATGTACGTGTCTATCTACGGCGGCAAACTTGGGAATCATTCTACAGAACATGGAAATCCGAACCTGCTTTATATAATAGTATCCTCGCTGTCTCAAGATAATGCGTCAATTTGTCCTGATGAATGAGGAAAAGCGACCCGACCGGGACCACGTGATTCTACATAGGCGATCTAATAGGCATTTTGGTATCAACATTGGATCCAAAACACCACAACTCTTCAAAGGAGAGCCGAGCGCTCAGGAGAAACTTTCTCGTCGCTCAAGATTGCTTGAATGTCATTTGAGTATTTGTCACTGAGGGGACTGCCCCCATGGGGACATTCGCGGAGGACGGAACAACGAATAAGCCGAAAAACAGAACTGTTGACACGGGTGTCGTTAGCAGCTCCAGTGATGAGTCTGAAAAAGTCGCAATAAGGTGAATTGCAGGCAATAACGGCGGAGTTCAGACGTTGTCAGGCGTAGTCTTAAAGTATTTTGTAGAACTAGTAGGCCGGTGTTTATGTGCTAGTCACGTGATCTGAACGACGCTAGGGAACAACCGGCATCCGAACGTCGACCTTTGCAACTCGCAACTCCAAGTCATAAGTGGGAGACTGTCCATCACCACCTCTTCTAACACCCATTTGCAAGATGATGACCCCTCTTCGCTTCGCCCGCTCTGCCCTCAGGGCCCGTCCCGCTGCTTTCCGCGTGCCTCTTCAGCGCAGAGGCTACGCCGAGGCCGTCAACGACAAGATCAAGCTTTCCCTTGTGCTCCCTCATCAGGTACTACTCGCCCACTGAATTCCTAAGATATGCTTGAGGATTTGAGACTGACACTGGCTCTTAATAGACCATTTTCCGGTCCACCGACGTGTATGTCACTGCACTGCCCCGTAGGGCCAGCACACAGCCGGCCTCGCTCACCCTTCCGCGCCCTTGCTGACGTCTATTTAGCGTCCAGGTCAACATTCCCGCTGAGTCTGGAGAGATGGGTGTTCTTGCCAACCACGTTCCCTCTATTGAGCAGCTGAAGCCCGGTCTCGTCGAGATCGTTGAGGAGGGCGGTGCCAGCAAGAAGTTTTTCCGTACGTCCGACCGACGACACAAATCGCGTCCCGTCTGATATCAATTCAATTCGAGATCACATTTACGACTAGTAATATCGCTGACATACTTCTGCACAGTTTCTGGCGGTTTCGCTGTTGTCCAGCCCGACTCCCAGCTGAGCATCAACGCTGTTGAGGGTTTCCCCCTTGAGGACTTCAGCGCCGAGGTACGTCTTCTCACATATGCGCTTGATTAAGTAGCAATTCTAACGAGGGTTTTCGCCCCCAGAACGTCCGCGCCCAGCTTGCTGAGGCCCAGAAGATCGCCAGCGGTAACGGCAGCGAGCAGGACATTGCCGAGGCCAAGATTGAGATTGAGGTAAGTGGATGATATATAGAGACTTATGCATTGGGCCAACCTCAGCTAACCGGATTATAGGTTCTGGAGAGCCTCCAGGCCGTTCTGAAATAGATATCTGATGTACATATCCACTCGCGCTTCCCACCTTGAACCTGTAGAATTATAACAAAACCTTACGGCTTTCCCGTCACAACGCGGTTCTTTCAATAATACAATAATGCATGTTTATGAACGCCGATTAGAGGGTAGCCTGGCGAGGTAAGCTGGGGGCAGTTGCTTTTATTTCCGGATCTGAGTCGCACCTTCCTCTATGGCATCAATCTCATCTTTCCCCTAAATCAATGCAGTTCTCTCCAGCTCTGGATTCTCCCCGTTTTAACTACTTAATAGTTGACGACCCCAATTAGACAGTTTGTTTCTCTAGGAGTCCAATCTTTGCTGTTTTCGCCGACACACCGGTACGAAACAACCAAGTACACATTCAGCGCAATGGCTGAAGAGTTGCCAACCAACCCCCCAACCTCGTTTTCGCACGAGTTTGGCTTGATGGGTGATGAGAATTACCTTACCGGTTATCTCCTTGAAACCCCTCGGAGGTGGCATGTGAAGACCACACTTTCAGAACGACAGGGACCTACTTCGCCATCTTTAATTCAAAACCGTTCGCGCACGCTTGACCGTTTCAGCGACGGTGACGACTATAAGAGGTTGCTCTTTACATTCCCCATGTTATATTCGGATTCAACATTGGAGAGGGACCCTTTTTTTGACGGTCGCGGGATGCCGTTAAACCCAAATAATACGCCAATATCCCGAAGCGGTTGTCAGTCTGAAACTGGATCTATTGGAAAGGACAAGCAGGATGTACACTCGCCCGCTAAGTATGATAAGCACGTTAATCAATCAAGTGATGCAGTCGCGCACGGTGACGATCCTCTTACGTCTCATTCCAACAGTCGTGAGAAGGTGTCCAAACCGCCCAAACCGCCCAAGCCACCCTTTCTCGCCAACATCAATATTTCGACTCAAGCCGACTTAGAGAACATTGAGCCCTCCCTCCGAGCTGTGCCACAGCAGAGGGCCGATGACAGACGTCCCATGCTAGAGACGCTTTATCGATCATTACCTTCACGCGTTGCCAGTAGGAAGTTTGACCAACCTGTCGAGCCCGCTGTCGCCGAGCTAACGCCAGAAAAGCATCCTGCGCGGCTCAAGCAGTCTTGGAATACTGGCCGTATTGTCCCTGGTCGGTATTTTCCTCGACCGTTCACGCCTCGGGAGCTAGAGGTCCTAGGCATTCCATTAAACAATCCAGGCATGCCATTTCCAGCCCCTATACCGACAATAGACAAGCTTCCTCTCCGCCGGGGTATCATATGTTTTGACTGGAAGCTAGCAGACCAATATCCGAATGATATTGATAGCTTTCCTGCCACAGAGAAGAAACACACTGCCCTCCCCCAAGGGTCTTGGAAAACTTTACGGCGAATCCCACATAAACTTCCCTCGCCCAGGCAGCTCACACAAACTGCCTTGTATTATCTAACCCCGTGGAAACAGTTCACACTTAAGCAAAACCCGAGCTTGCGGATGACAATCACCATTCCGTTTGCTTCAAAAAGCGAAACATTCGCCGTGGAGCAAGACCAAGTCTTAATTCCTGGCCTTGTTGATGGGGCATACGTGCTTCAGTTCAATCTTGTTTTGCCGTTACTTCTTGTTTATCAGACTACGAGACTTACAGCTGCCATCCGCAGATGCATGAGTCTCAGAGTCGCCGCTATTGCAGCTTCCACCGTGCGGGCCATCTTAGTTACCCTAATTCGATGGGTACTTTTTGTATTCCGCGTTGAGGTTACCGTGGAGCTAAGGCAGGTATGAAGAGGTGAAAGTCACTTAGATCTTTCTGAAATGGATAAGGACGGGGTGAGAAAAGGAGTTTGGTCTTGAGGCATGACAATATCAATATTACTGTCTGAGGTTCCTGTATAAGCGATACCAGAGTATGTACAGCTGATTATTTTCAGTATAAGTAATGCGAATCATAGTTCGATCATGAAATTCCATAGTTCCACGAATACACGAAGTGCACGGCATACTAGATATTGGAGAGATGGAAACTAAACATATTCATTCCGTCCTGAAACACTATAGCGTAGTTCAGAAGTTTGACTTAGGGCTCTAAGAAGTCGATGGCCATAGAGTATTCCAACTGAGCATTTCGATTATCGTCAAGACCATATACCAGAGCAAAGCTGGCATCATTCGTCATGATGGGTTAAATCAACATAAGTTCATCAAAAAAGCAGCACTGGGTCATGTCATTATCTCAGTAGATCATCCAGACATATGTGGGTAAGGGGAATAAACAAGGCAAAAGGAAAAGATACATCGCGAATAGAGTAGTTCTATCTATACAGATGCTCAAGGATTGCAACTTCAAGTGAAGGTTAAGCAGCGCAGTGGCTATCATGTGAAGTCGACGCTATGTCCTTGTCGTTCCTGCCTTGCTCGGGCTCTCTCCGCTCGTCTCCGGCGCCGATTAGTGGCGTACTCACTCGCATCGGTCCCCGTATATGTTCCAGGGGATGTGATGCTTCCGTAGGGATTTGTTGAAGGCGCACGGGGCGGGATGTAACTCATGCTCTGGTGTGGGGGGAGGAATGACGAGGCAGGGGGAGGGATGCTGTGCCCTGAAGCTGCAGGGCCGGGGGCGAGGGGCGTTTGAGGCACTGGGGCAGGGGTTGTATTTGCGGTGGCGGCGGCAGCAGCAGCAGCAGCAGCGCGTTCTCGATCCATCTGCTCCTGTTGCTGGCGCTCAAGCTCTTCAACGCGGCGCCAGCGATCGCGGCTACCAGTGCCTTCGTTGCCGGAGAGAGAGCTCACGCTTCCGTTCCGGCGGCGGGAGTTGCGTCTCTCTCGGCGGCGCGCTTCTCGGCCGGCTGCTGCTTCCTCCTCTGTTAACCGTCTGAGTGTGATGTTTCGGCCATCGTCGTGCATCTTCACTTTGATTGATACCGGTGGGGACTCAACGTGACCGTCTCGTTGCCATCCACTGCCGCCAGGGATTGGTAGGTGACCAGATGAGGGACCTGCAGATCCGCCATGGGCGGGGGCAACTGGAGCAATGGGAGGTGGTGGTTGCGATGTCGTAGGCTCCGCCGGCATCATGGCCGAAGGTGGGTCGTAGTGAATTGGTGGTGCTGGAGGTTGTTGGGAGTGAGCATCCCCAACCACTCCAGGAGCAACAGGCGCTGCTGAAAGAGCTGACTCCGGAGGGTATTGGGCGCGGGCAGGTCGTGGTGTAAGGTCTGTGGATATATCGGTAGCGGTTTGGGAAGCTGGCCGTTTGCGTTGAGGGTAATATCCATCTCCAGTATACCGTCGTTTACTGTTCGCTCGGGCTATTTTCTCATTCGCAAGGTCATGCCGCCGCATTTCCTCCACATGTCGCTGTTCGTCATCTTTCCTCTTGCGCCCAGAGAAGAATCCCTTTATAGCTGCAAGTGCGCCTGCTCCGAACAGGGCGTTGCGAGCTGTATGAGATGGGCGCTCTTCATCGCGAGAAAAGTATGAATAATCGTAATAAGAGGAGTTTATGCTCTGTTCTCTGCTAGGAGGCCTGTTCGGAGGGCGATTGATAGGAGCTGGGTAACTTGGCCGAGGTGGGGGACGATCATCGAGGCGGCTCAGACTCTCTTCTGTCATGCTGTCGGTTCGACGGTGGGCAGGCTGGTATCTCCCTGATTCAGTGTCGCTTTCTCTTTCTCGCCTCCTGTCAAAGAGCCTTTTGGCCAGTATAGCACCACCGCCGAGGGCACCTAGCTTGAGAAGCTTCCTTCCCCATCCACCATGGCGTGAAGCTTCGTCCGAGTACTTTTCGTCCATATACGAGGTTTGGGAGCTCTCAGAACCACGGTCTCGGCTGCGCCGCCGAAATAGTGTCGCCAATCCGGCTCCCGCAGCTCCTGCTGCGGCCATTCGTCCAAGACTGCTGCGTCTGTGGTCGTCGTCCGGCCGACGGGATATATAACTATAACGGCTGTCATAGTCTCCGTCCCCAGAGGACCCACCGTCGGAATCATACTTATAAGATAGCAC